>NC_134358.1:144839890-145172390 GCF_048569485.1 Anomaloglossus baeobatrachus
CAATAGCCACGTATAGGATGCCACTAGGTACACTGAGTGTGTGCTAGTATAATGGCTTAGTTATAATTAGTTGGAGTGTGCAACGCAGGCAGATGCGCTCTGCAAATGTCTTGGCACTAGTGGGACTATAGCAAAGTCCAATAGCCACGTATAGGATGCCACTAGGTACACTAAGTGTTTGCTAGTATAATGGCTTAGTTATAATTAGTTGGAGTGTGCAACGCAGGCAGATGCGCTCTGCAAATGTCTTGGCACTAGTGGGACTATAGCAAAGTCCAATAGCCACGTATAGGATGCCACTAGGTACACTAAGTGTTTGCTAGTATAATGGCTTAGTTATAATTAGTTGGAGTGTGCAACGCAGGCAGATGCGCTCTGCAAATGTCTTGGCACTAGTGGGACTATAGCAAAGTCCAATAGCCACGTATAGGATGCCACTAGGTACACTAAGTGTTTGCTAGTATAATGGCTTAGTTATAATTAGTTGGAGTGTGCAACGCAGGCAGATGCGCTCTGCAAATGTCTTGGCACTAGTGGGACTATAGCAAAGTCCAATAGCCACGTATAGGATGCCACTAGGTACACTAAGTGTTTGCTAGTATAATGGCTTAGTTATAATTAGTTGGAGTGTGCAACGCAGGCAGATGCGCTCTGCAAATGTCTTGGCACTAGTGGGACTATAGCAAAGTCCAATAGCCACGTATAGGATGCCACTAGGTACACTGAGTGTTTGCTAGTATAATGGCTTAGTTATAATTAGTTGGAGTGTGCAACGCAGGCAGATGCGCTCTGCAAATGTCTTGGCACTAGTGGGACTATAGCAAAGTCCAATAGCCACGTATAGGATGCCACTAGGTACACTGAGTGTTTGCTAGTATAATGGCTTAGTTATAATTAGTTGGAGTGTGCAACGCAGGCAGATGCGCTCTGCAAATGTCTTGGCACTAGTGGGACTATAGCAAAGTCCAATAGCCACGTATAGGATGCCACTAGGTACACTGAGTGTTTGCTAGTATAATGGCTTAGTTATAATTAGTTGGAGTGTGCAACGCAGGCAGATGCGCTCTGCAAATGTCTTGGCACTAGTGGGACTATAGCAAAGTCCAATAGCCACGTATAGGATGCCACTAGGTACACTAAGTGTTTGCTAGTATAATGGCTTAGTTATAATTAGTTGGAGTGTGCAACGCAGGCAGATGCGCTCTGCAAATGTCTTGGCACTAGTGGGACTATAGCAAAGTCCAATAGCCACGTATAGGATGCCACTAGGTACACTGAGTGTGTGCTAGTATAATGGCTTAGTTATAATTAGTTGGAGTGTGCAACGCAGGCAGATGCGCTCTGCAAATGTCTTGGCACTAGTGGGACTATAGCAAAGTCCAATAGCCACGTATAGGATGCCACTAGGTACACTAAGTGTTTGCTAGTATAATGGCTTAGTTATAATTAGTTGGAGTGTGCAACGCAGGCAGATGCGCTCTGCAAATGTCTTGGCACTAGTGGGACTATAGCAAAGTCCAATAGCCACGTATAGGATGCCACTAGGTACACTGAGTGTGTGCTAGTATAATGGCTTAGTTATAATTAGTTGGAGTGTGCAACGCAGGCAGATGCGCTCTGCAAATGTCTTGGCACTAGTGGGACTATAGCAAAGTCCAATAGCCACGTATAGGATGCCACTAGGTACACTAAGTGTTTGCTAGTATAATGGCTTAGTTATAATTAGTTGGAGTGTGCAACGCAGGCAGATGCGCTCTGCAAATGTCTTGGCACTAGTGGGACTATAGCAAAGTCCAATAGCCACGTATAGGATGCCACTAGGTACACTGAGTGTGTGCTAGTATAATGGCTTAGTTATAATTAGTTGGAGTGTGCAACGCAGGCAGATGCGCTCTGCAAATGTCTTGGCACTAGTGGGACTATAGCAAAGTCCAATAGCCACGTATAGGATGCCACTAGGTACACTGAGTGTTTGCTAGTATAATGGCTTAGTTATAATTAGTTGGAGTGTGCAACGCAGGCAGATGCGCTCTGCAAATGTCTTGGCACTAGTGGGACTATAGCAAAGTCCAATAGCCACGTATAGGATGCCACTAGGTACACTGAGTGTTTGCTAGTATAATGGCTTAGTTATAATTAGTTGGAGTGTGCAACGCAGGCAGATGCGCTCTGCAAATGTCTTGGCACTAGTGGGACTATAGCAAAGTCCAATAGCCACGTATAGGATGCCACTAGGTACACTGAGTGTGTGCTAGTATAATGGCTTAGTTATAATTAGTTGGAGTGTGCAACGCAGGCAGATGCGCTCTGCAAATGTCTTGGCACTAGTGGGACTATAGCAAAGTCCAATAGCCACGTATAGGATGCCACTAGGTACACTGAGTGTGTGCTAGTATAATGGCTTAGTTATAATTAGTTGGAGTGTGCAACGCAGGCAGATGCGCTCTGCAAATGTCTTGGCACTAGTGGGACTATAGCAAAGTCCAATAGCCACGTATAGGATGCCACTAGGTACACTGAGTGTTTGCTAGTATAATGGCTTAGTTATAATTAGTTGGAGTGTGCAACGCAGGCAGATGCGCTCTGCAAATGTCTTGGCACTAGTGGGACTATAGCAAAGTCCAATAGCCACGTATAGGATGCCACTAGGTACACTAAGTGTTTGCTAGTATAATGGCTTAGTTATAATTAGTTGGAGTGTGCAACGCAGGCAGATGCGCTCTGCAAATGTCTTGGCACTAGTGGGACTATAGCAAAGTCCAATAGCCACGTATAGGATGCCACTAGGTACACTGAGTGTGTGCTAGTATAATGGCTTAGTTATAATTAGTTGGAGTGTGCAACGCAGGCAGATGCGCTCTGCAAATGTCTTGGCACTAGTGGGACTATAGCAAAGTCCAATAGCCACGTATAGGATGCCACTAGGTACACTAAGTGTTTGCTAGTATAATGGCTTAGTTATAATTAGTTGGAGTGTGCAACGCAGGCAGATGCGCTCTGCAAATGTCTTGGCACTAGTGGGACTATAGCAAAGTCCAATAGCCACGTATAGGATGCCACTAGGTACACTGAGTGTTTGCTAGTATAATGGCTTAGTTATAATTAGTTGGAGTGTGCAACGCAGGCAGATGCGCTCTGCAAATGTCTTGGCACTAGTGGGACTATAGCAAAGTCCAATAGCCACGTATAGGATGCCACTAGGTACACTAAGTGTTTGCTAGTATAATGGCTTAGTTATACATTAGTTGGAGTGTGCAACGCAGGCAGATGCGCTCTGCAAATGTCTTGGCACTAGTGGGACTATAGCAAAGTCCAATAGCCACGTATAGGATGCCACTAGGTACACTGAGTGTGTGCTAGTATAATGGCTTAGTTATAATTAGTTGGAGTGTGCAACGCAGGCAGATGCGCTCTGCAAATGTCTTGGCACTAGTGGGACTATAGCAAAGTCCAATAGCCACGTATAGGATGCACTAGGTACACTAAGTGTTTGCTAGTATAATGGCTTAGTTATAATTAGTTGGAGTGTGCAACGCAGGCAGATGCGCTCTGCAAATGTCTTGGCACTAGTGGGACTATAGCAAAGTCCAATAGCCACGTATAGGATGCCACTAGGTACACTAAGTGTGTGCTAGTATAATGGCTTAGTTATAATTAGTTGGAGTGTGCAACGCAGGCAGATGCGCTCTGCAAATGTCTTGGCACTAGTGGGACTATAGCAAAGTCCAATAGCCACGTATAGGATGCCACTAGGTACACTAAGTGTTTGCTAGTATAATGGCTTAGTTATAATTAGTTGGAGTGTGCAACGCAGGCAGATGCGCTCTGCAAATGTCTTGGCACTAGTGGGACTATAGCAAAGTCCAATAGCCACGTATAGGATGCCACTAGGTACACTAAGTGTTTGCTAGTATAATGGCTTAGTTATAATTAGTTGGAGTGTGCAACGCAGGCAGATGCGCTCTGCAAATGTCTTGGCACTAGTGGGACTATAGCAAAGTCCAATAGCCACGTATAGGATGCCACTAGGTACACTGAGTGTGTGCTAGTATAATGGCTTAGTTATAATTAGTTGGAGTGTGCAACGCAGGCAGATGCGCTCTGCAAATGTCTTGGCACTAGTGGGACTATAGCAAAGTCCAATAGCCACGTATAGGATGCCACTAGGTACACTAAGTGTTTGCTAGTATAATGGCTTAGTTATAATTAGTTGGAGTGTGCAACGCAGGCAGATGCGCTCTGCAAATGTCTTGGCACTAGTGGGACTATAGCAAAGTCCAATAGCCACGTATAGGATGCCACTAGGTACACTGAGTGTGTGCTAGTATAATGGCTTAGTTATAATTAGTTGGAGTGTGCAACGCAGGCAGATGCGCTCTGCAAATGTCTTGGCACTAGTGGGACTATAGCAAAGTCCAATAGCCACGTATAGGATGCCACTAGGTACACTAAGTGTTTGCTAGTATAATGGCTTAGTTATAATTAGTTGGAGTGTGCAACGCAGGCAGATGCGCTCTGCAAATGTCTTGGCACTAGTGGGACTATAGCAAAGTCCAATAGCCACGTATAGGATGCCACTAGGTACACTAAGTGTTTGCTAGTATAATGGCTTAGTTATAATTAGTTGGAGTGTGCAACGCAGGCAGATGCGCTCTGCAAATGTCTTGGCACTAGTGGGACTATAGCAAAGTCCAATAGCCACGTATAGGATGCCACTAGGTACACTAAGTGTTTGCTAGTATAATGGCTTAGTTATAATTAGTTGGAGTGTGCAACGCAGGCAGATGCGCTCTGCAAATGTCTTGGCACTAGTGGGACTATAGCAAAGTCCAATAGCCACGTATAGGATGCCACTAGGTACACTGAGTGTGTGCTAGTATAATGGCTTAGTTATAATTAGTTGGAGTGTGCAACGCAGGCAGATGCGCTCTGCAAATGTCTTGGCACTAGTGGGACTATAGCAAAGTCCAATAGCCACGTATAGGATGCCACTAGGTACACTAAGTGTTTGCTAGTATAATGGCTTAGTTATAATTAGTTGGAGTGTGCAACGCAGGCAGATGCGCTCTGCAAATGTCTTGGCACTAGTGGGACTATAGCAAAGTCCAATAGCCACGTATAGGATGCCACTAGGTACACTGAGTGTGTGCTAGTATAATGGCTTAGTTATAATTAGTTGGAGTGTGCAACGCAGGCAGATGCGCTCTGCAAATGTCTTGGCACTAGTGGGACTATAGCAAAGTCCAATAGCCACGTATAGGATGCCACTAGGTACACTAAGTGTTTGCTAGTATAATGGCTTAGTTATAATTAGTTGGAGTGTGCAACGCAGGCAGATGCGCTCTGCAAATGTCTTGGCACTAGTGGGACTATAGCAAAGTCCAATAGCCACGTATAGGATGCCACTAGGTACACTGAGTGTGTGCTAGTATAATGGCTTAGTTATAATTAGTTGGAGTGTGCAACGCAGGTAGATGCGCTCTGCAAATGTCTTGGCACTAGTGGGACTATAGCAAAGTCCAATAGCCACGTATAGGATGCCACTAGGTACACTAAGTGTTTGCTAGTATAATGGCTTAGTTATAATTAGTTGGAGTGTGCAACGCAGGCAGATGCGCTCTGCAAATGTCTTGGCACTAGTGGGACTATAGCAAAGTCCAATAGCCACGTATAGGATGCCACTAGGTACACTGAGTGTGTGCTAGTATAATGGCTTAGTTATAATTAGTTGGAGTGTGCAACGCAGGCAGATGCGCTCTGCAAATGTCTTGGCACTAGTGGGACTATAGCAAAGTCCAATAGCCACGTATAGGATGCCACTAGGTACACTAAGTGTTTGCTAGTATAATGGCTTAGTTATAATTAGTTGGAGTGTGCAACGCAGGCAGATGCGCTCTGCAAATGTCTTGGCACTAGTGGGACTATAGCAAAGTCCAATAGCCACGTATAGGATGCCACTAGGTACACTAAGTGTTTGCTAGTATAATGGCTTAGTTATAATTAGTTGGAGTGTGCAACGCAGGCAGATGCGCTCTGCAAATGTCTTGGCACTAGTGGGACTATAGCAAAGTCCAATAGCCACGTATAGGATGCCACTAGGTACACTGAGTGTGTGCTAGTATAATGGCTTAGTTATAATTAGTTGGAGTGTGCAACGCAGGCAGATGCGCTCTGCAAATGTCTTGGCACTAGTGGGACTATAGCAAAGTCCAATAGCCACGTATAGGATGCCACTAGGTACACTAAGTGTTTGCTAGTATAATGGCTTAGTTATAATTAGTTGGAGTGTGCAACGCAGGCAGATGCGCTCTGCAAATGTCTTGGCACTAGTGGGACTATAGCAAAGTCCAATAGCCACGTATAGGATGCCACTAGGTACACTGAGTGTGTGCTAGTATAATGGCTTAGTTATAATTAGTTGGAGTGTGCAACGCAGGCAGATGCGCTCTGCAAATGTCTTGGCACTAGTGGGACTATAGCAAAGTCCAATAGCCACGTATAGGATGCCACTAGGTACACTAAGTGTTTGCTAGTATAATGGCTTAGTTATAATTAGTTGGAGTGTGCAACGCAGGCAGATGCGCTCTGCAAATGTCTTGGCACTAGTGGGACTATAGCAAAGTCCAATAGCCACGTATAGGATGCCACTAGGTACACTAAGTGTTTGCTAGTATAATGGCTTAGTTATAATTAGTTGGAGTGTGCAACGCAGGCAGATGCGCTCTGCAAATGTCTTGGCACTAGTGGGACTATAGCAAAGTCCAATAGCCACGTATAGGATGCCACTAGGTACACTGAGTGTGTGCTAGTATAATGGCTTAGTTATAATTAGTTGGAGTGTGCAACGCAGGCAGATGCGCTCTGCAAATGTCTTGGCACTAGTGGGACTATAGCAAAGTCCAATAGCCACGTATAGGATGCCACTAGGTACACTAAGTGTTTGCTAGTATAATGGCTTAGTTATAATTAGTTGGAGTGTGCAACGCAGGCAGATGCGCTCTGCAAATGTCTTGGCACTAGTGGGACTATAGCAAAGTCCAATAGCCACGTATAGGATGCCACTAGGTACACTGAGTGTGTGCTAGTATAATGGCTTAGTTATAATTAGTTGGAGTGTGCAACGCAGGCAGATGCGCTCTGCAAATGTCTTGGCACTAGTGGGGACTATAGCAAAGTCCAATAGCCACGTATAGGATGCCACTAGGTACACTAAGTGTTTGCTAGTATAATGGCTTAGTTATAATTAGTTGGAGTGTGCAACGCAGGCAGATGCGCTCTGCAAATGTCTTGGCACTAGTGGGACTATAGCAAAGTCCAATAGCCACGTATAGGATGCCACTAGGTACACTAAGTGTTTGCTAGTATAATGGCTTAGTTATAATTAGTTGGAGTGTGCAACGCAGGCAGATGCGCTCTGCAAATGTCTTGGCACTAGTGGGACTATAGCAAAGTCCAATAGCCACGTATAGGATGCCACTAGGTACACTAAGTGTTTGCTAGTATAATGGCTTAGTTATAATTAGTTGGAGTGTGCAACGCAGGCAGATGCGCTCTGCAAATGTCTTGGCACTAGTGGGACTATAGCAAAGTCCAATAGCCACGTATAGGATGCCACTAGGTACACTAAGTGTTTGCTAGTATAATGGCTTAGTTATAATTAGTTGGAGTGTGCAACGCAGGCAGATGCGCTCTGCAAATGTCTTGGCACTAGTGGGACTATAGCAAAGTCCAATAGCCACGTATAGGATGCCACTAGGTACACTAAGTGTTTGCTAGTATAATGGCTTAGTTATAATTAGTTGGAGTGTGCAACGCAGGCAGATGCGCTCTGCAAATGTCTTGGCACTAGTGGGACTATAGCAAAGTCCAATAGCCACGTATAGGATGCCACTAGGTACACTGAGTGTGTGCTAGTATAATGGCTTAGTTATAATTAGTTGGAGTGTGCAACGCAGGCAGATGCGCTCTGCAAATGTCTTGGCACTAGTGGGACTATAGCAAAGTCCAATAGCCACGTATAGGATGCCACTAGGTACACTAAGTGTTTGCTAGTATAATGGCTTAGTTATAATTAGTTGGAGTGTGCAACGCAGGCAGATGCGCTCTGCAAATGTCTTGGCACTAGTGGGACTATAGCAAAGTCCAATAGCCACGTATAGGATGCCACTAGGTACACTGAGTGTGTGCTAGTATAATGGCTTAGTTATAATTAGTTGGAGTGTGCAACGCAGGCAGATGCGCTCTGCAAATGTCTTGGCACTAGTGGGACTATAGCAAAGTCCAATAGCCACGTATAGGATGCCACTAGGTACACTAAGTGTTTGCTAGTATAATGGCTTAGTTATAATTAGTTGGAGTGTGCAACGCAGGCAGATGCGCTCTGCAAATGTCTTGGCACTAGTGGGACTATAGCAAAGTCCAATAGCCACGTATAGGATGCCACTAGGTACACTGAGTGTGTGCTAGTATAATGGCTTAGTTATAATTAGTTGGAGTGTGCAACGCAGGCAGATGCGCTCTGCAAATGTCTTGGCACTAGTGGGACTATAGCAAAAGTCCAATAGCCACGTATAGGATGCCACTAGGTACACTAAGTGTTTGCTAGTATAATGGCTTAGTTATAATTAGTTGGAGTGTGCAACGCAGGCAGATGCGCTCTGCAAATGTCTTGGCACTAGTGGGACTATAGCAAAGTCCAATAGCCACGTATAGGATGCCACTAGGTACACTGAGTGTGTGCTAGTATAATGGCTTAGTTATAATTAGTTGGAGTGTGCAACGCAGGCAGATGCGCTCTGCAAATGTCTTGGCACTAGTGGGACTATAGCAAAGTCCAATAGCCACGTATAGGATGCCACTAGGTACACTAAGTGTTTGCTAGTATAATGGCTTAGTTATAATTAGTTGGAGTGTGCAACGCAGGCAGATGCGCTCTGCAAATGTCTTGGCACTAGTGGGACTATAGCAAAGTCCAATAGCCACGTATAGGATGCCACTAGGTACACTGAGTGTGTGCTAGTATAATGGCTTAGTTATAATTAGTTGGAGTGTGCAACGCAGGCAGATGCGCTCTGCAAATGTCTTGGCACTAGTGGGACTATAGCAAAGTCCAATAGCCACGTATAGGATGCCACTAGGTACACTAAGTGTTTGCTAGTATAATGGCTTAGTTATAATTAGTTGGAGTGTGCAACGCAGGCAGATGCGCTCTGCAAATGTCTTGGCACTAGTGGGACTATAGCAAAGTCCAATAGCCACGTATAGGATGCCACTAGGTACACTGAGTGTGTGCTAGTATAATGGCTTAGTTATAATTAGTTGGAGTGTGCAACGCAGGCAGATGCGCTCTGCAAATGTCTTGGCACTAGTGGGACTATAGCAAAGTCCAATAGCCACGTATAGGATGCCACTAGGTACACTGAGTGTTTGCTAGTATAATGGCTTAGTTATAATTAGTTGGAGTGTGCAACGCAGGCAGATGCGCTCTGCAAATGTCTTGGCACTAGTGGGACTATAGCAAAGTCCAATAGCCACGTATAGGATGCCACTAGGTACACTAAGTGTTTGCTAGTATAATGGCTTAGTTATAATTAGTTGGAGTGTGCAACGCAGGCAGATGCGCTCTGCAAATGTCTTGGCACTAGTGGGACTATAGCAAAGTCCAATAGCCACGTATAGGATGCCACTAGGTACACTGAGTGTGTGCTAGTATAATGGCTTAGTTATAATTAGTTGGAGTGTGCAACGCAGGCAGATGCGCTCTGCAAATGTCTTGGCACTAGTGGGACTATAGCAAAGTCCAATAGCCACGTATAGGATGCCACTAGGTACACTAAGTGTTTGCTAGTATAATGGCTTAGTTATAATTAGTTGGAGTGTGCAACGCAGGCAGATGCGCTCTGCAAATGTCTTGGCACTAGTGGGACTATAGCAAAGTCCAATAGCCACGTATAGGATGCCACTAGGTACACTGAGTGTGTGCTAGTATAATGGCTTAGTTATAATTAGTTGGAGTGTGCAACGCAGGCAGATGCGCTCTGCAAATGTCTTGGCACTAGTGGGACTATAGCAAAGTCCAATAGCCACGTATAGGATGCCACTAGGTACACTGAGTGTTTGCTAGTATAATGGCTTAGTTATAATTAGTTGGAGTGTGCAACGCAGGCAGATGCGCTCTGCAAATGTCTTGGCACTAGTGGGACTATAGCAAAGTCCAATAGCCACGTATAGGATGCCACTAGGTACACTAAGTGTTTGCTAGTATAATGGCTTAGTTATAATTAGTTGGAGTGTGCAACGCAGGCAGATGCGCTCTGCAAATGTCTTGGCACTAGTGGGACTATAGCAAAGTCCAATAGCCACGTATAGGATGCCACTAGGTACACTGAGTGTGTGCTAGTATAATGGCTTAGTTATAATTAGTTGGAGTGTGCAACGCAGGCAGATGCGCTCTGCAAATGTCTTGGCACTAGTGGGACTATAGCAAAGTCCAATAGCCACGTATAGGATGCCACTAGGTACACTAAGTGTTTGCTAGTATAATGGCTTAGTTATAATTAGTTGGAGTGTGCAACGCAGGCAGATGCGCTCTGCAAATGTCTTGGCACTAGTGGGACTATAGCAAAGTCCAATAGCCACGTATAGGATGCCACTAGGTACACTGAGTGTGTGCTAGTATAATGGCTTAGTTATAATTAGTTGGAGTGTGCAACGCAGGCAGATGCGCTCTGCAAATGTCTTGGCACTAGTGGGACTATAGCAAAGTCCAATAGCCACGTATAGGATGCCACTAGGTACACTGAGTGTGTGCTAGTATAATGGCTTAGTTATAATTAGTTGGAGTGTGCAACGCAGGCAGATGCGCTCTGCAAATGTCTTGGCACTAGTGGGACTATAGCAAAGTCCAATAGCCACGTATAGGATGCCACTAGGTACACTAAGTGTTTGCTAGTATAATGGCTTAGTTATAATTAGTTGGAGTGTGCAACGCAGGCAGATGCGCTCTGCAAATGTCTTGGCACTAGTGGGACTATAGCAAAGTCCAATAGCCACGTATAGGATGCCACTAGGTACACTGAGTGTGTGCTAGTATAATGGCTTAGTTATAATTAGTTGGAGTGTGCAACGCAGGCAGATGCGCTCTGCAAATGTCTTGGCACTAGTGGGACTATAGCAAAGTCCAATAGCCACGTATAGGATGCCACTAGGTACACTAAGTGTTTGCTAGTATAATGGCTTAGTTATAATTAGTTGGAGTGTGCAACGCAGGCAGATGCGCTCTGCAAATGTCTTGGCACTAGTGGGACTATAGCAAAGTCCAATAGCCACGTATAGGATGCCACTAGGTACACTGAGTGTGTGCTAGTATAATGGCTTAGTTATAATTAGTTGGAGTGTGCAACGCAGGCAGATGCGCTCTGCAAATGTCTTGGCACTAGTGGGACTATAGCAAAGTCCAATAGCCACGTATAGGATGCCACTAGGTACACTGAGTGTTTGCTAGTATAATGGCTTAGTTATAATTAGTTGGAGTGTGCAACGCAGGCAGATGCGCTCTGCAAATGTCTTGGCACTAGTGGGACTATAGCAAAGTCCAATAGCCACGTATAGGATGCCACTAGGTACACTAAGTGTTTGCTAGTATAATGGCTTAGTTATAATTAGTTGGAGTGTGCAACGCAGGCAGATGCGCTCTGCAAATGTCTTGGCACTAGTGGGACTATAGCAAAGTCCAATAGCCACGTATAGGATGCCACTAGGTACACTGAGTGTGTGCTAGTATAATGGCTTAGTTATAATTAGTTGGAGTGTGCAACGCAGGCAGATGCGCTCTGCAAATGTCTTGGCACTAGTGGGACTATAGCAAAGTCCAATAGCCACGTATAGGATGCCACTAGGTACACTAAGTGTTTGCTAGTATAATGGCTTAGTTATAATTAGTTGGAGTGTGCAACGCAGGCAGATGCGCTCTGCAAATGTCTTGGCACTAGTGGGACTATAGCAAAGTCCAATAGCCACGTATAGGATGCCACTAGGTACACTGAGTGTGTGCTAGTATAATGGCTTAGTTATAATTAGTTGGAGTGTGCAACGCAGGCAGATGCGCTCTGCAAATGTCTTGGCACTAGTGGGACTATAGCAAAGTCCAATAGCCACGTATAGGATGCCACTAGGTACACTAAGTGTTTGCTAGTATAATGGCTTAGTTATAATTAGTTGGAGTGTGCAACGCAGGCAGATGCGCTCTGCAAATGTCTTGGCACTAGTGGGACTATAGCAAAGTCCAATAGCCACGTATAGGATGCCACTAGGTACACTGAGTGTTTGCTAGTATAATGGCTTAGTTATAATTAGTTGGAGTGTGCAACGCAGGCAGATGCGCTCTGCAAATGTCTTGGCACTAGTGGGACTATAGCAAAGTCCAATAGCCACGTATAGGATGCCACTAGGTACACTGAGTGTGTGCTAGTATAATGGCTTAGTTATAATTAGTTGGAGTGTGCAACGCAGGCAGATGCGCTCTGCAAATGTCTTGGCACTAGTGGGACTATAGCAAAGTCCAATAGCCACGTATAGGATGCCACTAGGTACACTAAGTGTTTGCTAGTATAATGGCTTAGTTATAATTAGTTGGAGTGTGCAAACGCAGGCAGATGCGCTCTGCAAATGTCTTGGCACTAGTGGGACTATAGCAAAGTCCAATAGCCACGTATAGGATGCCACTAGGTACACTGAGTGTGTGCTAGTATAATGGCTTAGTTATAATTAGTTGGAGTGTGCAACGCAGGCAGATGCGCTCTGCAAATGTCTTGGCACTAGTGGGACTATAGCAAAGTCCAATAGCCACGTATAGGATGCCACTAGGTACACTAAGTGTTTGCTAGTATAATGGCTTAGTTATAATTAGTTGGAGTGTGCAACGCAGGCAGATGCGCTCTGCAAATGTCTTGGCACTAGTGGGACTATAGCAAAGTCCAATAGCCACGTATAGGATGCCACTAGGTACACTGAGTGTTTGCTAGTATAATGGCTTAGTTATAATTAGTTGGAGTGTGCAACGCAGGCAGATGCGCTCTGCAAATGTCTTGGCACTAGTGGGACTATAGCAAAGTCCAATAGCCACGTATAGGATGCCACTAGGTACACTGAGTGTGTGCTAGTATAATGGCTTAGTTATAATTAGTTGGAGTGTGCAACGCAGGCAGATGCGCTCTGCAAATGTCTTGGCACTAGTGGGACTATAGCAAAGTCCAATAGCCACGTATAGGATGCCACTAGGTACACTGAGTGTTTGCTAGTATAATGGCTTAGTTATAATTAGTTGGAGTGTGCAACGCAGGCAGATGCGCTCTGCAAATGTCTTGGCACTAGTGGGACTATAGCAAAGTCCAATAGCCACGTATAGGATGCCACTAGGTACACTGAGTGTGTGCTAGTATAATGGCTTAGTTATAATTAGTTGGAGTGTGCAACGCAGGCAGATGCGCTCTGCAAATGTCTTGGCACTAGTGGGACTATAGCAAAGTCCAATAGCCACGTATAGGATGCCACTAGGTACACTAAGTGTTTGCTAGTATAATGGCTTAGTTATAATTAGTTGGAGTGTGCAACGCAGGCAGATGCGCTCTGCAAATGTCTTGGCACTAGTGGGACTATAGCAAAGTCCAATAGCCACGTATAGGATGCCACTAGGTACACTGAGTGTGTGCTAGTATAATGGCTTAGTTATAATTAGTTGGAGTGTGCAACGCAGGCAGATGCGCTCTGCAAATGTCTTGGCACTAGTGGGACTATAGCAAAGTCCAATAGCCACGTATAGGATGCCACTAGGTACACTGAGTGTGTGCTAGTATAATGGCTTAGTTATAATTAGTTGGAGTGTGCAACGCAGGCAGATGCGCTCTGCAAATGTCTTGGCACTAGTGGGACTATAGCAAAGTCCAATAGCCACGTATAGGATGCCACTAGGTACACTAGTGTTTGCTAGTATAATGGCTTAGTTATAATTAGTTGGAGTGTGCAACGCAGGCAGATGCGCTCTGCAAATGTCTTGGCACTAGTGGGACTATAGCAAAGTCCAATAGCCACGTATAGGATGCCACTAGGTACACTGAGTGTGTGCTAGTATAATGGCTTAGTTATAATTAGTTGGAGTGTGCAACGCAGGCAGATGCGCTCTGCAAATGTCTTGGCACTAGTGGGACTATAGCAAAGTCCAATAGCCACGTATAGGATGCCACTAGGTACACTGAGTGTTTGCTAGTATAATGGCTTAGTTATAATTAGTTGGAGTGTGCAACGCAGGCAGATGCGCTCTGCAAATGTCTTGGCACTAGTGGGACTATAGCAAAGTCCAATAGCCACGTATAGGATGCCACTAGGTACACTAAGTGTTTGCTAGTATAATGGCTTAGTTATAATTAGTTGGAGTGTGCAACGCAGGCAGATGCGCTCTGCAAATGTCTTGGCACTAGTGGGACTATAGCAAAGTCCAATAGCCACGTATAGGATGCCACTAGGTACACTGAGTGTGTGCTAGTATAATGGCTTAGTTATAATTAGTTGGAGTGTGCAACGCAGGCAGATGCGCTCTGCAAATGTCTTGGCACTAGTGGGACTATAGCAAAGTCCAATAGCCACGTATAGGATGCCACTAGGTACACTAAGTGTTTGCTAGTATAATGGCTTAGTTATAATTAGTTGGAGTGTGCAACGCAGGCAGATGCGCTCTGCAAATGTCTTGGCACTAGTGGGACTATAGCAAAGTCCAATAGCCACGTATAGGATGCCACTAGGTACACTGAGTGTGTGCTAGTATAATGGCTTAGTTATAATTAGTTGGAGTGTGCAACGCAGGCAGATGCGCTCTGCAAATGTCTTGGCACTAGTGGGACTATAGCAAAGTCCAATAGCCACGTATAGGATGCCACTAGGTACACTAAGTGTTTGCTAGTATAATGGCTTAGTTATAATTAGTTGGAGTGTGCAACGCAGGCAGATGCGCTCTGCAAATGTCTTGGCACTAGTGGGGACTATAGCAAAGTCCAATAGCCACGTATAGGATGCCACTAGGTACACTGAGTGTGTGCTAGTATAATGGCTTAGTTATAATTAGTTGGAGTGTGCAACGCAGGCAGATGCGCTCTGCAAATGTCTTGGCACTAGTGGGACTATAGCAAAGTCCAATAGCCACGTATAGGATGCCACTAGGTACACTAAGTGTTTGCTAGTATAATGGCTTAGTTATAATTAGTTGGAGTGTGCAACGCAGGCAGATGCGCTCTGCAAATGTCTTGGCACTAGTGGGACTATAGCAAAGTCCAATAGCCACGTATAGGATGCCACTAGGTACACTGAGTGTGTGCTAGTATAATGGCTTAGTTATAATTAGTTGGAGTGTGCAACGCAGGCAGATGCGCTCTGCAAATGTCTTGGCACTAGTGGGACTATAGCAAAGTCCAATAGCCACGTATAGGATGCCACTAGGTACACTGAGTGTTTGCTAGTATAATGGCTTAGTTATAATTAGTTGGAGTGTGCAACGCAGGCAGATGCGCTCTGCAAATGTCTTGGCACTAGTGGGACTATAGCAAAGTCCAATAGCCACGTATAGGATGCCACTAGGTACACTAAGTGTTTGCTAGTATAATGGCTTAGTTATAATTAGTTGGAGTGTGCAACGCAGGCAGATGCGCTCTGCAAATGTCTTGGCACTAGTGGGACTATAGCAAAGTCCAATAGCCACGTATAGGATGCCACTAGGTACACTGAGTGTGTGCTAGTATAATGGCTTAGTTATAATTAGTTGGAGTGTGCAACGCAGGCAGATGCGCTCTGCAAATGTCTTGGCACTAGTGGGACTATAGCAAAGTCCAATAGCCACGTATAGGATGCCACTAGGTACACTGAGTGTTTGCTAGTATAATGGCTTAGTTATAATTAGTTGGAGTGTGCAACGCAGGCAGATGCGCTCTGCAAATGTCTTGGCACTAGTGGGACTATAGCAAAGTCCAATAGCCACGTATAGGATGCCACTAGGTACACTGAGTGTGTGCTAGTATAATGGCTTAGTTATAATTAGTTGGAGTGTGCAACGCAGGCAGATGCGCTCTGCAAATGTCTTGGCACTAGTGGGACTATAGCAAAGTCCAATAGCCACGTATAGGATGCCACTAGGTACACTAAGTGTTTGCTAGTATAATGGCTTAGTTATAATTAGTTGGAGTGTGCAACGCAGGCAGATGCGCTCTGCAAATGTCTTGGCACTAGTGGGGACTATAGCAAAGTCCAATAGCCACGTATAGGATGCCACTAGGTACACTGAGTGTTTGCTAGTATAATGGCTTAGTTATAATTAGTTGGAGTGTGCAACGCAGGCAGATGCGCTCTGCAAATGTCTTGGCACTAGTGGGACTATAGCAAAGTCCAATAGCCACGTATAGGATGCCACTAGGTACACTGAGTGTGTGCTAGTATAATGGCTTAGTTATAATTAGTTGGAGTGTGCAACGCAGGCAGATGCGCTCTGCAAATGTCTTGGCACTAGTGGGACTATAGCAAAGTCCAATAGCCACGTATAGGATGCCACTAGGTACACTGAGTGTGTGCTAGTATAATGGCTTAGTTATAATTAGTTGGAGTGTGCAACGCAGGCAGATGCGCTCTGCAAATGTCTTGGCACTAGTGGGACTATAGCAAAGTCCAATAGCCACGTATAGGATGCCACTAGGTACACTGAGTGTGTGCTAGTATAATGGCTTAGTTATAATTAGTTGGAGTGTGCAACGCAGGCAGATGCGCTCTGCAAATGTCTTGGCACTAGTGGGACTATAGCAAAGTCCAATAGCCACGTATAGGATGCCACTAGGTACACTAAGTGTTTGCTAGTATAATGGCTTAGTTATAATTAGTTGGAGTGTGCAACGCAGGCAGATGCGCTCTGCAAATGTCTTGGCACTAGTGGGACTATAGCAAAGTCCAATAGCCACGTATAGGATGCCACTAGGTACACTGAGTGTGTGCTAGTATAATGGCTTAGTTATAATTAGTTGGAGTGTGCAACGCAGGCAGATGCGCTCTGCAAATGTCTTGGCACTAGTGGGACTATAGCAAAGTCCAATAGCCACGTATAGGATGCCACTAGGTACACTAAGTGTTTGCTAGTATAATGGCTTAGTTATAATTAGTTGGAGTGTGCAACGCAGGCAGATGCGCTCTGCAAATGTCTTGGCACTAGTGGGACTATAGCAAAGTCCAATAGCCACGTATAGGATGCCACTAGGTACACTGAGTGTGTGCTAGTATAATGGCTTAGTTATAATTAGTTGGAGTGTGCAACGCAGGCAGATGCGCTCTGCAAATGTCTTGGCACTAGTGGGACTATAGCAAAGTCCAATAGCCACGTATAGGATGCCACTAGGTACACTGAGTGTTTGCTAGTATAATGGCTTAGTTATAATTAGTTGGAGTGTGCAACGCAGGCAGATGCGCTCTGCAAATGTCTTGGCACTAGTGGACTATAGCAAAGTCCAATAGCCACGTATAGGATGCCACTAGGTACACTGAGTGTGTGCTAGTATAATGGCTTAGTTATAATTAGTTGGAGTGTGCAACGCAGGCAGATGCGCTCTGCAAATGTCTTGGCACTAGTGGGACTATAGCAAAGTCCAATAGCCACGTATAGGATGCCACTAGGTACACTGAGTGTTTGCTAGTATAATGGCTTAGTTATAATTAGTTGGAGTGTGCAACGCAGGCAGATGCGCTCTGCAAATGTCTTGGCACTAGTGGGACTATAGCAAAGTCCAATAGCCACGTATAGGATGCCACTAGGTACACTGAGTGTTTGCTAGTATAATGGCTTAGTTATAATTAGTTGGAGTGTGCAACGCAGGCAGATGCGCTCTGCAAATGTCTTGGCACTAGTGGGACTATAGCAAAGTCCAATAGCCACGTATAGGATGCCACTAGGTACACTGAGTGTTTGCTAGTATAATGGCTTAGTTATAATTAGTTGGAGTGTGCAACGCAGGCAGATGCGCTCTGCAAATGTCTTGGCACTAGTGGGACTATAGCAAAGTCCAATAGCCACGTATAGGATGCCACTAGGTACACTGAGTGTGTGCTAGTATAATGGCTTAGTTATAATTAGTTGGAGTGTGCAACGCAGGCAGATGCGCTCTGCAAATGTCTTGGCACTAGTGGGACTATAGCAAAGTCCAATAGCCACGTATAGGATGCCACTAGGTACACTGAGTGTTTGCTAGTATAATGGCTTAGTTATAATTAGTTGTAGTGTGCAATGCAGGCAGACGTGCTCTGCAAATGTCTTTGCACTAGTGGGACTATAGCAAAGTCCAATAGCCACAGATAGGATGCCACTAGGTACACTGAGTGTTTGCTAGTATAATGGCTTAGTTATGAGTTGGAGTGTGCAGAGGACAAGAGGGTACAGTGGCAGGATTGTGGTGCTCTGGGTAGAGGAATGGAAGCCTGCCTTTCTATTCCCTCCTAATGGTGAAATGCAGGGAGGAAATCCCTGACCTTGGCTGCACAGACGCTGGCGCTGTTTTCAGGACCTGTCACCTTAACTCTGACCCTGCCGGTTTGAGCCCTTAAAAGGACTGCTATAAAGTGTTCTCCCTATGCTGTCTAACGCTGTGTATGCAGCGCATACAGCTGTATCAGCGATAGGACTCAAGACGGAGCTGCGACAGTGATGTCTGACACCAAAGACGCAGAAGGCAGATAATGGCGTCCGTGAAGAAAATGTCCGGTTTTATAATGCAGGGACATGTGACATGCAGATCCTATCACACATGCCGTTGCTTCTCTGGCTCAAAGTCCACTTAGCTGTGTGTGTGTCTGGGATTGGCTGACATGCTGGCCCGCCCCACAAGACGCGCGCGCTTAGGGAAGGAAGACAAGAAAAAAAAAAAAAAAAAATGGCGATCGCCATTATAGAAACAGCAGTGATCTGAAGGCGCTGTTCACGCACACTATACACTGAAATGTGATAATAGTTTGATTCACAGAGTGACTTACACTATTACAGCAGAAACCAAGCTATGATTTAGCTGTTTTTTGGCTGCTAGAACCGTTCTCGAACGTTTCTAGAACTATCGAGCTTTTGCAAAAAGCTCGAGTTCTAGTTCGATCTAGAACATGCCCCAAAATCACTCGAGCCTAGAACTGGAGAACCACGAACCACGAACCGCGCTCAACTCTAATCTTGATATGCCACAGCTGTGAGGTGGATGAATCTCAGCAAAGAAGTGCTCACTAACACAGATTTAGACAAATTTGTGAACAGAAAAGGTTTTAGATCTTAGAGTTCAGCTCATGAAAAATGGGAGCAAAAATAAAAGTGTTGCATTTATATTCTTACAGTAGGATATATGCAAAACATTTTATACTAGCAGGAATAGTAAATATTTTCTTCTCTCCTCACATTAAAATTGTTATTATTAGTAGTAGTTGTCTAGCTAGCCAAATAAATATACAAATAAGTTGACAGCTATTCATTCCTATTTTTCAGTTTTTCCAATATGTTGAATAGCAACTTTATATAGTTGTACATTAGTGCCTGAAGCTACAAGGTCTGAGCATGCATGTGAATGTATGAACCGGTGGTAATAACACCTGTGTTTTCTCCCAATAATAAAAATTCTGCAGGGCCAATGTACTAAGTGAATACATTGGTTAATGCTTGCAAAATGGTAGGTTCAGGATTCGATAGTGCTCGATCATATACAGTATACTGTATGATTCTCATGTACAGTGAGTCTTAAAACTTATCTACAAATACTTATATGTAGCGTGTTTCACCCCTAAAATAAGACCTACCTAGAAAATAGCAGAAATTTTCGGCCTTTTTAGAGTATGCTTAAAATATAAGCCCCGCTCCAAAAATACACCCAAGTAGTTAAAGAATACAGGAGGACGCTTCATTAAAGAAAGCAGACACCCCAAAAGGGAGCACACTCTGAAAAGAGAGAAAGCAGCCCCAAAAGAGATAAGACAGACTCAAAAGAAATCAGACAGCCACAAAACTAATCAGACAGCTGCCCAAAAAAAATCACACTGACCAGACCGAAACAACTACAGCTGTCATGGTCTGATGGTGGATGGGTTCTCACACAAACATCTGCGTCACTGTCAGGTCCCTCACCGTTGCGCTCACACAATCATAAGGTCGCAGTATCACTTCACTCTCACTAACTCTGCACAAGTGATACTGCTTCCGGTCACCAGGTGGAGCAACCACTGTGGAACGCAGAAGGATCTAACAGTGACGCAGACCTGTATGTGGGAGGATCCCATTCACTTGCCAACTCTTCATGTCCGGGGTCTGGTAAGCGCGATTCTTCTGGGGGGGAGTGTCTGCCCTCTTTTGAAGGTAAACTGAGTAACACATAGGTTATAGCCATGTTTCCCCAAAAAACAAGATCTACCCCGAACATAATCCCTAGTTCATTTTTCGGGGCAAAAAATAATATAAAACGACGTCTTATTTTTGGAGAAACATGGTAATAACTCAAGAACTTATCATCTTTTGTTATTTCAATGGATTACAATTTTGGTGTACACTGTGTGCACAATTATTAGGCAAATGAGTATTTTGATCACATGATACTTTTTATACATGTTGTCCTACTCCAAGCTGCATAGGCTTGAGAGTCAACTACCAATTAAGTAAATCAGGTGATGTGTATCTCTGTAATGAGGAAGGGTGTGGTGTAATGAAATCAACACCATATATAAGGTGTGCTTAATTATTAGGCAACTTCCTTTCCTTTGGCAAAATGTGTCAGAAGAGAGATTTGACGGCTCTGAAAAGTTCAAAATTGTGAGATGTCTTGCAGAGGGATGCAGCAGTCTTGAAATTGCCAAACTTTTTAAACGTGATCACCGAACAATGAAGCGTTTCAGGGCAAATAGCCAACAGGGTCGCAAGAAGCATGTTGGGCAAAAAAGGCACAAAATAACTGCCCATGAACTGAGGAAAATGAAGCGTGAAGCTGCCAAGATGCCATTTGCCACCAGTTTGGCCATATTTCAGAGCCGCAACGTTACTGGAGTATCAAAAATTACAAGGTGTGCCATACTCAGGGACATGGCCAAGGTAAGGAAGGCTGAAAAGCGACCATCTTTGAACAAGAAACATAAGATAAAACATCAAGACTGGGCCAAGAAATATCTTAAGACTGATTTGTCAAAGGTTTTATGGACTGATGAAACGAGAGTGACTCTTGATGGGGCAGGTGGATGGGAGAGAGGCTGGATCAGTAAAGCAGCAGAGAGGTCCACTCCGACTCAGACGCCAGCAAGGTGGAGGTGGGGTACTGGTATGGGCTGGTATCATCAAAGATGAACTTATGGGACCTTTTCGGGTTGAGGATGGGGTGAAGCTCAGCTCCCAGACCTACTGCCAGTTTCTGGAAGACAACTTCTTCAAGCAGTGGCACAGGAAGAAGTGGGTATCGTTCAAGAAAAACATGATTTTCATGCAGGACAATGCTCCATCACATGCATCTAACTTACTCTAAAGCGTGGCTGGCCAGTAAAGGTCTAAAAGATGAAAAAATAATGAATAATGGTCCCCTTGTTCACCTGATCTGAACCCTATAGAGAACCTATGGTCCCTCATAAAATGTGAGATCTACAGGGAGGGAAAATAGTACACCTCTCAGAACAGTGTCTGGAGGCTGTGGTGGCTGCTGCACGCAATGTTGATTGTAAACAGATCAAGCAATTGACAGAATCTATGGATGGTAGGCTGTTGAGTGTCATCAGAAAGAAAGGTGGATATATTGGCCACTAATTTTTTGGGGTTTTGTTTTTGCATGTCAGAAATGTTTATTTCTAAATTTTGTGCAGTTATATTGGTTTACCTTGTGAAAATAAACAAGTAAGATGGAAATATATTTGGTTTTTATTACGTTGCCTAAAAATTCTGCACCGTAATAGTTACTGTACCTGTACAAACAGATATCCTCCTAAGATAGCCAAATTTAAAAAAACCCACTCCAATTTCCAAAAATATTAAGCTTTGATATTTATGAGTCTTTTGGGTTGATTGAGACATAGTTGTTGATCAATAATAAAAATATCCTCTAAAATACAACTTGCCTAATAATTCTGCACACAGTGTATATATATAGCAATATTTAGGGCCTGATTCATTACTTCAGATGTGCCTTTGTTTTGTTGACCTTTTAGTATTTACCACCTTTTTTGTTTGCACCAAATTTATGTTTCCATTGATGCATTTTTCGAATTCTATTTTATGTCTTCACTTGTTTTTATTTTTTACTTTGCCTCTATAGGTGAATTTTGAAATTTCCAGATGTTTTCACCTGATTCACCATTTGACTTTTCACAAATCTGCAAAATTTGTAGCAAATTTACTCCTGTACCCATAGAGTGATTACCGTATTTTTCGCTTTATAAGACGCACCGGAATATAAGACGCACCCCAAACTTAGACATAAAAAAAGGTAAAAAAAAGAAGAATGGGGTCCGTCTTATACTCCGGTGTTCTCTTACCGGAGGGGGGCAGCAGTGGTGGTGAAGCGGGGTCACAGAAGGCACAGGTTGTGCTGGCAGGCGCGGCAGGTCAGTGGCAGCGGGGTCCGTGGTTGCAGGTGCCGTGGCGTCCGTGGTTGCAGGCGCGGTGTCCTCCGCGGTGGCAGGATCCGTGGGGTCCGTGGTGGCGGCAGCAGCCGTGGCGTGTGAGCCGTGCAGCAGGCCGGTGCAGTGAGTGTCCGCGGTCCCGGTTCAGTGGTGGCAGCGGCGGCGGCAACTGCTCAGTGGTGGCAGGGACTGCTCAGTGGTGGAGTGTGTCCGCGGTCCCGGTTCAGTGGTGGCAGCGGCGGCGACGGCTCAGTGGTGGGAGTGGCGGCGACGGCTCAGTGGTGGGAGCGGCGGTAACTGCTCAGTGGTGGCAGCGGCAGGGACTGCTCAGTGGTGGCGTGTGTCCGCGGTCCCGGTTCAGTGGTGGCAGCGGCGGCTCAGTGGTGGGAGCGGCGGCAACTGCTCAGTGGTGGCAGCGGCAGGGACTGCTCAGTGGTGGCGTGTGTCCGCGGTCCCGGTTCAGTGGTGGCAGCGGCGGCGGCGGCTCAGTGGTGGGAGCGGCGGCAACTGCTCAGTGGTGGCAGCGGCAGGGACTGCTCAGTGGTGGCGTGTGTCCGCGGTCCCGGTTGAGTGGTGGCAGCGGCTCAGTGGTGGGAGCGGCGGCGACGGCTCAGTGGTGGAGTGTGTCCGCGGTCCCGATTCAAGTAATGGCGCCCGGAGCGACGCATGCGCAGATGGAGCTCTCATCCAAGGGCTCCATCTGCGCACGCGCTGACTCCCGGAGCAGCGCGTGCGCAGATGGAGCTCTCATCCAAGAGCTCCACCGGCGCCATCATTTGAAAGTGGGACCGTGGACAACTGGTAAGCTGCACAGCCGCCCGCCCCGCATGCACAGAGTGGCAGCCAGCAGGCTGCCCGCCCACTCTGCGTACAAGCCGCCGGGTACCTGTGCTTGCGTGCGGTGGCAGCCGGGTACCCATGGCTGTGTGCGGGCGGCAGATGGGTGACTGTGTGAGGGCGGCAGCCGGGTACCTGCACGGGCACCCGACTGCCGCTCGCACACAGCACCCGGCTGCCACCCACACACAGCCATGGGTACCCGTCTGCCACCGCATGCAAGCACAGGTACCTGGCTGCCGACCCCACTCAGCACCCGCTGCCGCCCGCACACAGCCACGGGTACCCGGCTGCCGCTGCATGCAAGTACAGGTACCCGGCCGCTTGCATGCAGCCACAGGCACCCGCCCGATCGCCTCAGACAGGACCCCCCCCCTCCCGCTACCGCTTTATAAGACGCACCCCCCATTTTCCTCCCAAAATTTGGGGAGGAAAAGTGCGTCTTATAAAGCGAAAAATACGGTATATGTGTGTCAGATATTTTTGTGCAATTTTTGTCCCGGAATGACACAAGACAGTAAAAATAAAAGTAACTTCAAATAAATCACAGATGATAAATCGGGTCCTATGAGTTTATTCTCTAAAAAAAGAAAAAGTGAAGAAAATTTTTTACCTAATCATATATTTGATTATTCCTATGTGCATTAATGTTTCAGCCTTGATGCTACACTCCTTGTCATGGCACCTCCACTTTTTATTATTATAATAATAATAATAATAATCTTTATTTCTATAGTGCCAACATATTCTGCAGTGCTTACAATCTACAATGGGGTGATGTGGGGGTGACAAGTGACTGGTGGTTATTTATAACAGTGGTCCAACCATCTCAAAGAAATGGGGGATAGGGGGATAGGCTTCATGAACCAGTCACCAGCCAATCTTTGTAATGCTTTAGGTTGCAGTGTAATTTGATGGAGAATTATGTTCTGAGAAATAGTGGATGGGCTATAGATGAATTGGCATTGATTAGGGAGGGTGATAGGCTGCCCAAAGAAATGTGTTTTTAGGGAGCGTCTGAAGCTATGTAAATTGTAATTCATCCTAGTTTCTTGGATTACAGCATTCCAAAGGATTGGTGCAGCTCGGAAGAAGTCTTGGAGCCGGAAGTTGGAGATTTGGATTAGCGAGGATGTTAGTCGACAGTTGTTTGTGGAGCGTGGAAAGCGGGTAGGATGATAAACAGAGAGGAGAGTGGAGATATAGCGGGGTGCCGCACAGGGAAGAGGTAGGGGGGTGCTGTACTGTGAAGGGCTTTATGGGTGAGAAGAAGCAATTTAAATTGTATCCTATGATAAATGGGCAGCCAGTGCAATGACTGGCACAGAGCAGAAGCATGTAAGTAACGATAAGATAGGTGACCCTGGCTGCTGTGCTACGAATGGACTACAGAGTGGAAAGTCTAGTGAGGGGGAGGCCAATTAATAGAGAATAAAGGGTGCTTTACATGCTGCGACATCGCTAGCGATTGCTAGCGATGTCGAGCGCGATAGCACCCGCCCCCGTCGCTCGTGCGACATTTGGTGCTTGCTGCCATAGCGAACATTATCGCTACGGCAGCGTCACACGCACATACCTGTGCAGTGACGTCGCTGTGACCGCCGAACAATCCCTCCCTCAAGGGGGAGGTGCGTTCAGCGTCATAGCGACGTCACTGTGGCGTCACTAAGCGGCCGGCCAATAGAAACGGAGGGGCGGAGATGAGTGGGACATAACATCCCGCCCACCTCCTTCCTTCCGCATTGCCGATGGACGCAGGTAAGGAGATGTTCATTATTCCTGCGGTGTCACACGTAGCGATGTGTGATGCCGCAGGAATGATGAACAACATTGTACCTGTGGCAGCAACGATATTAAGGAATGGAGCGACGTGTCAACGATCACTGTTTTTGAACGTTTTGCGATCGTTGCACGTCGCTCCTTGGTGTCACATGCTGCGATGTCGCTACCGGCGCCGGATGTGTGTCACTAACAACGTGACCCCGACGATATATTGGTAGCGATGTCCCAGCGTGTAAAGCACCCTTTACAGTAATCAAGGTGGGAGTGGATCAGGGCCACGGTGAGGGTTTTTGTTGTTTCCATGGTGAGAAACAGGCAGATTTTTTAGATGTTTTTCCAGTACAAGCGACACGATCGGGCGAGAGATTGTACGAGGGGCTACTGATAAGTCTTTGGCATTTTTTGTTTCTATGGTAACAAATGTTACATCACATGAAAGCCTTATGTGTCTAATACTGTATATGTTTTCAAAATGTTATATTTGTTTCTTATGGCATCAGTGTTCTACGCACGCGGGAAAACAAAATGGCAAAGTCTAATGCTACATTCATAGCAACTGAGAGCAGAGGAGTGATAAAATTCTTGTTTCTGCAAGGAAAGTCTGCAAAGGATATTCATGATGATATGTCGCCGACATTGGGGGATCAATGCCCTTCATTTTCCACAGTTAAGAACTGTGTTGCCAAATTTAAAACGGGCCACTTCAGCACCAATGATGAGGAATGTCCTGGATGACCGAGAGTGGTGGTTGTTCCGGACATCGACGATGCTGTGCACAACCTCATACCGGAGAATCGGCGAATTTCAGCTAAAGCAATAGCAGACATCATGGGGATTTCCTGTGAACTTGTTTGTGTCATTATCCATGAACATTTGGACATGAGGAAGCTATCTGCAAAGTGGGTCCCCAAAGGTTTGACAATAGATCAGAGAACCATGAGAGTGAAAACTTCCCGATCCATTTGTCAGCGTTTTCAGACTGATAAGAACTTCCTGGATTGACTGGTCACTATAGATGAGATCTGGATTTATTTGTATGAACCTGAAAACAAGTAGCAGTCAAAAGAGCAGAAGCACAGTGGTTCTCCTCGTCCAAAGCTCAGGATGCAAAAATCAGTCACTCAGATGATGGCGTCTGTGTTCTGGGTTAAGGAGTGCGTGCTGCTAGTGGACCCTTCAAAAGGGTTCCACCATCAATGCAAGGTATTACATTGAATTTTTGAACCAATTGAAGGCAGCTCTGAAGGCCAAAAGGCACGACAAGCTGTCCAAAGGAATCTTGTTCCTGCAAGACAACACCTCCGCTGACACTGCACAAGTGACCACGGCAAAACTGGCAGAGCTAGGCTTCCAGCTGGTTGACCACCCACTTTATTCACCAAATCTAGCTCCCTCCAACTATCATCTGTATCCAAACCTGAAGAAACACCTCAAGGATACCATATTTCACACCATTTCTGATGCCCTGGCTGCTATGGATGCCTGGTTTGAGGCACAACTGAAATCCTTCTTTTTGCTAGGCTTACAGAACTTTGAATACCGATGTAAGAAGTGTGTTGACACCAGTGGAGAGTATGTGGAATAAATGTAAAGTTTCATCATCCTATCTTGTTTCTTTCTGGACAAAGCCAAAGACTTATCAGCAGCCCCTCATATATAGGAGATGAAGGAAGGATCGGTGTCAAGCATAACACACAGACAGCGAGCCTGTGGCCAAGGAGTTATCGTGCTGCAGCGCACAGAGAGGGAGATGTCAGGTTTAGGGAGGTTAGTAGATAGAGGGAGCAGAAAAAGTTCAGATAAGTTTCAGATAGAGAGCGGACATGATGTTGGAAACTGCAGATAGACAGTCACTGGTATTTTGTAGTACAGTGGGGGTGAGGTCAGGGACTGAGGTGTATAGTTGTGTATCATTAGCATGGAGATGGTACTCGAAGCCAAATTTGCTGATAATTTGTCCAATTGGGGCCGTATAGAGAGAGAAGAGAAGAGGGCCAAGGACTGAACCTTGAGGGACTCCAACAGTGAGAGGTAGAGAAGATGATGTAGAGCCCGCAAAGTATACACTGAAAGAGCAGCCAGAAAGATAGGAAGGATAGGATGCTTTAGGCCAATTGAATGGAGCATAGCGAGATGGTGGTCAACAGTGTCGAAGGCTGCAGAGAGGTTAGGAAGAATAAGCAGAGAGTTAGGAAGAGAACCAGGAGGGAGCGGTGTCCTTTAGGCCAATTAAGTGGAGCATTGCGAGAAAGGATATGGTGGTCAACAGTATGGAATATTAAATATTTTTATATTCATCTTAAGATAGGAAGGGAGCTTCTCACCTTCTCTGTGCTATTATAAGATCAGTGATGTGCTTGAATGGTTCTGGCTTTCTTGAATAGTTTAATAGCTAAGTCAGTCCCATTCTCGATCATGCAGAGATTGTAAGGCACCTGATATCCAGTCCTTATTGGCTATGTGTTGAGACAGAAAATGGAGAAAGCTATCTTTCTACACGGGATTAAAAATGTAAGTGGTTGTTTCAAGACCAGGAGGGGAAACATGTCATTGGAAAACAGAAGCATGAAATGAGACCATGGAAATCCCCGAGAGCTTCCCGATGCAATTTGCATACTTGCGGTCATGTTTTGACTAGACTCATACGGAATCTCTCAATTTGCTTCTACTAAGAAATGCTGGATGAGATTGATGAGCACGTGACTTAAAATATGCAAATCACATACATGTAGTTACCTGACCGCTTGCTCACATGGGGAGTACTTGGGAATCGCCAGTCTGCAGTTGCATAGAGTGACTGCAAATGTGCCGCCCCCGTGCCAGCAGCCAGTGCTGCTCGGATCCGGATCTACGGTATGGCTCAAGGGGTTCTCTGGACCCGGGGGTCGCACGGACACTTCGAATAAAAGGGGGACGTATTTGTACGGGGATTTGCAATAAACTGTCTGTGACGCCACCCACGGTGAGTGGTGAGATGTAGCACCGCTGCTGTTGTGGGGTACCCGGGGGAGATGTGTTGGTAGCTGGATGTTAACCCCTCTGTGGGTAGGGATGGATGCCCCGGGGCCCAGTGTTGTGCAGTGTTGCAAAGATCAGCACACTTACAGTTCGGTTGTCCTGGTGCTGGACGAAGATGCGCTGATGTGAGGAGTCAGTAAACACACGGTTCTTTTGGTAAACCAAGGTGATGGTGGCCAGCCTTCGCAGACGGGTGTATCAGGTCCCACACCTGGGCTAGTAGTCAATGCCTTTCTCCTCTGCACTTTGTGTTGCTCCTGGTCTTTTGGTTGGGAACTGTGCCCATCAGACGCTGACCTGTGGGATCTACCAGGCCCTGGTGGATGCCCTATCCCTCTCTGTGGGTTGTTGTCTACTTTTAGGGACTTAGGTTGGGACAGGACCTAAAATCCTGCCCTCAGTTGGTTAATTAGGTAGGCCGTTGGTGCTGGTCCTGGCTTCAGGGTCCAAGTACCCCCTTTGTGCATGGCTTCCGGGTCGGTTCTCCGGTGTCGGCACCGGCGGACTACAACCCTGTCCCGGTCCACCTTGGATCTCCAGCAGCTGTCTTCCCATCTCCTGCTGGCACTGGCTACTGTCTGCCACCTAGCCAAGGTGTCAGGGCTCCGACCCTGGCACCTGTCAGCTTGAACTTCAGGCCTTGACTGCCTGAGCTCGCTTCCTCCACTCCACTCTGAACTTGACTCCAAACTGATCTCCACTGTTTTCCCACCCCGGGCTCTCCAGACCCCTAGGTGGGCGTTCTCCATCCGTCTGGTCCTGCCCACTGGTGTGTCTGTCCTTCACTGAGGGGGTGACTAGGGTTTCAGGTCGGCTGTTTTAACCCTGTGTGGGAAAGGTGTTGTGCGGGGGCCTATCTGTGTGACTACCTGGATTTTGCCAGGGCGTCACATTCCCCCTTGGTTTATTACAGACCGTCCGTGGGCTGTCCGACCACCACCGTTTATTTTTAACCGGAACTAGAAAGAGTAGAAAAACAAATTTACAAGTATAATAACTTTTACAATTTCTTCCCTTATGGGAGGCACAAATCTTAGATGTTGCAAATACAAACGGGACGGGACGGACCGGACCACCTTCTCACCATGTCACCACCCAAAACAACCTGTTCCCTGGTGCCACTGCTAAACACTGGTGCACACCCCTTTGCCCAAGTACACTGGTGCACACCCCTTTGCCCAAGTCCAGGAACGGGTCCAGGTGACACCCACATGGGCCGGGTATAAAGTTCCTTACCTGGCAGTCTTTCTCACGGGCCTCAAGTCCGGGGACCCCTGGCCTAGAGGGTAGTCACCGGTTTTAGTAGTGACTGGGTCTCGGCCGACTCTACCGCAGGCCTTACCTCCAATCACTCTCTCCAGAGACTGCGACGGGACAAGAAAGGTGGTTAGGGATTATTTACAAAGCCCAAAAGTTTTTGGGTTGGCTTGCCAGTCCTAAGCTATGGTCCGTTAAAACTGTAAACTTTGCAACGGGGGGTTAACTAAACTGTGGGTAGCCGGGAAGCGCTACCTTAATCTTCTTCTTCTTCTCTTGGAGATAGCGGAGAGGGGCGGAGGTGCAGCTGGTCACCAAGGTTCACCCACCTCTTGACATCAAGGGCGAACCACCCCCTCTCTCCGCAGTGACGGGTGTATGAAACCAACTCTCCAGGCTCTAGGTTTCGATCTGGGTGGCCAGTCAGTAGGTGAGGGGACACATCTCTCCGGGAGACGAATATCTCATCCTCCAGGCTCAGCTCGTATATAAAACCCCATCCATTCTGGGGGTTAAAGTGCCGGACCTGTCCTTGATACATCGGGCCTCACACCCGGAAAGTTGCCTGCTGGGGGTTGTCTTTCTCCCGGTAAGTACGGTTGAGCAGTTTGGCCTTCCGCTTCTCACAGGCTGCGATCTCGGTCTTCAGCTGCTGCCGTTGCAGCTCCCAGTATGGGGCACTGGTAACGTGCTCAGCTTCCTCCTGATCAGAGGCTGGCCCAGCCGGATACCCTCCGTGCTGGCTATGATCAGACTCACTTGCAGTGGAGGGCTCCATTGTGTCATGGGCCGCTCTGCTGCCCCGCAGGTGCATCCCGGCTGAGCCTCAGCCAGGAACGGGGACTGGGGAGCGGTCGGCGTCATTGCTGGGACTGACTTCCAGTCATGCTTCGCCTTTGCTGTGGCCGGGCAGACTGCCGTGGCTGACATCATCAAGTGGGCAGCCTTCTTCGGGACCCGAGGTGATGTCATTTTAGGTGCAGCAGGGCGGACTGCCGGGGCCGGGACTGACGTCATCGGGGTTGCGGCCTGGCTTGGGGCCGGAGGGGATGTCTTCCGGGCCTTGGGCCGGCATGGGGCTGGTATGAGTGCCAGAGCGATAGCGTGCTCATGGCCCGAGGATTCCGCTACCGGGTCCTCGCAGGCAGATTGAACGGGTACCACTGCCTTTGCTTGTGGCAGCTGACTGAGTGGGGCGCCAGCTACAGGTACAGACAGTGAGGGAGGCGACATGGTGGACAGGGGCAGACTGAGCTCCTCAGCCTGTTGGGCCAGTCCCGGGGGGACATAGGGGTGTGGGTCGCTTACCCGCTCCTCCGAGGCCATCTTCCCTTTGCGGGCCTGGATGGCTGCAGCCAGCTCCCTCATCTCAGCCGTCCATCTTTTCAGCAGAAAATTGGCCTGGGCCTGGATCCTTTGGCACATCCGTTCTCTCTGGGTTTCCACCCACTCAGCAGTCCTGGGCGCTGGTTCTTCCTTGCTTGGGTCGCCAGACCGGGCAGACATCCTCTCGAGATGGTGTCCAGGAACAAAAGATGGCAGAGTCCTGGTGTCCCTGCCTCTTATCTCCTTGGATCACACGCCGCAGTTTTCGCCAGCCCCCCTGATTTTTCGAGAACAGTCTCTAAACGTGGCTTGTTAGTTTCGATTTCGGCCTCAGGGTCTTCCTTCCGGCCTTGTTTCCAGGGGGCGGGGCTTCATCTTCGCGCCCTTTTTCGGTGAAGAAGACGCTGGGTTGTTGTTTTTCGTGCCTAAAAATGGCGGCAAAATGGCGGTTTCTCAAAACTTTGCAATGGAGCACCGCCGACAGTCCAGAACAAGGCGCACTTCCACCAGGTAGGTGGATGGGTAAGAATCCTGTTCGTGACGCCAAGTTTCGAGGTGTGCCGCCCCCGTGCGAGCAGCCAGTGCTGCTCGGATCCGGATCTACGGTATGGCTCGAGGGGTTCTCCAGACCCGGGGGTCGCGCGGACACTTCGATTTAAAAGGGGGACGTATACGTACGGGGATTTGCAATAAACTGTCTGTGATGCCACCCACGGTGTGTGGTGAGATGTAGCACCACTGCTGCTGTTGTGGGGTACCCGGGGGAGATGTGTTGGTAGCTGAATGTTACCCTCTCCGTGGGTAGGGATGGATGCCCCAGGGCCCAGTGTTGTGCAGGGTTGCAGGGATCAGCACATTTACAGTTCGGTTGTCCTGGTGCTGGACGAAGCTGGGCTGATGTGAGGAGTCAGTAAACACACAGTTCTTTTGATAAACCAAGGTGATGGTGGCCGGCCTCTGCAGACGGGTGTATCAGGTCCCACATCCGAGCTAATTGTCAATGTCTTTCTCCTCTGCACTTCGTGTTGCTCTAAGATAGACTTCCCGGTGTGTAACACGGCGAGTCCGCTCCCGGTCCTTTGGTTGGGAGCCGTGCCCGTCAGACGCTGACCCATGGGATCTACCGTGCCCTGGCAGATGCCCTATCCCTCTCTGTGGTGGTTGTCTACTTTTCAGGACTTAGGTTGGGACAGGACCTAAAATCCTGCCTTCAATTGGTTGATTAGCTAGGGCGTTGGTGCTGGTCCTGGCTTCAGAGTCCAAATACCCCCTCTGTGCACGGTTTCCGGGTCGGTTCTCCGGTGTCAGTACCGGTGGGCTACAACCCTGTCTCCGTCCACCTCAGATCTCCGGCAGCCGTCTTCCCGTGTCCTGCTGGCACCAGCTACTGTTTGCCACCTAGCCAAGGTGTCAGGGCTCCGACCCTGGCACCTGTCAGCTTGAACTTCAGACATTGACTGCCTGAGCTCGCCTCCTCCACTCTACTCTGAACTTGACTCCAAACTGATCTCCACTGTTTTCCCGCCTCGCCCCGGGCTCTCCAGACCCCTAGGTGGGCGTTCTCCATTAGCCTGGTCCCGCCCACTGGTGTGTCTGTCCTTCCCTGAGGGGTGACTGGAGTTTCAGGTCGGCTGTTTTAACCCTGTGTGGGAGAGGTGTTGTGCGGGGGCCTATCTGTGTGACTACCTGGTTTTTGCCTGGGCGTCACACAAACTTTTATTCCAAACCTGTACAGCACCTTTAATAATACAGTTTAATTATATTTTATTTCATATACAATAAACTGGTTTCAATGCCAGAGAAGCCCAATGCCAATGAACCCCTCTCGCTGCTGGAGACTAAAGGTGGCTTTACACGCAGCGACATTGCAGGTGATGTCGCTTGTGAAAGCACCCAGCCCCGTTGTTTGTGCTTCACGGGCAAATCGCTGCCCGTGGCGCACAATATCGCTAGTACCCATTACACATACTTACCTTCATAGAGATGTCGCTGTGGCCGGCGTACAGCCTCTTTTCTAAGGGGGCGGTTCGTGCGGCGTCACAGCGACATCACACGGCAGGCGTCTAATAGAAGCGGAGGGGCAGAGAGCAGCCGCATGAAAGTCACGCCCACCTCGTTGCCGGAGGACGCAGGTACGGTGTTGTTCGTCATTCCTGGCGTGTCACACGTAGCGATGTGTGCTGCCTCAGGAACAACGAACAACCTGTGTCCTAAACGAACAGCGACATTTGGGAAATGGACGACGTGTCAACAACCAAAGATTTGGTAAGTATTTTGCATTGTTAGCGGTCGCTCGTACGTGTCACACGCAACGACGTCACTAACGAGGCCAGAAGTGCGTCACGAATTTCGTGACCCCCAACGACATCTTGTTAGCGATGTCATTGCGTGTAACGGTACCTAGAGGCTATAATCTCACAATGAGCTTCTGTTGAGTTTTTGCAACAAAAACACAACATCTTACAGTTCCAGCAAAGTAGAAGGGATTTGCAGAAATCTCATAAGGCCTACTGTGCTTGTTTTCTACACTGTGTAAACTGAGCATTTTTCAAATCCGCAGCATGTTAATTTCTCTTGCAGTTTTCTGTGCAATTTGTACCCATAGATTTGGACTAGACATGGAAAATCCACAGGTAAAAAGTCCACATGTGTTTTTAGTGTGTTTCCACAGCAAAAACGCATCAGTAGCACATGCAATCCACACCTAAGAATGTCAATAAAGTTTTGTCAAAACCAAATACCTGGAAGTTTCAAAACCAAAACAACTTTATTTAAAGGATGACACACCAAATACACCAATCAAAGACAAAATAGCGTTAAAAACACAGTAAAAAAACATGTTAAAAAAGCATACAAAAACACAATAAAAAAAAACAATATCCTAATTTGCATAATATTTGCAACACCAAAACCTCATCGTGGGAACTTGTTCTCCACCACCTAGAGTCAGCACACTCATCATTTGAAATCATCCTAAAGTGAACAGCACGTTCAAGATGAGACCCTACTAATACTTTGTAAACCTAAAATATTTTAATTATATTGTCCCTGGATTTATGCCTCTTTTGAAGCAGTATATACAATGCAACTATCTCTTTAGCTGTGAATATATGTATATGTGATACAGGTAGTCACAAATAGGGCCCCGCATTACACCCTTCCCTCACAGCTAACACACAGCCAACCTCAAAACCCTAGTCACCCCCCTCCGGGCTTGATAGACACACCAGGGGGCAGAACCAGGCGGTTGGAAGACGCCCACCAAGGAGTCCTAGACAGCCCGGGGCAGGAAAGAAGCAAGAAAGTGTTTAGAGTTCAAGCTGGAGAGGAGTGTGGGCTGGAGCTGTGTCCAGCTCCAGCATAGGCGAGAACCCTAATTGAACAGGTGCCAGGGTAGGAGCTCTGGTGCCTTTGGCTAGGAGGCAGACGGTGGTCTCTGTCTGCAAGAGCCGGGAATACGGCTCGGTGAAACCAAGGTAGACCGGGACAGGGTAGTGGCCCGCCAGTCCCGACCCTGGGAACCAACTCGGAAACCGGAGCACAAATGGGGGTACTCAGACCCTGAAGCTAGGTCCAGAAGTGACTGGGGGCTAGTTAATTAACTGATTGCGGCCAGGACTAGAGGTCCTGTCCCACCCAAAGTCCCGACTGAAGGCAACAGCCCGCCAAGGGGGATAAAAGGCCACCGCCACGGCTCAGAGATCCCACGGGCCAGCGTCTGTGGGCAAAGGGCTCCTCAGGCAACCACAAGCCAGGAGCGGACTCCTGAAGTTGCAAGCACAGGCAGTCCACCGTTCTAACACAGGTGCAGGAGAAAGACAGAGACCACCTGCCGGGTGGGGGATCCTAAACGCAGCCGGCTGCGGGCACCGACCACCATCACCTTGGTTTACCGGAGACTCATGTGTGTTTCTAATAGTGAGTACATCAGCACCCTGTGGTCGCCCATCTCCCTGCACCGCCAATCCCCCAACGGGTCCCGGGGCCACCATCCCTGCCCACAGAGGGGTTAACAACTTGCTGCACAACATCTCCCCCAGGTGCCCCGTAACTGCAGCGGTGGTGTCCAATATCACCACACACCGTGGGTGGCGTCACGAACTCCGTACGGCTCAGCCCGTACATATACGTCCTAAATCCACCATCCCATCACTCCCCCTTTTCATTTTGAAATGACCATGAGGCACCCCGGGTCCGGAGACCCTCGAGTCACCCACAGAAGGGCCGATCCGAGCAGCTTGGCTGCTGAGTTCGGGGCGGTACATATATATATATATATATATATATATTTACCTGGTTTACCAACCATTTATATGATACTTAACCTCATATTAAAGAAGTCCTGCCATGAACTTTTTTTCTCTCCCTACCTGTGTATATATGAATGTAGTGTCAGTGTGTTATATACCTACTTCTCCGGTAAACAGTGGAGCTCTGCTCTTCTTCTCAGTAATGTCAACTTTCATTAGATTTTTGGGTCACACTTCTGAGTGACCCGGAAATTGCATCTACAATTTTCTGATGCTCTTTGGAGCATCAGAACAAGGCTCAGAACGAGGCCTCTGTGACCTCCCTGGTAACACGTTTAGCCCTCTCCAGTCCATCCTTAATTCTGCTGCCCAACTGATCCATCTCTCTCCTCAATACCACCCTGCTTCTCCCCTCTACAAATTCCTCCATTGGTTCCCAATCTTTCACCGTATCCAATTCAAACTACTAATATTGACCTACAAAGCCATCCATAATCTGTCTCCTCCGTATATCTCTGAACTAATCTCTGCATAAACTGCATGACAATAAGAACAAACAATACTCTGAATATAATGAAACTGAAAGATCAGCTCTCAGGGATTTGGAGGATCTCTTAGAAGAGCAACACACAGAGTCGCAAGGTAAATTTCCTTCTTGTATTTTGCCAAAATCCACGAGATTTCCCCCCTTGTCACTATGTCCAGCCGTGGAAATTTTTATGAACCTAGTAATACACGATCTAAAAAGGCTGCCTACGCATAAAAATCAGATAATTTGACGAGAGAAGAACGTTTGGCTTTACGCCAACTTTACGCCAACTTCAAGCTCTTGATGACATAGTTATAAAAGCGGCGGACAAGGGGGGAAACGTGGTATTGTGGCCCAAGACTCTGTATGAGAGGGAAGCGATGAGACAGTTAAGGGATAGGAGGACATATGAAAAATTGTCCTGTAGTCCCTTGGCAAAGTTCTCAACGGAACTGGATACCATCCTCTATGAAGCATTTACTCAGGGTATTATAACAAAAAATGTCTATGATGGATTATTGAATAAACAAGCAAGGGTTCCCACCATATATTTCATCCCAAAGGTGCACAAGAGCCTCTCAGAACCACCAGGTCGTCCGATAGTCTCGGGACTGGGGGGCCTTTGTGACTCTGTCTGCAAGTTTATTGATTACTACTTGAAGCCCTTGGCAGAGGCTCTTCCGTCGTATGTGAGAGATACGACGGAGGTGCTCACCCGAATAGATGGCATATAGATGGATCATGACATGTGTATGGTGACCGCAGATGTGGAGTCACTGTACACATGTATTGACCATAAGCAGGGCTTGGAGGCGGTCCGCTTCTACCTCAGGAACAGTAACTGGGATAGCGACATATGTGAATTAATTCTAGAATTGCTGGAGTTCGTCCTTACACACAATTTTTTTATTTTTAATGATCGGTATTATCTACAGCGGAGGGGCACAGCAATGGGGGCGGCCTGCGCGCCTTCGTTCGCAAACCTCTTCCTAGGGTACTGGGAGAGAGGTTTGCAGATGGGCGAGGGCGGGCAGTCCTTGAACCATGTGCCCCTCTGGCTGAGATATATCGACGATATTTTGTTCATTTGGCAGGGTGATGCGGACGGGCTCCAGCAATTCATCGAGGGATTGAATAGAAATGATTATAATGTCAAACTGACTTACACATGCAGCAGGGAAACTGTGGACTTTCTTGATGTCAAAATTGAGATTGATGGTGATCATCGTGTTCAGTCGGACGTATTCAGGAAGCCCACATCATTGAATTCCCTGCTGCATGCAACATCTAGTCATCACCATTCTACCATCAAAGCTATCCCAGTTGGCCAGTTCCTGAGGGCGAGGCGGATTTGTTCCACAGTTCACAAATTTGAACAGCAGGCAGATGATCTTAGGGAACGGTTCCAGTCCCGGGGCTATAGTAACCGTTGTATTAAAAAGGCCTACACAAGAGCTAAGAGGACCCCCAGAGAGGAACTCTTGAAGAAGTCCCACAGAGAGGAGGAGAAAACAAACAATAAGATTAGGTTCATATCGACGTTCAATGCTCAGTGGGGGGAACTGAGAGGAATCCTCCAGAGGCATTGGTCGATATTAAAAACCGAACCAGCCCTAGCCACACATCTTGCCGAATATCCACAGATGACTTCACGTAGGAGTCAAAACCTGAAAGATTTACTAGTTAGGAGCCACTATGTCCCCGAAAAAAAGACACATTTTGGAATAAGACCACCAACATGGGGATGTTTCCCATGTGGGGAATGTGTGGCGTGTCCTAATATGTGTAGAGCAAAGGACTTCATCTCAGCAGATGGCTCCCGAAAATTTGAAATCAGACAGTATATCACCTGTAGTACGGCTCAGGTGATTTACTATGCGACTTGTGGTTGCCACAAGATATATGTTGGTCTTACATCTAGACAACTTAAGGTGAGAACGCGAGAACATGTCCGGGACATTCTGGCTTCTAAATCGGTCACTAACCTGGAGGAGCTGAAGACGATCCCTCGTCACTTTAAATTAGAGCATGCTAGCAATCCAAAAAGCTTTAAGGTGAGGGGGATAGAACGTGTTCAGCTTGGCATTAGAGGTGGTGACGTCAAACGCATTCTAGCGCAAAAAGAATGCAAGTGGATTACAATGCTGGGGACTCTGGCACCAGTCGGACTCATTGAGTCCAACAGTTTCTCCTCCTTTCTGTGAGAATCTATCATTGTGCGGATCTGTAGCAGCATATATATATCTCTCTCTTTCTGTAAATAAATGTTGTTGTGGTCATGTGACCGCACTTCATGGCCACCCTGTGTATCTTCTGAGCTGCATTGTTTCTGCTGCCCTTAGCCAAAGATGACAGCGTTGGTTTTTATTAATTATTATTTTAATGTTTTTATGTTTTTTCTTCTTTCTTTTTTTACAGCAATACATAATCCATGAAAAATATTCTTCATGGTACCTCTCACACCATATATGACGAAACAATAAAGGAAATCTATTTATCCTCCCATGATTGCCAATGGATAGAATTAAACGTATATGTGAAACATCATACTACAAGCAAGTAGCCCCAATTCATCGGATATTCATGACACTTGGAGTTTAAAGTTTATAGTCTCATATCTTTGTGGATTTATGAGACTGCCCATATACATGTATGTTTTGCTGGTATATACCTGTATGTGAGCGTACAGGCAATAGAAAAAGATATAGATGGGTCAGCAGCACATGTTTGTGTGTGGGCTATGAAGTTAATTAATCGTGTTCATTATTTTGGGGCTTAATAATGCCATGCACCTTGCATATGAATCTCTTTAAACGGAGGGTTTCGTACCGCTCCCGTGGTGGTGCTGAGCGCGTGCCTGGTGTTCTCCCTGCTCTCCTGTGGATGCTGCTGTTGTCTGGCGGCGATGCCTGTGCGCTTGATACACAGGGTGCCCTAGCGCCCGGGCATTGTCAGGAGAGGAACGGCGGCCCACGGAGATCTGGGATGTCACGAGGCATGCGCCGATAAATGCACTGCCATTGGACACAACATCTGAGGCGGGCTATATAAGTAGTGGGAGTATAACCAGCTCATGTGCCATACCCTGATGAAGCTTTGGTGAAATGCGCATTGGAGGCATAAGAGGTCACACTCAGAAGCTGCTCAAGTAAAAATGGGTAATTTAAAATGATTAACTTTCATTGATTTTATGGGCTCTCACTAACAGGGGTGGTGTTTGTATATTAAATATAACAGGTTATATACAATTCACCTTATCATGAGAAAAATGCATTTATGTGTGCCTGAGTGAGGAAAAGGAAAAAAAATTTGCATAGATGCATAATTTCTTACTTGGTATATGTACCTGACTGGCAGCTATTTAGCTGCGGTATTTATCTTGATCCAGAGATTCAATCCAGAGAGGATTTCAATGGCAGTCAGGTTTAATGGCACACACAAGTGCTGATGTTCCTCTGCTCTATTTGGAAGAGGCTAAATAAAATGGAGGATTAACCCCTACATATCCTCTTGAGGAAAAGTGAATATAACAGTCATCTTTCAATATATAGAGCAGATCTTAATTAATTTTGACATAATATGACTGGAAGAATGGATCCAGTCAATAAGTGCTAAAAATAATGAGACCAGAATTTGTGTAGGTTATCCCAAAAAATATATATATAATTAATTTGAGCATATCTCTGTGTGAACCTGTTTATCCTGGACTATGAGTTATTGCCTGTGACCTTGTATGTGCTTTTTATGAGATCAATTTTTGTACTATGTTTCTTTAATTATAATAAAGTGAATATTTCTAATTTTTTGCAAAAAAATATACTATTGCATCAGAGACTCCCCTTTTTTCTTGGTTGTGGTGTTTTCAGGTGGTTGAGTCTGCAAGATAAGTCTAAAGGCTACTTTACACACTGCGATATCGGTCCCGATATCGCTAGTGTGCGTACCCGCCCCCATCTGTTGCGCGACACGGGCATATCGCTGCCCGTGCCGCACAACATCGCCCAGAGCCGTCACACATACTTACCTGTCCGGCGACGTCGCTGTGACCGGCGAACCGCCTCCTTTCTAAGGGGGCGGTCCGTGCGGCGTCACAGCGACGTCACTGAACCGCCGCCCAATCGCAGCGCAGGGGCGGAGATGAGCGGGACGTAACATCCCGCCCACCTCCTTCCTTCCGCATAGCGGCCGGGAGGCAGGTAGGGAGACGTTCCTCGCTCCTGCGGCGTCACACGCAGCGATGTGTGATGCCGCAGGAACGAGGAACAACCTCGTTACTGCTGAAGTAACGATAATTGGGAATGGACCCCCGTGTCGCCGATTAGCGATTTTTCACTGTTTTGCAACGATGCAAAATCGCTAATCGATGTCACACGCAACGGCATCGCTAATGCGGCCGGATGTGCGTCACGAATTCCGTGACCCCAACGACTCCGCATTAGCGATGTCGTAGCGTGTAAAGCCCGCTTTATGATAATGAAAAGCTGGAGGTGGTTGTTTGTAGTATATATGAATGTAGTGTCAGTGTGTTACTATACCTAATTCTCCGGTAAACAGTGGAGCTCTGCTCTTCTTCTCAGTAATGTCAACTTTCATTAGATTTTTGGGTCACACTTCTGAGTGACCCGGAAACTGCATCTACAATTTTCTGATGCTCTTTGGAGCATCAGAACAAGGCTCAGAACGAGGCTCAGAACGAGGCCTCTGTGACCTCCCTGGTAACACGTTTAGCCCTCTCCAGTCCATCCTTAATTCTGCTGCCCAACTGATCCATCTCTCTCCTCAATACCACCCTGCTTCTCCCCTCTACAAATTCCTCCATTGGTTCCCAATCTTTCACCGTATCCAATTCAAACTACTAATATTGACCTACAAAGCCATCCATAATCTGTCTCCTCCGTATATCTCTGAACTAATCTCCCGCTACACTCCAAAATGTAATCTCCGGTCCTCCCAAGATCTCCTTCTCTCCTCCTCTCTCATTCGCTCCTCATTAGTGATGAGCGAGTACGCTTGTCACTTCTCGGTACTCGCACGAAGTATCACTGTACTCGGGCTACTCGGCGGGTACCAAGTAATTTCGCAATACTCGTGCTGTACTCGTGGTCTTCATCCCTGCATGTTGGCGCTCTTTTGAGAACCAGCTCTTATGCAGGGATTGGCTGGCAGACCACTGCAATGCCACAGCCCTGTTAGTTGTGGAATTGCAGTGATTGGCCGGCCCGCACAGCGTGACCGAGCCTTTATACTGGCGAGCGCGCTGTGCTCTGCACACAGCCATCTCGTATTCCCTGCTTTCCTCGCCCACAGGTGCCTATGATTGGTTGCAGTGAGACACGCCCCCACGCTGAGTGACAGGTGTCTCACTGCACCCAATCACAGCAGCCGGTGGGCGTGTGTATACTGTGCAGTGAAATAAATAATTAAATAATTTAAAAAACCGGCGTGCGGTCCCCCCAATTTTAATACCAGCCAGATAAAGCCATACGGCTAAAGGCTGGTATTCTCAGGATGGGGAGCCCCACGTTATGGGGAGCCCCCCAGCCTAACAATATCAGTCAGCAGTCGCCCAGAATTGCCGCATACATTAGATGCGACAGTTCTGGGACTGTACCCGGCTCTTCCCGATTTGCCCTGATGCGTTGGCAAATCGGGGTAATAAGGAGTTAATGGCAGCCCATAGCTGCCACTAAATCCTAGATTAATCATGTCAGACGTCATGTCACTCGTGTGCTCGGGCCGAGTACACGAGTATCTTGGGATGCTCAGCCCGAGCCTCGAGCACCCGAGCTTTTTGGTACTCGCTCATCACTACTCCTCATGCAACTGCCTCCAAGACTTCCCCGAGCATCCCCTGTCTTCTGGAATTCGCTGCCTCACCACGTCAGATTATCTGCTACATTTGCAAGCTTCAAACGGAACTTTAAAATTCATCTGTTCAGGAATGCCTATAACCTTCAATGACCCCACTGCTTCACCACCACCACCACAGCTACTGTCTCACCACTGTGCGGAGCTGCCGCCACCTCACCCCCGTGCGGAGCTGCTGCCCGACCAACACCCCACCTACTGTCCTCCATGTAGAAGGCGCACACACGCCGAAACGCGTAGTCCGAGAGACTACCACTACTATTTGATATAATTTATTGCTCCAAGTGTGGATCTATTTTTAATGAAATTTTTTCAAAAAAATTTGCATCGCAAGATACATTTTTTAAATTATGAACTGAGTTTTGGAATTTATCCGCTGGAGTTTGGATGATTTTTTCTACAGGTAAACAAAGGAATGATCCAGCTTCATGTTTCCATAAAAACACAGCTTTAATGAAAAACTTTTTTAAAATACAGAGAAGATTTTTCTTGTAATAAAGTATACTATCTCTGGGTCAGGAAAAATCCAAAGGTACTTTAAACCACTCAGCAGACGCCTTTTCGAGCACATGACTCTTAAGGAGGCTTTACACGCTACGATATTGTTAATGTTTTATCGTCGGGGTCACGTTGTTAGTAACGCACATCCGGCGTCATTAACGATATTGCAGCGTGTGACACTTACCAACGACCTTAAGTGACCTCAAAAATGGTGAAAATTGTTCACTATGGAGAGGTCGTCCCAAAACCAAAAATCGGTAATGGTTGATTATCAATGTGGTTCATCGCTCCTGCGGAAGCACACATCGCTGGGTGTGACACCGCAGGAGCGAGGAACGTCTCCTTACCTGCCGCCGGCCGCAATGCGGAAGGAAGGAGGTGGGCAGGATGTTACCCCTCCACTTTGATTGGCCGGCCGCTTAGTGAAGTCACGGTGACGTCGCTGTGATGCCGAATGTCCCTCCCCCTTGAAGGAGGGATTATTTGGCAGTCACAGCGACGACGACGACAAGGTAAGTGTGTGTGACGCTGCCGTAGCGATAATGTTGGCTGCGGCAGCGATCACACAAAATCGCACGCACGACGGGGGCGGGTGCTTTTGCGTACGATAGCGATATCATAGCGTGTAAGCCCGCTTTAGACCTTGGTGGAGGTCTAAGAGCCATGGGCTTGAAACGCGTCTGGTATTTTCTTTCTCTGAAACCAATTGAGAGCTTCCTAGACTGTGTCTTTGGGATCATTATCTTGCTGAAATATCCACCCTCATTTCATCTTCACCATCCTGGAAGATGACAGGAGATTTTTATTAAGAACATCTTGGTATGTTTGTCCATTCATCCTTTCTTCAAACATATGACATTTGGTAATGCAAAACAGCCCTGCCCCATGATGTTTTCACCTTCAAACTTTACTGTTGATATAGTATTTTTAGGGTGATATGCAGAGCCTTTTGTCCTCCAAGCATGGTGTGTATTATGACGTCTAAAGAGTTAAATTTTTTGGGTCTCATCTGACTAGACTATATTCTGTCATTATTTCACAAGTTTGTCTAAATTTTGTCAAGCAAACTTTAAATGTGCTTGAACATGATTTAGTTCAGTCCAACAGACAAAAATGCAGTTCTGCACTACCTTGCTGAGCTCTTTGCAGTGCCATGGAGGAGTGAGCTGGTCGGTTCCTTCCGTTGTATGGGTCTCCGGTGCACGTGGAAAGAAGGCAGATGAAGTTTACAAGTGTTCATAGGAGTAGAAAGTCTACTGCACGTGCTGTGAGATTCCCAAAAGTGCTTTATGTTAATTCCATGCGTGCATTAAAAGAGCGGGCACAGAACAGGTGCAGGTCTCTAAAGGACGACAGCCCTTTCGTACCTTTTGGTACTTCGACGGGTTAAAATAAAGAACTTTTGGAAAACTCACCGGATGTGCCGTGGACTTTCTACTCCTATGGATGTTTATGATTTAGTTTAGTAATGAAGTCTTGTGTGGTGAGTGTGCATACAGGCCAAGGAGGGTGAGTGCATTACTTATTGTTTTCTTTGAAACAATTGTAGCTGCTGATTCCAGGTCTTTTAGTGGCTCTCCACAGATGGTCCTTGGCTCTTGGACATCTCTTCTGCTTATTGTTTTCACTGTTATGTGTGATGCCCCTGGACTATCAGGTCATCACAGGGTATTGCACAATCTGCCCTCCCGTGCAATATCCACCTCCTTTTTGGAAATGGGTCCCCAACTATATGGTGTTGCCTACATCAGCTAATCAAATCGTAGGTACACTCTGCACCACACCCACCAAACACACCAGTGGATGGTTTGAGTTGAATAGAGTCGCCCACCTGGGGGGTTGGAGAGGGGAGGTCAGGAGTGTCAGTGAGGAGTTGTGTGTTGGAAATGAAAGAGAGAGGAGGTCAGGAACAGGGCTCCTAGGAAGCTATCTAGGTGGCAGACGGTGGTCTGGGCCTAGAGGAGCTGGACCCCCAGTCGCAGGGGATCGTGGCAAAGGACACGGATCTGTCGAGAAGGACAGCCAGCGGCCACCATCACCGGGCTTGGAACAGGGAACGACGGGGTACGTGGACCCTAGGTCAGGGAGTAGCTTCAGGCAACCTGACAATTTAGAAAAACCACAAAGAACTATATGAAAAAAACACCAAAAAGGAGCCAAGACAAATGATATGTGCACACACAGAATGTGGTGAGCCTTCCTCATAAAGATGGCTGCAGCCGAGGTGCAAGATGCTGATGTCACAGCCACTCAACCTCCACATTAGGGGGGAGGGGTGGCTGCTTAGCATAAGACATGCACACTAATAAGGCTTGCACTGGGAGCCCATCATATAATGAGTGAAATGCACAGTGTCTGAACTGTGACCTATAAATGACGCCAGAAACCCAGGTCAGGCGGGCAAAACAGCACTATATAGGTGCATCTCGCACGGATACACGAGACGCACAGTGTCTGAATAATGGCCTATAAATGACGCACAACACCAGGTCAGGCGGGTCAGTTAGCACTATGAGTACATAACACATGACAGGCTCACCATTTAACCACCTGAATTCAAAAGGTCCACACACATCCTGCAAAAATGGATAAAATGTGCCATACCTCAAATAGTGAGATATTAGTTTATATTTTGGCCCAAAATATGTAAGCTCGCAATCCGTTCGTCAAGGATTCTCACACTTGCGAGTCCCTACACTGAATTAGTTAGAAAAACCACGAAGAACTATATCAAAAAAACACCAAAAAGGAGCCAAGACCAGTTGTCAGTGTCAGCTTAATGGACTGAGTGAGTACGCAAGTGACCCCTTTGCATCTAACGGCACTCCCCTACCATCACCGAGCCCCAGGTTATCCCCCCTACCCATGGAGGGTCACAACACCTGGCTGCCCCATTCCATCATCCCCGGGTACTCCCAACTGCAGCGGTGGTAATCCTAATTACCACATACTACGGGTGGCGTCACGAACTCTAATACATCCCCCTGTAAATACCCCCTTCATTTGAGTGGCCGCACGACCCCCAGATCCGAGCAGCTCGGCTGCTGGCATGGGGGCGGCACATATGTATGAAAACTTGTGAGAAGCACCTGGTTGTGGAAAGTTTATGGTGATATGATGCTCTTTCCACTTTCTGGATTATGCCCCTGTGGTGCTCACTGGGGCCTTCAGTAATTTGGAAATTAACTGTAACTAATGCCATCAGTATGTTTTTCAATAATAAGGTTGCAAAGGTCTTGAGACAGATCACTGGTTTTACCCATCATGAAATGTTTCTTGTGTGCCACCTTGGGAATGAAACCTTTTATAGGTCATCAGTTGAACCAGCTGATATTATTTTACCCTGGAAGGCAGGGTCATGTCTTTAAATAGCTTTTTGCATCTCTCTTTCTTCATGTGTTGAAAACATTTTTTCAATGTGATTTCTCATTATTGCACATAACACAGGTCTGCAAAAAACATTTTTTTCAAGAGCTGTTTTGGTTATTCCACGTAATCTTTATGTTTTTGAGTGTGTTGAATCCGAAAATGACCTCCATTTTGTCATAGGAGATCACGTTTTCTGACAATTTAAGTAACTATGTTAAATAAGACTATACCTCAAAATAAATGAAAATAGACTCAGAAAATTAATTTTTTATTACAAATGTTTCATTAAAATCATTTTTTTAACTGCAATGGGCTCACTGACACACACTAAAATCGATGATTCTTCCCTGTGAGGCTTCTCTTGGTACATTTACGCTTGTGAGTAGCATCTGTAATGTCTCTCTGAAGCAATTTTTAAGCGACCAACAGTAGTCTGCAATCATTGTAATACCCCATCTTCCCTGGTATCTTCTTTCCAGCTCTTTAATGTCCTGGTGGAATCGTTCACCTTGCTCTTCACTCACAGCTCCCAAATTTTCAGGAAAGTTGTCAAGGTGGGAATGGAGGAAATGCACTTTCAAACTCATCAGGCAACCTAAAGCTTGAAATGCTTTCAGCATTCGTCCGGCGACTTGTTTGTAGTCAGGGTCTTTGTTATTGCCTAAAAATTTCTCTACGACCTCTTTAAATGCAATCTACCCTTTTTTTTTGAGGATGCGTCATGGTATTGATAAACTCTTGATCAGCTATAAGCCTTCTAATGTCTGGTCCGACGAACACACCTTCCTTCAATTTTGCCTCCGAGAGGCCTGGAAACTTGGCGACCAATTATTTGAAGCATTCTTCATCTTTTGGAAGTGATTTTACGAATTGCTTCATCAATCCCAATTTGATGTGGAGAGGTGGTAGAAGAACTTTATGGGGAGGAACCAAAGTTTCTCGGAGGACATTTTTTTCACTAACTGTGAGCACCCTCGGCTGCCAATTCTTCTTGGTCCAGTGATTTTGTCGGTCTCGACTGTCCCATAGACACAGAAAACAAGGGTATTTGGTATACCTAGCTTGTTGCCCGAGCAGCATGGACAAGACTTTCAAATCCCCGCACACTTGTCAACCGTGGTCTTCATATTTAAGTTTACGAAGAACCAATTCCAAGTTCTCGTAGGTTTCCTTGAGGTGTACGGAATGACCTACAGGGATGGAAGCATAAAAACCGCCATTGTGGAGTAAAACTGCTTTGAGACTTCTTTTTGAAGAATCTATAAAAAGACGCCATTGCGCTGAATCATATTGGATTTTGAATTGACCCATCAAACCTTCGACATCGATGCAATAAACCAACTTATCTTCCTGGGCAAAGTAAGGAACGAACTTGTCTGAACCATGAAAAAGACACTCCTGGCAACAATAAATTCTTGCTTTTGAGCCTTGAGCCGAGTAACTCAGCGGCATCTTTGTGAAGATTTAAGTCTCTTACCAAATTATTCATCTCCTCCTGGGAAAACAATTTTGGTCTTGTATCATCTTCAAAGTCAGAACTTGATTCATCTGGTTCAGGTATGACTCCACCTTCATCGGAGCTAGTTATCTCTTGCAAGGTAGCAGGGTCCTTGGGTACTGGTATATCTGTGCCATGGGGGATGGGACGAATTGCTGAGTGAATATTGGGGTATGAAATGGAATGCTTCCATTTTGAATTATGCCCTTTCACATCACTTGAACAAAAGTAACAATCGTCTCTATGGATCTTTTGCTCTCGCCATACCATAGGAATCCCATAACGGAAAGCTTTTTTTTCTTATCCTTGAAGCAATTTCGGAGGTCCTCAACACACCGTTTACACACTTTATGAGGCGCCCAAGCTTTATCTTGATCTCCAAGCTTTAGTCCGAAATATGCGAAGTATACTTTTTTCACAAAGTCTGTAATATTCAGCTGTTGCTTCAACACTGTATATTCACCACAAATGTAACAGAAACTGTCAGGCAAATTAATACACTTCTGCTGAGCCATAATGCTAATTTTGGGAAACACGGTTGAATATGAAGAGCTAACATAAACTGAGATTAAAAAGTGTTAGGCTGGGTTAACACATAGCGACAGCGACAATGACGTCGCTGTTACGTCACCATTTTCTGTGATGTAACAGCGACCTTGTAAGTCGCTGGTATGATCGCTGCTTAGCTGTCAAACACAGCGACGCAGCAGCGATCATAACGTCGCTACATGTGCAGAGAGCAGGGAGCCGCGCACACTGCTTAGCACTGGCTCCTTGCTCTCCTAGCTTCAGTACACATCGGGTTAATTAACCCGATGTGTACTGCAGCTACATGTGCAGAGAGCAGGAGCCGGCACTGGCAGCAAGAGCGGCGGAGGCTGGTAACGAAGGTAAATATCGGGTAACCAGGGAAAGGGCTTCCCTTGGTTACCCGATGTTTATCTTGGTTACAGCTTCCCGCAGCTGCCAGATGCCGGCTCCTGCTCCCTGCTCGCTTCATTTCGTCGCTCTCTCGCTGTCACACACAGCGATGGGTGCGTCACAGCGGGAGAGCGCCTTTGAAGAAAACGAACCAGGGCTGTGTGTAACGAGCAGCGATCTGACAGCAGGGGCCAGATCGCTGCTCAGTGTCACACACAGCGAGATCGCTAATGAGGTCACTGTTGCGTCACCAAAACCGTGACGTAGCAGCGATTTCGGTAGCGATCTTGCTATGTGTGAAGCACCCCTTAACAGGTGAGAACAAAGATAAAACAATTGAAACAAGCCCGGGCATGTCATAGCCCGCTCATTCAGTTTGCAACATGTTGATGCTGGGCTCACTCGGAAAGTTCTTTTCTTTGAAAGTAATATTTTTTTGGCATTATATACCTTCAATGCATTCATGTGAATTAATTAATAGTAATTTTGACTTTCAAAAACCTAAAAAAAAAAAAAATTATGAAACATTTACTAAATTTGAAGAGAATTTTGCATTTTGTGACACATCCTGACGTCCAGGATTTTTTTCAATATTTGTTTCATTTTCAGCACACCAAAATACATGGAAATTAGATAAAAATAATCAAACAGCTTTTTAGCCACAGACCTTTGTAATTTATGGACATCTATGGTTTGATTTCTTTACTTGTATTTATTGAATGAGTTGTTACTGACATTTGATGTGAAATTCATGTCAAAAGCACCTTTAGAAATATACTTAGAAAATTGGTGACCTGTTCAATACTTATTTCACCTGCTGTATAGGGAGGTCGTTTCCTGAGAAAACAGCTAATAGGTTAGTCATCCAGAGTGGTACACTTTCTCTTTCTAATCTCACCTGTATCTATGCATACATACAGTATACTTTGTATATTGCGTCCTATAATTTTTTCAATAAATACTATAATTATGTTGTGAAGGTAGGAGCGAGAGGCGTAGTTTCTAAATGAGGCTGAAAATGCATTAGCAGGAGTATTAGAATTAGATGTAAGATACAGAAACACATTTAAAATAATTAAAATATTTAAGGAAAAATAAAAAAAAATCTTATGATGCTTTTCCAGTAAACTGTTATCTTTCAGTTTAACAGCAAACTATTCTAGGAAATAAACCAGAAGTCACTTTGCTTCCTGTGGACAAGTGCCCTAAGAAGAGTCTGATGGGACATTTGCTGTGATCACACAACTAAGACATTCCAATGAGAAAGATAAGGCAAAGAGAAATGTGATTTTGGTTGTGTTATTAGCAGCAGGATGATGTAGGCTACTGCACCAAGAGGCATGAAAGGTGCAAGACACATGCTGTGCATCCAACCATACACTTTGAAAGTGAGATGTTCTCCGTGTAGTCAAATGTTTTGAAGGAGGCTTAATGACACATTTCATTTAAATTGACAACTTGGCATCTATTTTTGCCACTATATTTTTTTTAATAAAACTGGGAAGAAAAACTAGGACAAATGGAGCTTGAGCACAAAGTCAGTCCTAAAATCCTTACAATAAAAAAGGATATAACTGGGCAACTGTACACTGATGCTTAGAAAGTAAATGTTATTTTAATGTTAATTTAAAAAATAAATAGAACACTTGAAAATAAGAAACTCTGTAACATACACTACAGTTCAAATGTTTGGGGTCACCCAGACAAGTTGGATTGGCTTGATGGGCACTTTTTGCGCACCATACGGTCAAGCTGCTCCCACAACAGCTCAATAGGATTGAGATCTGATGACTGGGCTGGCCACTCTATTACAGATTCTAGCTGCCTGCTTCTTCCCTAAATAGTTCATGCATAATTTGGAGGTTGCTTTGGGTCCTTTATCCTGTTGTAGGATGAAATTGGCTCCAATCAAACGCTGTCCTGAGGAAATGGCATGGCGTTGCAAAATGGAGTGATAGCCTTACTTATTCAAAATCCCTTTTACATTGTACAAATCTCCCACTTTACCAGCACCAAAGCAACTCATGACCATCACATTACCTCCACCATGCTTTTCAGTAGTTCTGCGTCTCACAAATGTTCTTCTGTGGGATTCAAACACCTCAAACTTCACTTCATCTGTTCATAACACTTTTTTCCAATCTTCCTCTGTCCAATGTCTGTGTTCTTTTGCCCATATTAATCTTTTCCTTTTATTATCCAGTCTCAGATATGGCTTTTTTTTGCCACTCTGCCCTGAAGGCCAGCATCCCGGAGTCGCCTCTTCACTGTAGATGTTGACAGTGATGATTTGTGGGTACTATTTAAAGAAGCTGCCAGTTGAGGACTTGTGAGGTGTCGATTTCTCAAACTAGAGACTCTAATGTACTTGTCTTGTTGCTCAGTTGTGCAGCGGGGCCTCCCACTTCTCTTTCTACTATGGTTAAAGCCTGTTTGTGCTATCCTCTGAATGGAGTAGTACACACCGTTGTAGGAAATCTGTAGGAAATCTTCAGTTTCTTGGCAATTTCTCGCATGGAATATCATTTATTTCTAAGAACAAGAATAGACTGTCCAGTTGCACATGAAAGTACTCTTTTTCTGGCCATTTTGAGAGTTTAATGGAACCAACAAATGTAATGCTCCAGATTCTCAACTAGCTCAAAGGAAGGTCAGTTTTATAGATTCTCTAATCAGCAAAACTGTTTTCAGCTGTGCTAATGTGACACCTTTGGACTATTCAGGTTGTCATAGCGTACTGCACGCTCTTTACTCTTAGTGCAGGACTCAAGCCCCCAATGGTTATGGGTTCCCAATTTGTAGTACTGCCTCCATCAACATCCAAAATCCCAACCACACCTCACACCACACCCTGTCAGACACACCAGTGGGCTGCTGAGCTGGAAGAGGGCTGCCCACCTAGGGTTCAGGCAGACTAGTGGGAGGGAGGAAGTGAAGAGGAGAGTTTAGAGTGAGTTCGGTAGTAGCCCTCGAGTAGTGAGCAGCTGGGGGAGTTTGTGGCTCCCTGGGTGTTAGGGGTTGGGTCGCAGACGGTAGTCTGGGCTCGGAGGAGTCAGAGACCCGGTTGCGGGATATTGGGACTGGTGCCTGGACCTGGTCTTGGAGGACGGTTAGCAGCTCGAGTTCAGTAGCCAGTCTGGGACCGAAAGCATGGCGGGGTACTGGACCCTAGGTCGGAGAGTAGTTTCAGGCAATCTGGCAACTAACCTGCGGATGATAGGGACTTTATGGACTGTCCTCAAGAAGCTCAGAGATCAGGGGTACTAGCGCAACGAGGGGATAGGGCTTTCCAACCCAAGCAGCCCACAGAAATCCCACACGTAAGCCCTTGAGAGCGCAGCTCCTTTATCCCAAAAAGGAGGGAGTGGGGCCCGGACAGCTTTATGCCTACGGGCCACATGGACACTTTACAATTTGTGCACGGAGGCAGGCTCTGGACCACCAGGCAGTACTACAAGGGACGGACACCCGGACAGGCTCTCCCAAGTGGGCAGTGGCATCCAGAGACTTGGTTCACCTTGTTGACAGCGTTTTCTTTGCGGCTGCACCAACCCCAAAGTTGCCTGAGTGAGTACATGGTCCTCCCCTGCTTCCAGCTGGCTCTTCGCACCCCCGCCTCACCACCTCTCAGAGTCCCGGGGTCTCCCCTACCCGTGGAGGGAATGTCATCTGGCTGCCCCACTCCATCTCCCCCGAGTACTCCCATCGACAGCGGCGGTACTCCCTTACCGCGAACCACGGGTGCCGTCACAAACTCTTATCCCCTGTAAATAGCCCCCTTTTACAGATTTGAGTGGCGGCAAGCCCCTGGGTCCGGAGACCCTCGAGCCACAGCGGTGAGCCCAGATCCGAGTGGTTCGACCGCTGCAGGGGCGGCACACTAACATACTTGCACAAAGGTTTTCAAGGGACTTCTAAACATCCATTAGTCTTCTAACACAGTTAGAAAACACAATGTACCATTAGAACACTGGAGTGGTGGTTGTTTGAAATGGGCCTCTATACACCTATGTAGATATTGCATTAAAAACCAGACATTTGAAGCTAGAATAGTCATTTACCACATTGACAATGTATAGCATCTATTTCTGTTTAATTTAATGTTAGCTTCATTGAAAAAAATGTGATTTTCTGTAAAAAATAAAGAAATATCTAAGTGACCCTAAACTTTAGAACTGTAGTGTATCCAATCAGTAACTTATCAATTTGTTTATTTCTCCTACTGAATTGTACTTTCACTCTTAATTCATGGGTGAAATATGTATTCACTGAAGACAGATTTTATCCATGAACTGAAAATTGTGAGAATGAAAGATCAGACCAGGAGGAGAAAGAAGCAGATTTCACTGATAAGATATATTGCATATTTTCTTATTTTCATATTCTTTTGATTAATAAAGAAGAAATAAATACAATTATTATTATTTACTAGAAGGTGGCCCGATTCTAACGCATCGGGTATTCTAGAATTTATTGTGTAGTTAATGTATGATTTTTGTTATATATATATATATATATATATATATATATATATAGATGTTGTTGTGTGTAGTTGCCAGTGTTTGTGTAGGGCGCTGTAAATGTTCTGGGTATTGTCTGGGTGGGGGGTGTGTGAGAGCGGTGTTGTATGTGTGTTGCGTTGTGCGTGTTGCGTTGTTTGTGGAGCGCTGTGTGGTGCTGTGTCTGTTGCGCGGTTTGTGTGGGTGTAGTGTGTGTGTTTTGGGGGAGGTATGTTTTGTGCAGTGTGTGTGTTGCGCGGTATGTGCGTATATTTGTGTATGCCGCGGTGCTTGTGTGTTGGGTGTTGTGTGTGTGCGCGGCGTTGTCTGTGTGTGAGTGTCTATGTAGGGCGGTGTTTGTGGTTCCCAGTGTGTGTGTGGTGTGTTGTGCGGTGCGCATGTGGCGCTGTGTGTGTGTTTTGGGGGGAGGTGTGCACCCCCATCGTGCTCCATCCCCCATGCTGCGCACCCCCCATCGTGCTCCATCCCCCATGCTGCGCACCGCCCATCGTGCTCCATCCCCCATGCTGCGCACCGCCCATCGTGCTCCATCCCCCATGCTGCGCACTCCCATCGTGCTCCATCCCCCATGCTGCGCACTCCCCATCGAGCTCCATCCCCCATGCTGCGCACTCCCCATCGTGCTCCATCCCCCATGCTGCGCACCCCCCATCGTGCTCCATCCCCCATGCTGCGCACCCCCCATCGTGCTCCATCCCCCATGCTGCGCACCCCCCATCGTGCTCCATCCCCCATGCTGCGCAACCCCATCATGCTCCATCCCCCATGCTCTGCACCTCCCATCGTGCTCCATCCCCCATGCTGCGCACCCCCCATCGTGCTCCATCCCCCATGCTGCCCACCCCCCATCGTGCTCCATCCCCCATGCTGCGCACTCCCCATCGAGCTCCATCCCCCATGCTGCACACTCCCTATCGTGCTCCATCCCCCATGCTGCGCACCCCCTATCGTGCTCCATCCCCCATGCTGCGCACCCCCCATCGTGCTCCATCCCCCATGCTGCGCAACCCCATCATGCTCCATCCCCCATGCTCTGCACCTCCCATCGTGCTCCATCCCCCATGCTGCGCACCCCCCATCGTGCTCCATCCCCCATGCTGCGCACCCCCCATTGTGCTCCATCCCCCATGCTACGCACCCCCAATCGTGCTCCATCCCCCATGCTGCGCACTCCCCATCGTGCTCCACAGTCACACATCAGACAGTATACACGCACACATCTGATCGCATACACTCACACCCCACTTCTCCCTGTGCCCTCCGGTGGGCGGTCCCAGCAGCTGTGCTGCACGCCGTGCTCCTCTGCCTTCTGCCGACACTCACAGATCCGATCGCATACACGCACACATCAGAACACACGCACACATCCGATCGCATACACGCACACATCCGATCACATACACGCACACATCCGATCGCATACACGCACACATATGACCGCATACACACACACACACACACACACTGACGATATCGCACATACGCGCTCACACACTCACAACATCCGGAGATACCACATGCTTTCGGCCATGTGATCCTCCGGCAGGTCCTGGAAGGTCACTGCACACACAGTATCGCCGCCGAGAAGTAAGCGATATCACTGGATGTTGTGAGTGTGTGGATGCAATCTGATGTGTGTGTGAGAGTGAGTGAGTGTGATTTGATGTGTGTGTGTCTGTTCTTATGTGTGTGTGTTCCGCCACTGCAGGACCTTGATGCGCTCATCTGCTCCCGGTCGGCGTCTGGTGAGTATGACTGCGGGGTCTTCTTTCTTCTGTCTTCTCTCTTCTGGGGGTGCCCGCTGCCTATAATGAAGTGTCCTGCAGTGTCTTTAACTCTTTCACCGGTGCATGACACTTCATTATTGACCGCAGCGTATGCCGGCTCCCTGCACATGTGTACCGGGAGCCGGTGTTCGCTGGTAACCATGATACACATTGGGTAACTAAGGGAAGCGCTTCCTATAGTTACGCGATGTGTATCATGGTTACCAGCGTACACCGGCTCCGTCACAATCCCAGCATCGCAAGGTTATGTCCGCCGGGGGCGGAGCCGAGTGTGCCAACGTGTGGCGGGGGCGAGCGGGCGAAGCGTCACCGTATGCCGGCTACCTGCACATGTGTACCGGGAGCCGGTGTACGCTGAAGCGGGCGATGCGTGCGGAGGGCCGAGGCGAGCGGCTAATCCATGCGGGGGGCGGGGCCAGGCCGAGGCGAGCGGCCAATCCGTGGGGGGGGCAGGGCCAGGCCGAGCCCAGCAGCCAATCCGACAGTTGTCACGCTAACGACACTGTCACAGTGACACAATTTTGGAGCAAGACAGACAGACAGACAGAATAAGGCAATTATATATATAGATTATTAAAGCACCATTTATTCCATGAAAAAAGAGGCATACATGGACAAATACAATAATCATGAACATTTCAAGGCACAGCCTGGTATAGGAGGAGAGTGGACCCTGCCCACGAGGACTCACAGTCTACAGGGAAGGGGTTGAGGATACACTAGGTAAAGGTAAAGTGGGTCAAAATGATGATTATTCTTTAACAGTTCACAAAGTAAAGGTGAAAGCAGTACTCCAAGTAGCTACAAAAGAGATGCTTGGAAAAAGGCTTGCAAAAAGGATGACATAGTCAAACAATGCATCTTGTGAACATCAAAACAACATTTTTGCAATTATTCAGAGTGCTGCCTTCTTCTTTACTTTATGGACTATAGGTCCAGTTCATCAAAACCGGTCCTGATGAGTAGAGTTGAGCGCGGTTCGCGGTTCTCCAGTTCGCGGTTCGAGTGATTTTGGGGGGTGTTCTAGATCGAACTAGAACTCGAGCTTTTTGCTAAAAGCTCGACAGTTCGAGTTACGTTCGAGAACGGTTCTATAAGCAAAAAGCATGGCTTTTACAGCTACAGTGTGCAGGGAGCCATCGCTGGCAGCCTGCGGTAAGCTGGTAACCAAGATAAACATCGGGTATCCAAGCAAAGCGCTTTGGTTAGTAACCCGATATTTATCCTAGTTACGTGTGCAGGAAGCCGACACTTCCCCGCTCAGCTCGCTCCGCCCCCTCCTGCACGCGGCATGTACACACACACACTCACACACACACACACTCACACTTACCTGTCCCCAGCCATGCAGTCCACGACACTGACGTCCTCAGCGCCACATGGCCCCGCTAGGGTCCACCCACTTCGCACTCCGCCGCCAGCACACATGGCCCCGCTAGGCTCCACCCACTTCGCACTCCGCCGCCCGCACACAGGTCCCCGCTAGGCTCCGCCCACCTGGCACTCTGCACACATGGCCTCGGTAGGCTCCACCCACCTAGCACTCTGCACACATTACCCCGCTAGGCTCCACCCACCTGGCACTCTGCACACATGGCCCCGCTAGGCTCCGCCCACCTAGCACTCTGCACACATTACCCTGCTAGGCTCCGCCCACCTGGCACTCTGCACACATGGCCCCACTAGGCTCCGCCCACCTGGCACTCTGCACACATTACCCCGCTAGGCTCCGCCCACCTCGCACTCGGCACACATGGACCCGCTCGGATTACTTGCAGTAATGAAGTCCCGCCCTCCCGACCTCAGCGCTGTCACTGTCCTCCATGGTCGCCGCTTGTCACATCACCTTCTCTCGTTTCCGACCCGAGACTGTGACTAGCGGTGACGTCACGGGTCGCTCACGATACTTGGCTGTGAAGGTCATTGAAGTCAGTGACAGGTGATGTCAGCAGTGCAGGAGATCAGCGCAGGTAATGTACCTCGCTGATAGCAGTACTTGTCATCCCCTGCAGTGACCTGGGCTGACCTATTGATGTTAGCTCAGCTCACTGCATTGCTCTCCCAGCCAATGGGGAACATCCTGCTCTTTATTGACTGGGACAGTGTGGATCGTCATGGCAACCCCTTGGATTACAGCAGACCTGGATTTGATTTTCTTTCTAATAAATTGGTGAAAGAGGGAATGTGTTGGGGAGTGTTTTTTCAAATAAAAATGTGTTTGTCGTTTATTTTTTTTATTACTGACTGGGTTGGTGATGTCGGGTATCTGATAGACGCGTGACATCACTAACCCCAGGGCTTGATGCCAGGTGACATTACACATCTGGTATTAACCCCATATATTACCCCGTTTGCCACCGCACCATGGCACAGGATGAGCTGGGGCTAAGCACCAGGATTGGCGCATCTAATGGATGCGCCACTTCTGGGGCGGCTGCGGCCTGCTATTTTTAGGCTGGGGAGAGTCCAATAACCATGGACCTCCCTAGTCTGAGAATATCAGACCCCAGCTGTCAGCTTGTGATCCAATTTTGGGGGGACCCCTACGTGTTTTTTTTTTTAATTTATTTAATTTAAAATAACAGCGTGGGGTGCCCTCAGTTTTGGATTACCAGCCAAGGTGAAGCTGCCAGCTGTGGTCTGCAGGCTGCAGCCGTCTGTTTTACCCTAGCTGGCTACAAAAATAGGGGGAACCCCATGTCATTTTTTTCATTTTTTTGGCTAAATACAAGGCTAAGCACCCCTTAGTGCCACATGAAAGGCACCAAAGGGTGCAAAATTCTAAAATGCAGGAGAGTGGGACATTATGTGTCTTTCTGCCATTTTAATGACAGAAAAGACTGATATGAAGTGTACAAGCACTAGAAAATCACCAGAGCGCTCTGCGCTGTGAAAAGCAGTAGAAAATGGCACTGGAGTGAACATGTGACCACCTCATGTAGGTTGAAGCTATGGATCTGTACCACCGTGGGGGTTCGGCTGCTATCCGCCGAGCCGCTCGGATCCGGGCTCAGGTTGTCGGTGGCTCGAGCGCCTCCGGACCGGGGGCCACGTTGTTCTGGAAAGGGGAAGGTTTGGTTGTTTGATTTGGGGGGGACCGGTTTCACGGCCAGAGCCGCGTTGACTTGTAACAGTTCGTGACGCCACCCACGGGTCGTGATGAGGTGATAGGCATCACCGCTGCGGTGAGGGTGCAGGGGCTCGTCCGTGATCAGTGGTGAGTCGCAGCTAGGTGTTGACCCCTCCGTGGGTAGGGGGTTTGTTGGTCCCCGGGCCAGGTGGCAGGAGCGGGGGGTTGCAGGACGCAGGGGCTCGCTTGCAGTGCGGTGCCTGATGGCACTGGTGTACTCACGATTAAACCACACAGAGTCAATGGTAAACCAAGTTCGGTGTAGATCAGTGCTTGCAGCCGGCTGCGTGTGTCTCCAGTGAGGTTGGTGATGTCGACTTTCTCCTGCACCTTTAAATTTGCTATAGTGACTCCTATGCTTCAGCAACGGTAGTCCGCTCCCCGGCTTTTGGGTACCGGAGGAGCCCTTTTGCCCGCAGGCGCTGGCCCTTTGGATCTCTGGCCCTTGGCGGTGGCTCTTATCTGGAATCGGTGGGCTGTTGCCGTCTATCGGGACTTTGGGTGGGAATGAACCCCTGAGGTCCAGACTGCAATCAGTAGATTTGTCTGAGCGCGGTTGCTTCTGGGCTAGAACGGGGTCTGACTGAGTACCCTGCCTGGTGCTCCGGTTGACTTGTTAGCTCCCCGGTTCGGGTCCGAAGGGTCACCACCCTCTTCTCGATCCCTATGGTTCTGCAGTTCAGTCCCTGACCGGACTCGTGCAGACGGCCTCCACCGTCTGCCTGCCTGACCGTTCCAAGGGGTCCTAGGCTCCGTCCTAGGCCCCTGACTCTCAGCTCGCCACTTTTACTCCTCTCACTACTCCTCTCTTCACTCAACTCACTTGTCCTTTCCCTGCCTCAGGCCAGCAGACTCCTCGGAGGGCGTGCCTATCTGCCTGGCTCCGCCCACCTTGTGTGCCTTGCTAGACCTGAGGGAGGCGGTCAGGACTTGTTGGCTGCTGGTGCCTCACTGGGGTGGGGGTGTGTGTCGTGTTGTGTGTTGTTACCTGTGACCCCTGGGGGACCAGGGCATCACAGATCCTGGGTAAATTTATGTATTTTCCCTCCTTCAGTTTTTTGCAGTACGCAAACAAACGGAAGGCACACGGATGACATACGGATCGTATATGCAACAGAAACGGATGCCACACGGATATACCCGTAAAAAAACTGAACTGTTTTTTGCGGACCGCAAAAACGGATCGGTCGTGTGAATGTAGCCTTATTCTGATCTGCCGTTTATAAACAACAGGCAGAAATAAGTGAATAGCGCCCCCCAGCATCAGAAAATCTCCGGAGTTTCAGGGGGTAGCTGAGACCCTGGAGATCATAATTTTGGCCGTTTTTTCCGGTCCCCGCTCACGTGATCACCGGTATACACCGTATACCGATGATCACGTTACAGTAAATGACAGTGTCAGTAAAAAATTATTTATCTCCCATCTGGCATGAACAAGCATGATAAATCTCCTCCCCGGTCCCCTCCGGTCCCCCGGTGTCGCCAAAGTGCCCCCCCCTGACCCCCTCCCGGAAATCCAAGATCGCCGCGTGCACAGCAGCGCGCCGGCCGCTTTCACCCTACTCCTCTGATTTCTGTCACATGTGCCATGACACATGCGACAGAAAACTCCTCCCCAGGCCCTGCCAGGTCACCCCCTGTAACCCCACCAGTGTTCCCCGGTGTCCCACGGTACCTGTGCAGCGTTGATCCCCCGCGGCCCTCTCCTTCACAATAGACGCTGCCGCATGCACAGAGCGGCTGTCAGCTCAGCTTCCTGTGTTCAGACACAGTGACGGGTGGTTATGCATCTGTAAGCTAAATGGGCGGCACGGTGGCTCAGTGGTTAGCACTGCAGTCTTGCAGCGCTGAGGTCCTTGGTTCAATTCCCACCCAGGACACCATCTGCAAGGAGTTTGTACAGTTAGGTCCAGAAATATTTGGACAGTGACACAATTTTCGCGAGTTGGGCTCTGCATGCCACCACATTGGATTTGAAATGAAACCTCTACAACAGAATTCAAGTGCAGATTGTAACGTTTAATTTGAAGGTTTGAACAAAAATATCTGATAGAAATTGTAGGAATTGTACACATTTCTTTACAAACACTCCACATTTTAGGAGGTCAAAAGTAATTGGACAAATAAACCAAACCCAAACAAAATATTTTTATTTTCAATATTTTGTTGTGAATCCTTTGGAGGCAATCACTGCCTTAAGTCTGGAACCCATGGACATCACCAAACGCTGGGTTTCCTCCTTCTTAATGCTTTGCCAGGCCTTTACAGCCGCAGCCTTCAGGTCTTGCTTGTTTGTGGGTCTTTCCGTCTTAAGTCTGGATTTGAGCAAGTGAAATGCATGCTCAATTGGGTTAAGATCTGGTGATTGACTTGGCCATTGCAGAATGTTCCACTTTTTTGCACTCATGAACTCCTGGGTAGCTTTGGCTGTATGCTTGGGGTCATTGTCCATCTGTACTATGAAGCGCCGTCCGATCAACTTTGCGGCATTTGGCTGAATCTGGGCTGAAAGTATATCCCGGTACACTTCAGAATTCATCCGGCTACTCTTGTCTGCTGTTATGTCATCAATAAACACAAGTGACCCAGTGTCATTGAAAGCCATGCATGCCCATGCCATCACGTTGCCTACACCATGTTTTACAGAGGATGTGGTGTGCCTTGGATCATGTGCCGTTCCCTTTCTTCTCCAAACTTTTTTCTTCCCATCATTCTGGTACAGGTTGATCTTTGTCTCATCTGTCCATAGAATACTTTTCCAGAACTGAGCTGGCTTCATGAGGTGTTTTTCAGCAAATTTAACTCTGGCCTGTCTATTTTTGGAATTGATGAATGCTTTGCATCTAGATGTGAACCCTTTGTATTTACTTTCATGGAGTCTTCTCTTTACTGTTGACTTAGAGACAGATACACCTACTTCACTGAGAGTGTTCTGGACTTCAGTTGATGTTGTGAACGGGTTCTTCTTCACCAAAGAAAGTATGCGGCGATCATCCACCACTGTTGTCATCCGTGGACGCCCAGGCCTTTTTGAGTTCCCAAGCTCACCAGTCAATTCCTTTTTTCTCAGAATGTACCCGACTGTTGATTTTGCTACTCCAAGCATGTCTGCTATCTCTCTGATGGATTTTTTCTTTTTTTTCAGCCTCAGGATGTTCTGCTTCACCTCAATTGAGAGTTCCTTAGACCGCATGTTGTCTGGTCACAGCAACAGCTTCCAAATGCAAAACCACACACCTGTAATCAACCCCAGACCTTTTAACTACTTCATTGATTACAGGTTAACGAGGGAGACGCCTTCAGAGTTAATTGCAGCCCTTAGAGTCCCTTGTCCAATTACTTTTGGTCCCTTGAAAAAGAGGAGGCTATGCATTACAGAGCTATGATTCCTAAACCCTTTCTACGATTTGGATGTGAAAACTCTCATATTGCAGCTGGGAGTGTGCACTTTCAGCCCATATTATATATATAATTGTATTTCTGAACATGTTTTTGTAAACAACTAAAATAACAAAACTTGTGTCACTGTCCAAATATTTCTGGCCCTGACTGTATGTTCTCCCCATGTTTGCGTGGGTTTTCTCTGGGTACTCTGGTTTCCTCCCACACTCCAAAGACATACAGATAGGGAATTTAGATTGTGAGCCCCAATGGAGACAGTGTTCCCAATGTATGCAAAGCACTATTGTTAAGGTGAACTCTTAACCAGAGATCACTAGTTGCCTACTGCCTGGCCGAATTGATATGGGCCAAGTGCATGCATAAAAGAATCCACACCAGACACAGTCGGATGTGTAATCTCTTCTTGGTTACAGTAGAAAATGGCACCAAAACAGACAGAGGAGACTCATGCATCCTCTTGATATAGGCTAGGGGGGTACACAAGTTCAGATATGCCCATTTAGTGGGACAGTTCATGGGCTAGCGAATGGGGAGATCCGTGTTGCTGTTGATGGGCAGGTCTGACTCCAGTGGATGAAACCATGACGATGGGAGGGACGTCATCTGGTGCATCCATGCTGATGGTTTGGTCTGGGATGTCTTCCAGCTTGACCAGGGATCTTCCCTTATATGGTGGTCTTCTTTCATCTGGACATACCTTGCATTCCAAGCAAGGTGTGGATAACAGGAAATGGTGGCCATCTTTATATCTGTGTCATGTATATGATCTGAAACCTGAATTATGTAAGGCAAATCGATATATTTCCCACAATCCCTTGTCAAGAAGTTAATTAAGTATTTCATCTTATGGCTCTCCTCAACAGTCCCCCCTAAATACTTTATTAACCTTCTGACCCTACCATGGTCCTCTAACACATCAGCTCTAATGCTTTAACTGCAACCCTTTTTCATTTTTCTATCCGCTATACAAGCAATACTAAGCCTTTGCCCCCGCTGATACAGACTGCTGATCAGAGAGTTGATCACATCCCGCACACACAGTTCACAGAGGTACAGGTAACTAGAACAGATTTATTTAATGGTGAAGAGCTTACTCAGAATTTGAGATTAATCGATTAGAAAGAGTAAGGCAATTGTAAGAATAAGCTTCTTACTGTTATGCTGCAGCTTTTAGCATTACTATTTCTGAAAGGCTGATTCTCAGTCAATATCCGAGTGCTGTCCGCGTTTTCGAGACTTTTCTACTCGAATACACCTGATTGTATCACAACTCTAATGGATCTCTTCTTGTCTCAGGTCTATAATCTACCACCAGGAGGCCTTTAACAAGATTTCCCTTACACATGGATCCGATTACCTTCAGTAACACAGAGTAGCACTTTTACGGCTTCAAATACCAACAAATAAAACAATACCAGTTACCTATAAGGGGTGCTTCACACACAGCGAGCTCGCTGCCGAGATCGCTGCTGAGTCACGCTTTTTGTGACGCAGCAGTGACCTCATTAGCGATCTCGCTGTGTGTGACACTGAGCAGCGATCTGGCCCCTGCTGCGAGATCGCTGCTCGTTACACACAGCCCTGGTTCGTTTTCTTCAAAGCCGCTCTCCTGCTGTGACACACAGATCGCTGTGTGTGACAGCGAGAGAGCGACAAATGAAGCGAGCAGGGAGCAGGAGCCGGCGTCTGACAGCTGAGGTAAGCTGTATCCAAGATAAACATCGGGTAACCAAGGTGGTTACCCGATATTTACCTTAGTTACCAGCATCTGCAGCTCTCACGCTGCCTGTGCTGCCGGCTCCGGCTCTCTGCACATGTAGCTGCTGTACACATCGGGTTAATTAACCCGATGTGTACAGCAGCTAGGAGAGCAAGGAGCCAGCGCTAAGCAGTGTGCGCGGCTCCCTGCTCTCTGCACATGTAGCTGCATTACACATCGGGTTAATTAACCCGATGTGTACTGTAGCTATGGTAGGAGCGCAAGGAGCCAGCGCTCAGTGTGCGCGGCTCCCTGCTCCCTGCACACACAGCTGTGCGCTGGTAACTAATGTAAACATCGGGTAACCATACCCGATGTTTACCTTAGTTACCAGTCTCCGCAGCTTCCAGACGGCAGCTCCGTGCAAGCGCAGCGTCGCTTGCACGTCGCTGCTGGCTGGGGGCTGTTCACTGGTCGCTGGTGAGATCTGCCTGTTTGACAGCTCACCAGCGACCATGTAGCAATGCAGCAGCGATCCTGACCAGGTCAGATCGCTGGTCGGATCGCTGCTGCATCGCTAAGTGTGAAGGTACCCTAAGTGTATGTTATCCTTAAGTCACTTAAACCCTTAAAATAATTGATTGGTTCAGGTCAGATAATGTTTTTCCCACCATGAGCCCTTATTTGCGTAATGTTCCTGTACCCATTGTTCCCTTATGGTTATTTCCCATGTATCATCCCCAATCTAGAAATTCTCCATAAGATTCTATGTGAGATAATCCAGCACTATGTGTGTTGTGACCCTAATTCTGCTGGTACGATGGACTCTTTACAGCGGCTGTTGTCTCCAGATGGGTTTTTCCCTCAAGCTTCATGGAAGTTGCTGTGGTTGGGAAAAGCTGGATCGGCCCATCTGATTCTGACTCATGGCTCATTCTGACTTGTCTTTTTAGGATCACCCAGTCTCCTGGCTGGAGACCACGTGCTCCTGACATTGATTTAGGATCTGGAATTGGAGGATACACATATTTAACACACTATACAGGCAGTTGTATACGGCTCGTACATCACTGGTCAGGATATCACACTGTATGTGCAGTATCTGTGAGAAATATAATCACGTTCTAGGTGCCAAACCAAAAATATCTTATATAAAGATCTAATTATTAAGAAAAAGGAAAATTTGTTACATGATTTGCAGCGATCACCATTATCTTGTGGATCGTTACATGTTTATGTTATAATCATTAAAATTCCAAACAACATACACCCATGTGACTATAGACACAATAAGATATTCCAATACAGGAGGGGGCAGGGATTGGGGCAATAGCCCTAAACTCTCCCTACCTCGCAGCGGAGGTCGGCACCCTATAAGGCGAATTGGCGCCCCCGCTCACCGACGGCTCACCCTCCCTATCCCTACACTGCTAAGCTAATACGTGCTGCTAATGTCAGTGAGGAAATATAGAAACCGTGAGATACAGGGATAAAGAGGCATCAATATGCAATTATATATATCCAATCATTCCCAAAGATTAAATATTCACACTCTGTATTTACATAGCTGTTTGGTAGCTTAAATTATTATTATTATTATTATTTATTATTATAGCGCCATTTATTCCATGGCGCTTTACAAGTGAAAGAGGGTATACGTACAACAATCATTAACAGTACATAACAGACTGGTATAGGAGGAGAGAGGACCCTGCCCGCGAGGGCTCACAGTCTACAATCAATATGATACAGCAAATTCAAGGACCAACCCCTAAAATAAATTAAATATCTCACATGTATAACATGTACCCACTGTATAAATATAATAATAAGGCCAGGTAAAGTCATGAGGAGATCTCGTCCAATCACAGACCCTCCGCTGTCCAATTCACACTCAGGCTAATAAAATAAACACATATTTGTCAGACATTTAGCATGAAAGAAGCGCAACGCATTTCTCCCCTCTTCACAATGGCAGATGGGTTCATCAGGGGCATCCCCAGGTACTGTAAAATCTTTATAATGACCTGTGCTATAGAATATGTACTTTTTACCACTTTTTAGGAACTCCATCTTTACATACCACCAGCACCATGAGTTTTTCAGCAGTAACGTTTTCCACACTGGATATGTTTCAGAGCAGGCCTGAAAAGAAACTCACACAACACGCATAAAACTCATATAAACCTACTCATGGTAGATGTATATGACTAATCTGCAATCACCGGAGCAGTAGAGCGGATGAGGGGGGTGTTTCTACGAGGTCTTTACAGTTTTTTCTACCTTAATAGGCACACGTCTTACAAGACTGGAGGTGTCTCGCCACCTGGGTACTGAGCAGTGGTGCCGCCCATATCTTGTCCATCCCAACACCTTTGTCACATGGGTTACCTGGGCCATTATTGAGTAGAACGCTCACGGCAGAGAAAGCTTACCGCCCTTTATCCACAGACCTTCCTCAGTCACTGGCTCCCTGTGTCTCACACTCCGTTCCTTGCTAAATCGCTTGTTCCTGTAAGGATTTAAGAACACAAGGAGTGACCAATGTCACGGACGACGTGACAGGAGCCACTGAGGTACTGGTCTGCTTTGTATAAGGACTCTCAACTCTAGGCCCATTCACTGCTTCTTTGTTGTGCACCTGTGCAAGCATCTCCTCCGGCTGCTGCCTATATCCACATTTTGACTATCTTACCCCTTTCCGCTCTACAAACCACAGTGATCGCAAATCTTCATCTCATTCTCCTATTCCGATGAGAGAGGAGTGGTTTGATTTTTAATACCTCATGTTGCGTAACCTCAGCATATCCAGTGCAGAATCAACCAGCATCTTGGTATCTGGATCCATCTACAGAAAAACTCAAAATCTGCATTAGAAATGGCCTCATCTGAGACATGTTCAAAACCTGACGATTCTTGTTACATCAGAGCAATCATGAGATATATGTCTGTCTGCTGTATCCTCCTTACAGATAAAAATATAAAGACAACTTAATAGAAAAACTCAATCGATGAACAAATTAAAACCTTAAATAATATGTGTGATTTTCCACATCATTTTCCCCCCCTTTATGAATCTATTATCCAAAACATAATTAGATCCAAAAAGTGTGTGGCCCCGGAGCTCTACATTTAGGCATAAAAGTCACATTGTATAGATTGTACCTAATCGGGAACACCAGAAATATTGTTTTTATCTGTAACTTAATAATGGAAAACCCTTTCAATGGCTTTTATAACCTTTGCTTGAACCACAGAAATCTGCACTGCAATCATTCTTTCTATAAAAAGAAAGCAGATTATTCAATACATTAAATATAAAACATAGAATTCAATAAATCATCCACATTCCTTAAAACTAATTATTGTAATTATTAATAAATATATTAATAAATTATATTATTATTATTATTAACTATAATAACGTAGCACACCTTTGGATATTGGATGTAGGGGCGTTTATTTTTGAATCATTGAGGACATTATCAGCATCTCTGTGATACTGTCCTATAACTTGAAGGGATAAAAGAATCTAGAACAAATAAACTGGCCATGTGGGAAAACAAAATGTTGATTTGCCATAGAAAAATTATCTCACAGACTTCTATGCTTGAAAAGCTATCAATGAATCTAAACATGTCCACAGTTGACTTTTATTTCTTTGGGATAAAATTAGTAAAATAAAACTACTGTCAATGACCTTTTTCCAATATAATTTGCAATGAATTAAATGCAGGAAGCCCCTATTTTTTTTTTCTTTTGGGCTGCTCTCACAATAGATTCCAAAGGGAGACAAAAAAACCCTGTTCCACAAGTTTTTAAGATTGCTCCTCCCCCCCAAAACCAGATGGAAAGAGGCTTCTTCAGCTGTAGGAGACTAGTCACATTTCCCTTCTGTTGATTTATTTGTTTATTTTTATTTTTTAAAACATGCAACTCTCAGGATAAATCTATCAGATCCATAACGGAAATATTTATTATTTACTTCTTTATCATGACCTCTACTGCAAAGGTACGTTATTTAAAGGTTTTTTTTTCTAATTTTATTGCATATTATTTAATAAGATATTGCTCCTTGTGACTGTCCTGACTCAATCCAACCTGCACACTGGATCTATATGAAGTGTCTTCCACAACTACCCAATCATACAATATTCCATCTTTTAGTGCTATAAACATTTACTAACACTTCATGTTATTCAGTGGCTGCAGTTTTGTCAGCTCCACTGAAGGGCTCCATACAGATTTACTAACAAAATGGCCACTGCCAGAATAGCACATGGCTTCTTTGTGTAAGGGCGGTTGAACCACATGAGAGGGGGAAGGGAGAAACTGATTTTACTTCTGCTAAACTTACAAGTTCAACCAATTATCCTTCCTGCCTATATTCCATACTCTATACATATACACACAGATTTACATATCCACAGTCCTGGTCCAACTACAGTTAAAAACACTAATTTTTCTGTCTAAGTATGTACTACTCCATTCAGCCATGTGCTTCATCCACCATTTTAAAATCTGTAGGAACATGTGGCAGAGAAAAGGGAAAACTGACCTCACATCTGCTCAAACTCTGTCTCCCCATTTTCTATAGTCTGTACTTATACATATATATATATATATATATATTTATACACACACACATATGTCCTAGATCTAAGTCTAATTATAGATAAAAACACTTATTTTTCGGTCTAAGTATATAGTACTCCATCCAATCCATTGCACAAACATTTACAGAGCACATGTTCTTCTTCACACAAACCCCTGACTCACTTTGTTTTCTTTGTCTCAATCATGCTGTAGCCATGTGCTTCGTCCACCATTTTAAAATCTTACCTAAAATGTCTGCCTCCATGACTAGCACATGGTTTATCACAGGATTGCGGCCTAGAGTCCCCACATCCCAACAAAGTCCACTTTCATCCGGATCTTTCCGGCACAACTAGACACCGCTTCATCAATTTTTCCATCTTTCTCTCAAGATAAACAACACCAAACAAGCAATCTTTCTCTATGCATACCAGATAAAAACAGACAAAAAAAAAGACGGGGGAGATGACAAATAACTGAAACACTAAAGAAAACCTGCAGTTTGCAGCACACACTTCCAAATCCTTCCTTATACTGCCACGTGGTTCCTGTCTGATTTCTGCATTCCGTAATATACAAAAAATACCTAGTATCACCCCTGACTACAAGGTGTCTATACCGGCCGATTCACTCCAGGAAAACACTTTAAAAAGGTTAGATTTATGTATAACGTAAGGCTCTGCACTCAGTCTAGCTAAAGCTGGGCCCTTACATATGGCTCTGCACTTAAGTCTAGCTGATCTTGGCACTTACATCTGGCTCTGCACTCAGTGAGCTTGGCACTACAAAAAGCTCTGCACTCAAAAAGCTCTGCACTCAATCTGAGCTTGGCACTACAAAAACCACAAACCGTATCACAGGCAACCACAAACCATATACTTTACACGTTTTACAGACACCACTCACAAACCCACATGCTCTCTTCACAAATACACAACAGGCAGCAGGCAACTGAATATGTGACGGTTCTTCCGAGATTAATATGGCCAATAGCCGTGAGACCCGTCTGCCCGTCAACAGATACCCCAACAAACCGGACACAGTCAGGCAATCAGTGCCACACACCCCACCGAGACCACGGGAAGACTACAGATTATGAAAAATCAGCAGACTTACCATACTCTCGTTAGGAAGTGATCAGTTTCCTGGGGTGTCCAGCACGTCATGCCATTCCAGTTGCCGGTTCATCGGGATTTCAGGTGTCTCCGTCTATTGGCTCCACGTTGGGCACCAATAATGTTAAGGTGAACTCTTAACCAGAGATCACTAGTTGCCTACTGCCTGGCCGAATTGATATGGGCCAAGTGCATGCATAAAAGAATCCACACCAGACACAGTCGGATGTGTAATCTCTTCTTGGTTACAGTAGAAAATGGCACCAAAACAGACAGAGGAGACTCATGCATCCTCTTGATATAGGCTAGGGGCGTACACAAGTTTAGATATGCCCATTTAGTGGGACAGTTCATGGGCTAGCGAATGGGGAGATCCGTGTTGCTGTTGATGGGCAGGTCTGACTCCAGTGGATGAAACCATGACGATGGGAGGGACGTCATCTGGTGCATCCATGCTGATGGTTTGGTCTGGGATGTCTTCCAGCTTGACCAGGGATCTTCCCTTATATGGTGGTCTTATTTCATCTGGACATACCTTGCATTCCAAGCAAGGTGTGGATAACAGGAAATGGTGGCCATCTTTATATCTGTGTCATGCATATGATCTGAAACCTGAATTATGTAAGGCAAATCGATATATTTCCCACAATCCCTTGTCAAGAAGTTAATTAAGTATTTCATCTTATGGCTCTCCTCAACACTATGGAATTAATAGCGCTATATAAATTAATAAATTATTATTATTACTGCAATGCCCTGCTCATGAGGTAAGGAACATAGTTGATCAGGAGAGCTATATACTACATTTCCAAATGGAGATATTTGATTTTATAGTTGCCCTGCTGAACGACTACCAAACATGAGAGTCCGTTATATGCCACAAAAAAACACATCTAAATAGCGAGCTTTGTTGTTTAGTATTCATTCAGCTGGATAACTGGACTTAAAGGGGTATTCCATCTCCAAGATCCTTTCCCCACTATATAGTAGGTGGTAGTAGGTGGAATAGCAATAATATCAGCAAATACCAATATTTGGAAATGTAGAATAGTTCTCCTGATTAGGCATGCCCTTACCTCATGAGCAGGGCATTGCAGCTTTGGTAGCAACCGTTACGACATGGACTCTGCTGCTGTGGACCCAGGGAGAGTGGGTGCAGATTCATTGCACCCACACTCCTCACATGGAGGGTCTGCACTCCTAGAAAATGGAGGATACGTTCCCTGAGTATCTCCCCCCATATTCTAGATGGTCCAGAGACGTCGTGGGACCCCCTTATTTTTTTTCTTACAATAAATTGGTGAAAGAGGGAATGTTTTGGGGAGTGTTTTTTCAAATACATTTTTTTTGTTGATTTTTTTTTGTTAGTACTGACAGTTTATAATGTCGGGTATCTGATAGACGACATGACATCACAAACTGTTGGGCTTGATGTCAGGTAACTTTACAGTTAGTATCAACCCCATTTATTACCCCATTTGCCACTGCAGCAGGGCACGAGATGAGCTGGGGTGAAGCGCCAGGATTGGCGCATCTAGTGGATGCGCCACATCTGGGGTGCCTGCGGCCTGCTATTTTTAGGCTGTGAAGGCCCAATAACTATGGACCTTCCCACCCTGAGAATACCAGACTAGAGCTGTCCGCTTTACCTTGGCTGGTGATCCAATTTGGGGGGGACCCTACTTTTTTTTTGTAATTATTAATATTTATAAAATAATTATAAAAAAAGAGCCTGGGGTGACCTCCACATTGGATCCCCAACCACGGTAAAGCTGCCAGCTGTGGTTTTCAGGCTACAGCCATCTGCTTTACCCTATCTGGCTATCAAAAATGGGGGGACCCAACGTCATTTTTTTTTAACTATTTTTTAAATAGAAAAAATTAATGGGCTTCCCTGTATTTTGATTGCCAGCCAAGGTAATGCCAGGCAGATGGGGGTGGCAACTCGTAGATGTCTGCTTTATCTGCACTGAGAATCAAAAATACCGCAGAGCGCTACGTCATTTTTTTTAAAGACTTATTTTTACAGCACTGTCATGTCAGGCAATCAAAATACAGGGAAGCCCTTTTTGTTTTTAGTTATTTAAATAAATAATTAAAAAAATATATATATGGGCTCCCGCTGCATTTTTTGTATTGCTAGCTAAGGGTAATCCAAGCAACTACTGGCTGCTAACCCCCCTGCTTGGTGTTACTTTCACTGGCAATGGAAAATCCAGGGAAGCATTTTTTATTTTTTTTGCCAAAAAACTACAAAAAAAATGATGTGCGCTTCGCCATATTTTTGTATGCTAGCCAGGTACAGCAGGCAGTTACGGGCTGCCCCCAACCCCCAGCTGCCTATTTGTACCCGGCTGGGAACTAAAAATATAGGGAAGCCCTTTTATTACTTAATTCATGAATTTTATGAAATAATTAAAAAAAAGATATAGGCTTCGCCCCATTTTTGTGTCCAGCCGGGTACAACTAGGCAGCTGGGGATTGGATCCGCAGCACAGGTTAGCCTAAGGTTTCTGGGCCCCTCTGCTGCGAATTGCAGTCCGCAGCCACCCCAGAAAATGGTGCTCTCATAGACGCGCCATCATCTGGCGCTGTATCCAACTCTTCCAACAGCCCTGAAGCCGGGTGGCTTGTTGGGTAATCATGAGTTAATACTGGCTTTGTTTTACTAGCTAGTATTAAGTCAGAGATTCTTAATGTCAGGCACGTTTGACCCGGCCATTAAGAATCTCCAATAAAGGGTTAAAAAAAAAAACACCACACAGAAAAAAAAATAATTTAATAGAAATAAATACACAGACACACTTAGAGACTCCATCTTTATTACCCCCTCTCACACCTCCACGATCCATGATCTTCTGTCTTCTTTCCCCCTCAACACATGCAGCTCTGTCTGCTCCATCAGACAGCACAGCTGCATGGGGGAAGACGCTGTGCTCCGTGCAGAAATCACTCTGTGAGAGTGACCACAGGCTCCTAGCTGTAAGTGGTGGCACGGGTTGCCATAGCAACGCTGCTCCGTTTACGTGATTCCGGTGCCACTGCGTGCTGGCAGCGGGACATCCCCGTCACCACTACCAAGTGTGTTGCTATGGCAACGGTGATCTCCATTATTGACCGGCTGTGTCAGCCGGTCAGGAGCCGGCTTCTGCGGACGCTGGTAACTACGGTAAACATCGGGTAACCAAGAAGCCCTTTCCTTGGTTACCCAATGTTTACCTTCGTTGCCAGCGTCTGCCGCTCTCACGCTGTCAGTGCCAGCTCCCTGCTCCCTGCACACATAGCCAGACTACACATCGGGTAAAATTAACCTGATGTGTACTGTGGCTAGGTGTGCAGGGAGCCAGCGCTAAGCGGTGTGCGCTGGTAACGAAGGTAAATATCGGGTTGGTTACCCGATATTTACCTTAGTTACCAGGCACAGCATCGCTTCCACGCGTGCTGCTGGCTGGGGGCTGGTCACTGGTTGCTGGTGAGATGTGCCTGTGTGACAGCTCACCAGCAACCCGTGTAGCGACGCTCCAGTGATCCCTGCCAGGTCAGGTTGCTGGTGGGATCGCTGGAGCGTCGCTTAGTGTGACGGTACCATAAGGGAACGGGGAAGCAGATTGGGGAGTCGACCGTGTGCTAGAGCATGTCGCCGGTACACGGCAATACACAAACGTGCACCGTGTAACAGAGAGATGCAATGACAGGTCCTAGCATGAGGCGTCATAGTCATGTGACCAGTCTGTAGCCAATGAGATAATAGACACGTGACTGGTCACATGGCTATTTTGACGTCACGATAGGTCCTGCATCACTGCTGGTGTTCCCGGAGGACGCAGCGATTACCGATGGAAAAGCTGCGGGAGACAGAGTGCAGGACGCATCCCGAGGACAGGTAAGTGTTATGGCAATGTTTATTAACTGTATGTGTACATTTATAATGCGTTTTTATGTGTTTGTGATTGCCTCCGATTGATCCTATGGGTTCGAGTGGTTCGCCGAACCGATTCACCGAACCGAACTCGAACCAGACCTCGGTTCGGCGACCCGAGCTCGAACCGAACCACGACCGGTTAGCTCATTTCTACTGATGAGGAGGTGTGCTGAAGTTAGTTACAAGCCTCCTCATGAATTAGAGAGCATCGAACAAGTTGCATGCACCTCCTTGTGCACCTTGTCACAAATCTTACTCCATTTGAGAACTGAAATAAGATTTTTCACATAAAGAGCGCTACCGCTCTTAATAGAGCTGGAGTGTCACGCCCCCATCCTGCCCCAATTTTGCCCTCTTGGTTTGAACTAAGCAAAACTGGTATGCGAATGGCCATAAGTTGCAAAGCTTTAGCTCAGACTCGTGTTGCACTACAATATTGCGACTTTTCAAAGTTTTTTATCCCAGAATTCTGGTATAAAAGCTTGAATGAAATTGGCCTCATATGTTGTAGGCAGATCCTTCTGACATTTTTTCCACCCACAGGGGCGTGCTAACATGCTATTCAATGCCCATGGCCCAGTGTCATCACCAACAGTGTTCATTGCTGCAGCCTCAAACGCCGGGCACTGTGCATGATCAAGTCATCGCACTTCTGGTCTTGCACACTATGAAGCCAGGTGTATGCCTCCTGGCTTCAGAAAGGTCTAGTGTGCATGACCGGAAGTGCCATGGATTTCTGATCATGCGCACTGCCCGGCATTTGAGGCTGTAGCAATGGACAGGTTTGCGCGTCACTGGTGGTGATGATGCTTGCAGTGGGCATTGAATAGCATGTTAGCACACCCTTGTCTACCATACTAAGAGGGCGGAATGAGCACAAGAACTACCATTGCAACTAGTCGCTAGCCTCATTAGTATATCATAAAGCATCTTTAGAAATACGTTTTCTAAAGATCCCTTTATCTATGCTACTATAGGCTGGGACAGTTAGGCAGGGATTAGCAATATGCACTTAGAACTCCTCGTGGTTTCCAATTGAGAGCAGTAAATTGATAGTTCCAATATGCTAAGTAATAAATACTCAATAAAATAAGCACCTCAACAAATGAAACAACAGCGCACACCACACTGACACAGCTAAAGTAATCATTTGTACTGTTGATATTGGTAAACATTTTAGGTTCTGCAAGAGAAGTCGACTAGATACAGGCTGGCTGAGCCTTCCGCAAAGCCAAAATATAAAAGAAACTGAAGCATCTTCTATGATCCTAGTATTAGTCACTCATGATGTACGTAGTGCTGTGTTTAGTATTCACTTCATGATGGACACAGGTCAAAAAACACCGGTAATCCTGCTCCGCAGATAATGTCCCTAATCTGGAGGGAGAATAACTCATCTTTCAATTTTAAGATCAGCAAGTAAATTTATATGAGCTAAGACCCTAGAATACAAATATATGATGTGATTGTATTAGATTCCAATGCAGCATAGTGCTGTAGTCTATGGACAGTATTTCAAACATAAATAGCTGAATTCCTTAGAGACTCATTTGATAAAGAATGTAGAATGTATCCAAGCATACAATGATAAGCATTTGAGCAATAAATCAGTTTAATTAAAATCCATGGCCTTCAGATTAATCAGTACGACCAAGGGAATCATTTTCCAGGAAAAAATATTCCTGTTGTAAGGTTCACCCAATTTACTAAGGGTTAACTATTGGCCATTTACCGGCTGTGGTGGTGGCTCTAGACGGCAGAACATCTGCCTGCGCAGGCAACAGACAGCTTCATTTGGAATAGCAGCTACTTATCAGAGGGCACAGAGTCAGCAAAAGGTGGCATCAACCTGTCCAGCATGATTTCAATGCTGCCAATGACTATGCCCTCCCAGCATTGGACAATCAAGGAATGTGCACACGACAGCTTTATTAGGCAGGCAAATCTGCCAAGTTTTGCAAGAGGAAGACGCTTCAGGAAATGTCATGATGCTAGGGAGAAGGGAGCCGGGTCACCTCATACACTAACCTGAGGCTGATAACCGCACTCTCTGACGTCCCTATACGGGTCCTTCCCCATTGGCCGATCATGTGCCTAGGCCCTCACTTGCTCTTAACTCACCCTGGCTAGTAAGAAGGTGACAGCACTAGGTTCACCACTACAATAATACAACACAAGAGGAGGAAGACAGACAGGGGGAAAATAGACAGAGAAAAGCAAAAGCACTCCAAGCTCCTCCAATGCAGCTAAACACCACTGCTGCAATTGTCACGACTCCTCAGCTTCTTCCAGTCTGGTTCCTTCCAAAGTGGTCAGCATCAGAAAGATGAAATTCTATAACCACAAAATACATACAGCTGCACTCTAAAATGCTAACAATGGACAAGGGAACTCTGGTATTGCATTACTGCTATAGGAATATTTGAGAAAGAGATACTTAGCTTATGTATTGGTCAATGCATGTGAGCTTGGTAAACAGTGACAAGGTGTATCTCAATATACCGGGACCCTAACTCAAATGCCTCTACCTGGGTTAAAAACCTACATGTCTGGGCAGCTAGGATCCAGCTATAAAGGAGGATCGACAAAGCCCGGTTAAAGGGCGGAGTGATCAGTCAGACAGAAATGCACTACAAATATTTCAAAAAGACTGACCCGCACATACAACAGGTGTGCACAGGTGCTAGCTGAAAACACAATATAACTACAAAATTCATACAGCTGTTTTTAACCCAGGTAAAGGCATTTGAGTTAGGGTCCTGGTATACTGAGATACAACTTGTCGCTGGTTACCGGGCTCAGATGCATTGGCCAATACATAAGCTAAATGTTTATGTCTTTCAAATATTCCTATAGCAGTAATGCAATACCAGAGTTCCCTTGTTCATTGTTAGCATTTTAGAGTGCAGGTGTATGTATTTTGTAGTTATATTGTGCTTTTAGCTAGCACCTATTCACACCTGTTGGATGTGCGGGTCAGTCTAGTTAAGATTTTATAACCGTCATCAGATGATAAGACATGTGACTATTTATAGCAAAGGTGAGTGATCACAAAGAGCTGTGCCTGAAATTAAGGCTCCAAAGGATAGCCAGATAGGAAATAGTCCATAATCCCTACAGCACCAAAAGAAAGCAAATACATTTAATCACAAGATGCAGACCTGTGCATAATAAGTTGTTGTGAACTTCTAGTCCCAGACTAGCCAGAGGTCTCCGCAGAGCGGGACACACCCATGACAACAACGCACGGTAATATACAAAATTTAACAGCCAAAGATATAGTTCAGCGGATCACACTTACCTATTTATATAAATTATTCAAAATAATAAGTGTGTGAGTACAATACAACATACAACAACATATGTAGCAAATAAACATAACAGAAAAACATAACATAATATATGCGGTAACCATTCAGCAAAGAAAGCAATGGGCCCCTGCACTCCTAAAGGATTCTTTACACGAGACAAGCTATCGTGCGATGCATCATTAGGGTCAAGTTTTTCGTGACGCACATCCGGCATCGTTCACGACGTCATCTCGTGTGACACCTCCGAGCGACGCAGTATCACTCACAAATCGTGAGTTGTGTACTCGTCGCTCAGTTTCAAAATATTGTTTATTTAAAATGGCGCAGGTTGTTCATCGTTCCCGTGGCAGCACACGTCGCTCCGTGTGACACCCCGGGAACGATGAACTCAGCTTACCTGCGTCCCACGGCACCCGCCGGCTATGCGGAAGGAAAGGGTGCACGGGATGTTTATGTCCCGCTCATCTCCACCCCTCCGCTTCTATTGGCCGGTGGCTGTGTGACGTCGCTGTGATGCCAAACGTCCCTCCCCCTTCAGGAAGAGGATGTTCGCCGCCCACAGAGACGTCGCTCAGCAGGTAAGTGCGTGTGACGGGGGTTTCACGACTTTGTGCGACACGGGCAGCGATTTGCCCGTGACACACAAACGACGGGGGCGGGGACGATCGATCGTGAAATCGCATGATCGATCGTCTCGTGTAAAGCAGGCATTACACTATAAAATTGTATCATATACTATCATATATAGCCCTGATATTTTCCACAATAGGATTTTTGAACACAGCAGTTATAAACTGCATATGGCTAAATTTGTGGTAAGATGACATGAACTCTTATCTCAGTCAAATCACTGGGGAACAAGAAAAGTGGTACCTGAGAAATGTAACCTATTTTAGGTCAGTTTTTGTCACTAATTCTTAAGGGTACTTTACACGCTGCGATTTCGGTACCAATATCGCTAGCGAGCGTACCCGCCTCCGTCGGTTGTGCGTCACGGGCAGATCGCTGCCCATGGCGCACAACATCGCTAACACCCATCACATGGACTTACCTTCCCTGCGACGTCGCTCTGTTCGGCGAACTGCCTCCTTTCTAAGAGGGCGGTTTGTGCGGCGTCACAGCGACTTCACACAGCAGCCATCCAATAGCAGAGGAGGGGCGGAGATGAGTGGCCGGAACATGCCGCCCACCTCCTTCCTTCCTCATTGCAGGTGGACACAGGTAGGGAGATGTTCGTCGTTCCTGCGGTGTCACACATAGCGATGTGTGCTGCCGCAGGAACGACGAACAACATCGTACCTGCAGCAGCAATGATATTAAGGAAATGAACGACGTGTCAATGAGCAACGATTTTTCACATTTTTGCACTCGTTGATCGTCGCTCATTGGTGTCACACGTTGCGATGTCGCTAACGGCGCCGGATGTTCGTCACTAACGACGTGTCCCCGACGATATATCGTTAGCGATGTCGCAGCGTGTAAAGCACCCTTAAGTCTGCCCTTATTTTTCTTCCACCAGCTCAAGTTAATAAGATGTGATATACCCTATGTAAACGCACACAACCAATTGAACACTAGGACTGATGTTAACTAAACATTATTATTTTTACTTTCTTGGCTATTAAAACAAATTCATAAATGTAGATTTATTTTATTTATGGCACTCAATGCCTTCCTCAGCAAAGAGAAAGCGAACTCATGCGTCTCGGCGCCATCATGGCCTGTGTCAGACATGGTTCCTGCTCCCCATGCTGTGGATGACTCTGCTTATGTTGAGAATGTAGGAGAGGCCCTAGAAACTTTGGGAACAAAGAGTGATGACCTAGCTGTGATTTTAGGTACCAGCTTCAAATCTGACCCCTAGCAGACTCTTGTAAAGCAGGAGCTGTGCCCCCTTAAGCCTTCCTCCCAGGGCGGAGGCCAGAAAAATTCACACTGTACCTGGAAACATGACCTATAAGGACCCCACTGAGTCCACCACACAGCAATCCAACATTCAGACCCAACTCCCCCCCAGATGAGTGTGATTGTCCTCTAAAAGGGTCCATGCAGACTTGGACAATGGGGAAGTTACAGCACCAGGTGAAACCCCCCTAAAATCAAGCTATACTAAGGACATAGGGGAGTGGAAATTTTTCCCAGACCCATCAGATGACAATTGGCTGGACTAGGAGCCTCACTAATCCTACTCTACTTTGAAAAATTACTTGTCACTTGACCTCTAAGGAGGACTTTAAAACATTGTTTACAGAAGTGAAAGAAACCTGCCAATCTGAAATTCCATGATTTGAAACATCATGCATGCTGTATGGATGCTTTGCAGGGACAACATGATGTGACTGGATCACATATAACAGGTCTTCCACAGTTGCTAATATCCCAAAAGAGAGCAGTGAATGATCTGCATACTCATATTGGGGACGTGGACATTAGAAGCAGGAAGTGTAACATTAAAGTACAGGGCATACCTGAGTAAAATGGCCAAGAAGATTCTAAAGTAATGCCCCCTGTGATCTTTAACTCTATTCTGGGAGATCACGTAAAAAAAGCATTTCTTAAAGAGTGATAACAGCCAAACATAATAATCAATATAAATTTCGTATCGCTATAATCACACCTACCCGAAAAAAGAATAAATTTGTCTAATCCCTTATGCCGCACAGTGAAAAGCATGAAAAAGAATTATTACCAATTCTTGTCCTAATGTTCATTTGTTCATTCTTCCATCCAAAGACTGCAGTAAGGTTCAGCTCACATTTATCCTGTGCTCTACGCTAATTGCTTACACTGGAACACTGTGGTTTCCATGTAAATCTCTGAAAAATGTGATTCAGACAGAACCCCTAATGGTAGACTCCCTATAATGAGGCAGAAGGAGTCACTGTGGACTCTGGCTTATGATCTCGTGATATTACTCTTTCTAGGCATACAGAAATTTGACTTGCAACTTTTTAGCATATGATTAGTTATGCCGATTCTTGTCATGTCAATGCATTGTTACTATTTTGCTTCTTAAAATTTACATTTTTAATTTTATTATTTTGTTAGTATTTTGTAAATCCACCTTTTGGTTTATAACACTGACTGAACGCTTCTGGGCATTCTATAGATCAGCAACAAGCATGTTTTGACTCATATCTGATCCTAGGTCTCTTCTACATGTTCACAATGTTGGTACATACTGGTCAACTCACTATAGGCCCCGTTACAAGCAACGATGTATCTAATGATATATCTCCGGGGTCACAGATACCGTGATGCACATCCGACATCGTTAGCAACGTCGTTGCGTGTGACACCAACGAATGGCCGTTAACGATCAGAAATACTCACCTTATCATTGACCGTTGACACGTCATTCATTTTCAAAAAATCGTTGATGGTTGCAGGATGGAGGTTGTTTGTCATTCCCGAGGCAGCACACATTGCTATGTGTGACACCTCGGGAACGACGAACTACAGCTTACCTGCCGCCGCCGTCAATGAGGAAGGAAAGAGGTGGGCAGGATGTTACGGCCACTCATCTGCGCCCCTCCGCTACTATTGGGCGGCCGCTTAGTGACACCGCTGTGATGCCGCACAAACCGCCCCCTTAGAAAGGAGGCAGTTTGCCAGCAACAGCGACGTCGCTAGGCAGGTAAATCCGTGTGACTGCTCCTAACGATTTTTTGCGCCACGGGCAGCGATTTGCCCGTGACGCACAAACGACGGGGGTGGGTGCTTTCACTAGCGATATCGCTAGGGATATCGCTGCATGTAAAGCCCCCTTTAGGTATGTATACAGCTTTTTCTTCAATTCTACCTATACGATTTCGATTGGGTTGAGGTATGGGGACTGTAGCTGCCAATCCAGCAACTCTACTTAATTGTCATTTAACCATTTTATTGCCAATCTTGACATAAGCTTTGGGTCATTGTCCTGCTGGAACATTATGTTGTCCTTTTCATACCCATACTACTTGAGTATATGAAGTAATGTGTCCTATAAGATACTCACATAAACCTCAGCATTGAGACCACCATCTATTCTGGTCAAGTATCCAATGTCTTTGGCTGTGAAACAATCCCATATCATCAGGCTTCCTCCACTGAACTTGACAGTTTCTTCAGTTTCTTGATCCGTTAGCCTCTTTTTTCCTTATTTCTTTCAAACCTATTTGCACCCTTCAGAGCCTAGTCTATTAACTTTAATCTTATGGCTTCAAATTACCCATTTTCAATCATCTACAATCCACTGTTTGTAGTTTTTTGCAAACTCAAGCTGAAGCCTTTTGTGATATTGTAGTTGAGGCTTCTTCACCTTTTTTAGGGCCACCATTCCAGACTTGTGTATCATGTGTTGCACAGTTTTTGCATGAATGTCTATGATCTCACTATTACGAAGCATACAAGCCAATTTCACTGCCTAATTTGTCACTCCAGAACTGATAGACCTTGTGATGAGCCAACTTGCCTGAACATCTATCTCTTGGCTTTTGAATGGATGGACTTAACTTCTTATTCTTCCAACTGTCGTAGTACCCACATGATGTAGTTTGGCAATTTTTTTGACCGAGAGACCGCTGTCGATGAGTTGAATGATGCTTTCCTCTTTTTTTGGGAAACTCTTCTTCATGGCTGCTCATTGATTCGAACCAAGGACTTTTGCTTGGGAAGCAACCTAAAAACACACTGAGCTATTAAAGAGTGTGAGAACAGGTTGTAATTTATAGCATACAGGAAGTTAAAGATTTTTCAAACACCAAAAGCAAAACAGTAACAATGGAGTGACATTACAAGAATCTGCATAGCTAATCATATGCTAAATAGTTTCAAGTCAAATTTATGTATGAGATAGCCAAGATGCTTGTCTATAAAATTAAGGTAGTCTCACGCTTAAAGCTGTAGGGGATGGTGAGATTTGGAGCTTGCAAGTCCAAAATTCAAAATATTGCTACCCTTTTGCTTGTCACTGTATGTATATCCCTCAAGGGTAAATGTTGTCTAGCACTTGCACTTGGTGCATACCCTTTCCCTGTCTAGGAGCCCCAATTCTTAATAATGGGAATAATGCTTTTTTGATAGCCTCCTTTGTGTCTTGCAGGGTGCATTGGAGTACCTTCTAATTTTTGGCAGCCCTTGCACATAGTGCATTGTCTTTACTAGTGTAAGAGTTTTGCTCTTAATAATGGGAAAAAATGTGAAACCTTCCTCTATGTGTCTTTTAAGTACATCCTTCTAATTTTTGGCAGCCCTTTCACATAGTGCATAAGCTTGACTAGTGTAGGAGTCACACTATTAATAATGAGAACAAAAACATTTTAGTGACACACGTGAACATTCTTCCAGGATGTATTGGAGCATCTCCTTCTACTTCTTGGCAGGCCTTTCATAGACTGCATAGGATTTACTAGTGTAAGATTCCCACTCTTAATAATGGGGGAAAATGGTTTTCTGAGGCCATCCTCTAAGTGCCTTTATTGGAGTACCTCCTTATAATTTTTGTCAGCCCATGCATATAGTTCATAGGCTTTAATAGTTTAGGAATTTCACTCTTAGTAATAGGGGAAAAAAAATTCTGAGGCCTTCCTCTATGTGTCTTCCAAGTATATTGGGGTACCTCCTTCTAATTTTTGGTAGCCTTTATGAGTGTAGCAATCCCAATACCTTCCAATTTTACCAGAATGTGTATGCGACCCTCCTTTATGTCTAATACAGGGTGAATCCCTCTTCCATCTAATTTTTTTCAGTTCTTGCATTGTGAGCATAGGCTTTGTGAGGTTCAGAGTCCCTCCTTCATAAATTAAACAGGATTTTTTTCATGAGGTTTATGCAAACTAAAAGCTGATATTTACAGTACCAGCAAAAACGTAAGAGATTTAATAAATCTAATGCACACAATTGTTTTTTTCCTGACTCAAATGGAAAAGTGTTGAGTTTTTTTTTTAAAGAAGCAGTATGTCAATTCTTTCAGCACTCTTGCAGCTTTTTTGCAGTGTTTTGTCAACATTGAGGCTAAGACCGCACTTTGCGTTTCCACCTGCGTTTCTGCTGCTTTTTAGGTCTGTTTTGAACTGCACCTTTTTCATGCCAAAAGGCATGCATTTTGATTTTCCAGCAAAGTCAATGGTAAATGTTGATTTTCAGACCGCACTTTGCGTTTCTAAACGCTGCTTTTAATTTGCAGATTTTGTGGCAAAAAACATGCGTTCAAAGAAGCAGCATGTCAATTGCTTTTACCATTTGGGTTTTGCACTGCAAAGCTGAGTTTTTGCCCAAATTTCTGCCACAAAAAGGCTGCAGTTTGAACTGCATAGTGCGGTCTAGAAACCCAAATTCCCATAGACTTTGCTTGAAAAGCAGAACACAACCATTTTGACATTAAACGCTGCAGTTGAAAAAGCAGCAAAAAAGCAGGTATAAAGCAGGTAAAAAGCAAAGTGCGGTCGCACCCTTAGCCTGAAAGCAATGAGAAAGTACAAAAACTCATCAAAAATGATACGTGTGAACATAACCTAAGGGGTGAAGGAGGCGTTTTCTTTTCTCTTTATTATTTTGTCTTATATACAAATCACTATTCAGGAATGTTTCTTTACATTTTTCTTGTAAAATCCATTTTATCTTCAGTTTCTTTTGACTTTCATTAAATTACCCTATCACATCTCTTCTAGTTTTAAAATATCGAGTGCAATAAGACAGGAGTGTCTCTTGTCACTTCTATCATTTGCTATGTACACCGAGCCTCTAGCAGCAGTTTTTTATTAAAATGCAAATATCTTGAGAGTGCAAATAAAGGATGTTTTTAAAATCTGTTTTCGGATGATATCCTATTGACCCTGACTAAAGCCCGCTTTACACGCTTCAACAGATCTTACAATGTGTCGGTGGGGTCACGTCGTAATATTTTTCTTTTTGATTCTGTTTTTTTGGGCTAAGTTTGCTTCACTTGTTTTTGATATTGTATTTGCGTGATAAAGAGAAAAAAAAAAAAGGTTTAACCAAGAGGAAAAAAAAACTGTCTCGTCCATTCTGGAAAAAAGGGGTGGACTATGCTGACGTCATGGCACACATGATCTAAAAGATCATACAACATATTGATTAATTTTGCATAGATTTCATAACTCACGTGTGACGGCAAATATATGACCTATGTACGATCTCGGCAGATCGTATGTGCGACCTGGGAGTGGTACATCACATACGAGATCGCACACCTAATTGTAAGGTGTAAAGCAGGCTTAAGTTACATATCACACTGCCCAATCTTAGCATAACCCTGAAAGTCCTGACCGTCTTAAAAAAAGCTATACATTTTGTTGGAAGATTGAGACAGTTAAATACCTAGATGTAAATGTCGCGGGCAGGGGGTGACTGACCACGTCAGGGAAGACTGCCCGAGCCGCTATGATCCGGGTTCGTGGCTGGGGCTTGAGTGGCAGCCGGATCCGAGGCTCGTGCAACGGGGCCCGTTGCCTACAAGAATAGAAAAGGGGTTATTTACAGGGGAAGAGTTTATCAGTGACGCCATCCGTGGGTTGCGGTAAGGGTTGGTGACACCGCCGCTGCCTTGGTATGGGACGCCCGGAGCTGATGGAGCTGGGCAGCGAGGTGGAATCCCCTCCACGGGTAGGGAAGGTGTAGTCTCGGGGCCCAGAGAATGGTGTGGAATTGCAGGAAGCAGTCTTTAGAAATGGACCGGATGGTACCGGTGTACTCACTGTGGTAATAAATCACACAAAGTCCATGTAGTAAACCAAGGCCGCATGCCGGGAGCATCTGAAGGGGGTGTGCTTGGTCCCGCACACGGGTTGACAGGGCAGGGGCCCTTCCTCCTGCACTTGTAGTTTCTTGTGTGTTGACTTAACCCGCATAAAATGGTAGAAATCTGCTCCCCGTATTCTGTGTACTGTGGTAGCCGTTGCCCGCAAAATCTGACCCTTGGGATCTCTGTGGGTTCTGGCGGACACCCTATCCCCCGTGTTGGGCTTCCATTTCGCTCTCTGGGCTACTTGTGGGACAAGATCTGGAACCTTGTCCCCTGCTGGCTAATCGGTAAGGTGCTTGAAGCGGTCCTTGCCCTGGGGTCCAAGTACCCCGACTGTTCACGGCCTCCGGACTGGATTTCTGCTGTTGGCACCGGCAGCCTACAACCCTGCCTCGGTCCACTTTAGGTCTCCCGCGACCGGATTTCCGTCGCCTGTGGCCCTGCTCTGCCGTCTGCCACCTAGTCAGCTCAGGTAGTCCGGTAGGCCAGGGGCTCCAACCCCTGACCACCATTTCACACTCCTTTCCACTCCACTGTCTAAACTCAACTCCACTTCTCCCTGACGTGTTCCCTCCCCTGACACCTCAGGACCCCTAGGTGGGCGTTTCCATCTGCCTGGTCCCGCCCACTGGTGTGTCCCTATTATCCCGAGGGGGTGACTAGGCTTTTGTAGCTGGTGTTATCTATGTGTGGTGTGTTGGTGGAATCCAAAGGTGAAGGTGATTCCTGCACCCTGGAGGGGGTAGAGTCATCTGTGACTACCTGGTTTTGCCAGGGCGTTACACTAACATAACCGATTCATGTAAAATCTTGTACTCCAGTAACTTCTGCTACATACTTAGGGAGCTGAAGAAATTATTGGCTAAATGGAAGTAACTCTCAGTCTCCCTATTGGGTCACAGACCAGCAGTGAAAATGTCCCTCAACCCTAAATTAATGTACTACTTTGAGACCCTTCCTGTAAAGGTCCCCTTAAGTGAACTTAAATCCCTCCGAGCTATATAATGAGATACTTCTGGAATAATAAGTGACATAGAATCTATAAGCAGTTACTGCTGATAAACTGGAAGGCCACTCAGTTCAGACATTATTGAGTACTATTGGGCTACTCACCTTAGAAATATTCCATCCTGGTCATTATTATGGGCTTACAACAAGTGGACAGAGATAGAGAAGTATGTATCTGAATTCTCTTTAGTGGTCTGTCCTTCCTACTATATGAACAACTCCTCTCCTAGGTCCTATTCAGTTTACTAGGGAAACTTGGCTTTCCTGCATGAAATGGTTCAACCTAGCTTCTCTAAACTCCGCAATGGTCTCTTTTATTTATCAACCCTTGATTCCAAATACTTTAGAACCTTCGATGGTCCACCCATGGATCTCAGCTGGTTTGTTTAGATTTGTTGATTTGAATGAGAGAGACTCACTGGAAATTCCCTTGTTTGAATATAGTAAACGTTTTCCTATCCAGTTGTGACTATTACCAATTCATGCAGATTAAACACTTAGGGGTAGTTTGCACACTACGACATCGCAGCTGCGATGTTGGTGGGGTCAAATCGAAAGTGACGCACATCCGTCGTCGCTGTTGATATCGTAGTGTGTAAAGCGTTTTTGATACGATTAACGAGTGCAAAAGCGTTGTAATCATATCATCGGTGTAGTGTCCGACATTTTCATAATTGCGCGGCAGCGACGGTACAATTTTATTCCTCGTTCCCCTGCGGCAGCACACATTGCTGTGTGAGAAGTCGCAGGAGCGAGGAACATAAGCTTACCTGCGTCACCGCGGCTCACGCCGGCTATGCGGAAGGACAGTGGTGGGCGGGATGTTTACGTCACGCTCATCTCCGCCCCTCCGCTTCTATTGGCCGCCTGCCATGTGACGTCGCTGTGACGCCGCAGGACCCGCCCCCTTAGGAAGGAGGCGGGTCTCGGCCAGAGCGACGTTGCAGGGCAGGTGAGTGCATGTGAAGCTGCTGTAGCGATAATGTTCGCTACGGCAGCGATCACAAGATATCACTGCTGCAACGGGGGCGGGGACTATCGCGCTCGGCATCGCAAGCATCGGCTTGCGATGTTGTAGTGTGCAAAGTACCCCTTAGCATTATCTCTTTTTGATTCCACTAGAGTCTGTCAGCCAACTCAGTTTGAAAAGCTATGTGGGAGGGGGTCCATCTTCCAAGGGATTGATTTCTGATATGTGTAAGATAATAATAAACACTACACAGGCTGTTTCTCCAGCAAAGGACTCATATGGTTAAATGGAAGTCTTTTTTAGTTACGGATCTATCACTTCAGACCTGGTAGACTATTTTAAATATGGAAGCTAAAACCTCAACATGCACTTTGTATAAGGATGATCACTATAAGATTCTGATGTTCTGGTATTATACTCCAGAGCTACTTCATAAACTTAATCCCCAATTTCCGGATGCCTGTTGGCGCTATGGCTCCCAGTCGGGCACTTTGACTCATCCTTCTGGTCCTGGTCCAATCTAATTAGGTTTTGGGACTCAGACAAATTCCTGATTCAGAAAGTGTTATATGTTGAAGTTCCGTAAGATCAGTTAATTTATCTCTTTAACATTGTCCCTAAAATGATGGGGAAAAAAATTCTTCCAAATTGCACACATCGCTCCGTGTGACACCCTGGGAACAATGAACACAGCTTACCTGTGTCTCGCGGCTCCCGCCGGCTATGTGGAAGGAAGGAGGTGGGCGGGATGTTTACGTCCCGCTCATCTCCACCCCTCCACTTCTATTGGCCGGCTGCTGTGTGACGTCGCTGTGACGCCGAACGTCCCACCCCCTTCAGGAAGTGGATGTTTGCCGCCCACAGCGACGTCGCTCAGCAGATAAGTACGTGTGACGGCGGTTTAATGACTTTGTACGCCACGGGCCACTAATTTCCCGTGACGCACAAACGACGGGGGCGGGTACGATTGCTCGTGCGATCGCACGATAGATCGTATCGTGTGACACCCGCATTAGGCTATGTGCGCACGTTGCATTTTTTCCCATGTTAACACTGCGTTTTGAACTGCAACATTTCAAATTGCATGCGTTCTGCTTCTTCAGCAAAGTCTATGAGAAGTCCGAAAATTTAATGTGCATGCTGTGTTTTTAAACGCAGCATTTTGGATGCCAAAAATGGATGCAGAAAAATAATCACCATGTCACTTTTTTGTGCGTTGTAGCGGTGTTCTCCACCCATTGAAATCAATGATGTGGGTCAAAACGCCACCAAAATGCACTTGGACTGCATTTTTGTTGCGTTCCGCATGCTTTTTTGACAAACAAAGCGCAGGTCTTTTAAGTCTCTCTATGTCGATGAAGGTCAATCTCTGTCTGTGGATGTCAGTCAATCTCCCTCTGTCTGTCGGTCGGTCTGTCTGTCTCTCTCTCTCTGTCCGTCGGTCTTTCTCTCTCTCTGTCCATCGGTCGGTCTCTCCCCCTCTCTCATATTCACCGATCCCTCATCACTGGCGCGGCACTGCACAGCTGTCACAAAGCTCTGGCGGCTTTTCCTCTTTTGAAAATGCCGGTCGCTAATTATAAAATCTCGTATTCCCTGCTTTCCCTGCCTACTAGTGCCTATGATTAGTTGCAGTCAGACACGCCCCCACGCTGAGTGACAGCTGTCTTACTGCAACCAATCACATTCGCCGGTGGGCGGGTCTATATCGTGCAGTAAAATAAATAAATAATTTAAAAAAAACGACGTGCGTTCCCCCCCAATTTTGATACCAGCCAAGATAAAGCCACACGGCTGATGGCTGGTATTCTCAGGATGGGGAGCTCCACATTATGGGGAGAACCCTAGACTAACAATATCAGCCATCAGCCTCATGGAATTGCCGCATCCATTAGATGCGACAGTCCCGGGACTCTACCCGGCTCATCCTGAATTGCCCTGGTGCGGTGGCAATCGGGGTAATAAGGAGTTGGAGTTGATGGCAGCAGCCAATAGCTGCCATTAAGTCCTAGGTTAATCATGGCAGGCGTCTCCCCGAGATACCCTCCATGATTAACCTGTAAGTTAAAGAAAATAAACACATACACCCAAAAAAATCCTTTATTTGGAATAAAAGACAAAAAAAACACCCTCTTTCACCACTTTATTAACCCCCAAATACCCATCTAGGTCCGGCGTAATCCACACGACATCCCACGACGCTCTCAGCTCTGCTACATGAAGCTGACAGGAGCAGTCACAGACCAAACCAGACCACTCTCTGTCAGCTCTACGAAGCACTGACTGGATCCTCCAACTGTGACAGCAAGTCGCCCGAGTGACTAAAGTGAGCTGCGCGATCAACGATGACCTCACAGGTGAGTTGTGGTCTTGGGTGGAGGACTCCAGCTGGCCGTGGGTAACCTGAGTGACGGCAGCACTGATTGCGCTGCTCACATCAGTGACTCAAGTGATTTGCAGTCACCAGTGAGTCCTTCACGGGTGACCGCTAATCAGGACGTGGTGAAGTTCATCCGAGTTCATTCTCATCGTGCGACTCTGTCTGCTGTCAACGGGCATGTAGCAGAGATCAATTGCTGTGGGACCGCACTGCAAAAAATGCATCCAAAACGCATGCAAAGTGCATGCAAAACACTTGCAAAATGCATCCAAAATGCATGCGTTTTGGATGCATTTTTTTTTTACAAAAGCAGTGTTTACAGTTTTAGAGGGTGCGATCTTTTCCGCACTGCACAGAACGCAACGTTCGCACATACCCTCTACAATATCGCTAAAACGATCTCGTTGGGGTCACGGAATTTGTGACGCACATCCGGCCACTTTAGCGATGTTGTGTGTGACACCTATGAGCAATTTTGAATCGTCGAAAAAACGTTCAAAATCGCTCATCGGTGATATCACCCCCCATTCCCAATTATCGTTGCTGCTGCAGTAACGATGTTGTTTGTCGTTCCTGCGGCAGCACACATCGCTGTGTGTGATGCCGCTGGAACGACAAACATCTCCTTACCTGCGTCCACCGGAAAAGGAGGAAGAAAGTAGGTGGGCGGCATGTTCCGGCTACTACTCCCCTCGCTGAACGAACCGCCCCCTCAGAAAGGAGGCGCTTCGCCGGTTACAGCGACGTCACAGAGCAGGTATGTGCGTGTGAACATTATCGCTACGGCAGCGATCACCACATATCGGCCATGCGTCAGGGGCGGGTGCAATCGCGCTCGACATCGCTAGCAAATGCTCGCGATGTCGCAGCATGTAAAGCACCCCTTAGTGTATCTGCTGTCCCTGGAGAATATTCACCATCTTTAGATCCACACAGATTGGCCACTGGTGATCATGGTATGACATTTTCTGTAGGACCAGAGCAACTGTGGTTTGCTCTTCAGTCATTTTAGTTGACTGACCTATTGGGGTTGATTCATATATGTTTCCATTGAGTAAATGCACACATTTTAGGCTTCACTTAGAACTATGAACAGCTTCCATTCACTTGGTTGACATTGTGATAAGTCAATTTTCATCAGAAAGCCTTGAACATTGTTACAATATGCAAAATCCTCTGGGAAAATGGCAGTGAACCCTTTTTTTGTTTTGATAGTATGCGATTTTGCAACTGTACATTATCTCAAACAGTAGAACTACTAAAAAAATGAATGACATATTCTAATTCAGAGGAATGAATATACCTAAAATCAAGCCTAATACCTGAGGCACTAACATTTTTTTTTATTTGTTCCCCAGTGAACAGACCCATTATTTTAGACATTAATTAAGTAGAAATGTAGACGGCTGGGAATATACTGTATAGTATAGCCAACAGTTCACTTTTGTATATCGACAAGAGGCAAAAACAACCACTTATGTTCTCCTTGTGGTAAATGGGGACCTACTTGAATGTTACATGCAGTAGTGATGAGCTTTTTGCCAGGAAACGTAGATTGGATGCAGGAATATGGTGTAAACATTTCAGCACCAAATTTGCATTTCTTGGCCAAAAAATGCAAAAAAAAGGTTTTGTTTTTTTCTGCTAGGAGGTACAAATTTGGTGCTGAAATCTGGTGCAGATGGTTTCAGCATCTGATGTGCACCTGCTGTCAGAAAACCGTGGTAAAAATCTCGTGTAACAATTTCATCACCAAATCTGCATCTTTTGGCAAAACAACTGCAGTTTTCTGCCAAGAGATGCAGGTCTGTAAACTCAGTGATCTCACCAGAGGTCAGGTTACCTGTGGTCACAGGTGAAAGATTGTGGGAACCTTCAGGTGTGACCGCAAATAACCTGAGTGATGTCACCACTCATTGTGCAGCTCATTCATTCTGTACTCACAGCGGACAGTCATGCTGCTCTATGGCTGCTCGCTGTGATATTCAGATGTGGGACCTTGTGTTGATTACGTCGGACCTCAGGGGTGTATTGGGGTTAATAAAGTGGTTGTATTTATTCCAAATAAAGGATTATTTCCTGTTTGTGTTTGTTTACTGTCTCTTACAGATTAGTGATGAGGGGGTGTCTCATAGACGCCTGCCATGACTAATCTAGGGTTCAGTAGCAGCTGTGGGCTGCTATTAACCCCTCATTACCCTGATTGCCAAGACATTCGGGGAGAGCTGGGTAAAGCGCCAGCCTTATTGTATCTAATATTGCGACAATTCCGGGCAGCAGGAGGCTGATATTTTTAGGCTGGGTCTCCCCAGCCTGAGAATACCAGGCCCCAGCTGAGGGGCTTTATCTTGGCTGGGTATAAAAACTGGGAGGACCGCAAGTCGTTTTTTTTAAATTATTTATTTAAATAATAATAAAAAAGCCGCATGCAGTTCCTCATCTTTTGATACACAGCCAAGATAAGCACAGGACTGGGGCTGCACACTGTAGCCATGGAATTGATGTGTGCTGGTATCAGAATATAGGGGGAGGACCCTGTACCAATTGTTTTATTTTTTTATTTTTATACCATGATTCTGACGGTAGATACTAGAGTGTATGGGCTCCTTCCAGGAAGACGTCATTTCAAAACGCCCCCTAGGGCATGTTCAAAATGCCATCCGATGTTTCCAGCCAGAATAAACATTATTTTTTAAAGTCCACGTGGACATGGAGGTGTTTAATAGAAGCAGGGTTCTGGGGTTGAGACCCCAGATAGGGTGAGTTCAAAGCCCCCCTTGCATCATTATTGTGGACTAGAGGAAACACCACGCCCACTAACCAAGCCAGTCACACCAAATAACCTGGAATGAGCCCATTCTCGGCTCACGTTAGATGCTAGAATGTATGGGCTCCTTCAGTTACACTAATTTCTCCACCCACCAGCTGTAATGGCGCATGGGATTGAATGCAGTTAGCTGATACGCTGTCACTCATGGTTGGGGTGCACCTGACTGTAATTAGTGGCCCAGTCAGTGAATGCGAGGCCTGGGAGCAGTGTACAGCAATGCCGGAGCCTTGGTAGGTCCACCACTTGCGCTTCCATTCCTCTAGCCTTTCTACCACCTTTTTTAATCTCCAGATTCTGATCCACATAAACTTAAATGGGGGCCAGATTCTTAACCGGATCCGTTTTTTGATTTGTTTTTGTTTTTTTTTTAAAAGAGAGCAGTCTGCTCAGCTCTACTAATAACCTAACTGAAAACAAAACGTAGGTGTAGGAGATGAATAAGAAATACAAAGGGAAAAACCACACCAGTCTCTGCCTAAATCCTCAAACTGCAGGGCTAGAATTCCTTAGACAACATTAACATAGAAATGAATATAGCCAGCAGAGAATGGCGGGAAAAGGGGAGTATAAATAGCCCCACCTGGACTGTGATAGGCCAGAGACAATAAGCAATATAAAACAGTTGATAAGCACACACCATAGGAAGAGAAGCAGAGGTTAAAATAAATAGAGCAACATAATTTGCATATAGATTGACCAAGCTGTGGCTCAGTAAGGGTACCTTCACACTTTAGCGATGCAGCAGCGATCCGACCAGCGATCTGACCTGGTCAGGATTGCTGCTGCATCGCTACATGGTCGCTGGTGAGCTGTCAAACAGGCAGATCTCACCAGCGACCAGTGACCAGCCCCCAGCCAGCAGCGACGTGCAAGCGACGCTGCGCTTGCACGGAGCCGGCGTCTGGAAGCTGCGGACACTGGTAACTAAGGTAAACATCGGGTATGGTTACCCGATGTTTACATTAGTTACCAGCGCACACCGCTTAGCTTTGCTCTCCTAGCTACAGTACACATCGGGTTAATTAACCCGATGTGTAATGCAGCTACATGTGCAGAGAGCAGGGAGCCGCGCACACTGCTTAGCGCTGACTCCTTGCTCTCCTAGCTACAGTACACATCGGGTTAATTAACCCGATGTGTACTGCAGCTACATGTGCAGAGAGCCGGAGGCGGCAGCACAGGCAGCGTGAGAGCTGCGGAGGCTGGTAACTAAGGTAAATATCGGGTAACCACCTTGGTTACCCGATGTTTATCTTGGTTACAGCTTACTGCAGCTGCCAGATGCCGGCTCCTGCTCCCTGCTCGCTTCTTTTCGTCGATCTCTCGCTGTCACACACAGCGATCTGTGTGTCACAGTGGGAGAGCGCCTTTGAAGAAAACGAACCAGGGCTGTGTGTAACGAGCAGCGATCTCGCAGCAGGGGCCAGATCGCTGCTCAGTGTCACACACAGCGAGATCGCTAATGAGGTCACTGCTGCGTCACAAAAAACGTGACTCAGCAGCGATCTCGGCAGCGATCTTGCTGTGTGTGAAGCACCCCTAAGTAAGGAAACTGAAAAGGTCAACGAAGTCTTGAGTCATGACGCATACACCAAAAGACGCAGCAGAAATTGCAAACAAAGGTGGTCCCACAAAGTATTGACTCAAGGGGGGCTGAATTCAAATGCAGATCACACAATATTCAAATTTATATTTTTAAAATATTTAGAAAACAATGTATCATTAATTTCCTTTATACTTAATAAATATTTGCTACTTTGTGGTGGTATATCACATAAAATCTCAATAAAAGACATTTAAGTTTGTGTGCTTCACAAGCTTCAAAAGGAACCTGAAGACCCACCTCTTCCAACAAGCCTACAACCTGCCGTAACCCTCAGTCTGATATAACGCCGCACAATCAGCTCTACCCTCACCTATTGTATCCTCACCTATCCCTTGTAGACTGTGAGCCCTCGCGGGCAGGGACCTTTCTCCTCCTATACCAGTCTGTGCCTTGTTTTGATTATGATTATTGTACTTGTCCCTATTATGTATACCCCTTTCACATGTAAAGCGCCATGGAATTGATGACGCTATAATAATAAATAATAATAATAATAAAGTGTGTGAAAAAGTTCACCGGGTATGAATACTTTTTCAAGGCATAGTATCATATCATATATGCACTATGAATGTATGAATGATTTTGCATATGTGAACTGCTTTGGCAAAATGTGTTGGTAAACTGGGTTCACCAGATAATTTAAGAATACACTTTCCGCACCTGCCTGTACCAGTTTGTCGGCAATTGGGAACATTCAGGCTTGTATTGTAGATAGCACCTACACATGGCACTCTGACAAAATACAGTTTCCAGACTCAGGGGTTAATCTTTGTTCTCTAATGTCCTCTGCTGTTTCTGTAACTTAAGAGGATCAATGATTCTTGTCTCTATCTTTTCAAAGCCTTTTAAGACAAATGACTGGGTCACATCTCAATGCAGCAGGTGCTGTTATAGAACGCTGCACCTTTCACTCCAAACACATCTTCTCCTCCATTCATGCTAATCAATCTGGCAAGCTTTATCTGTTTACTTCCAGCTTTGAAGTATGCCTGGTGTTTGTCATTTTGTGGACAGGCCAGGGCTAGGAGTATGCTCTGACATTTCTGAGTATGTGTCAATTAGCAAGAAGAAGGAATGGCGCTGATAAGATAGGAGGTATCTAAATAAGTGCAGCAACATCAAATACATCACACATACCAGAGAGCAGAAAAATCTCTGTGTAGTCACCAAGTCCCTGAATCTGTGTCATTATATGTGCTTGTTAACTAGCACACAGCTATTGTTGTCTTTACTAGTCGTTACTTTTTTAAGTATAAATATGGAGGTCATTTACAAGTATCAGAACATAAATCTAAAAAAAGTTAATGTGTCGCCAGGGGTTAAGGAGATACCCAGAACCGGGCCAAGGGGTCGCTTCTGGAAAGGGGATCACGGTGTCGTGACCCGGTCCGTGCTCCCTGGTTCCACAATAAAAAGGGGGGTTATGTTCGTGACGCCACCCGTGGAATGTGATCAGAGATGACCACCGCTGCTGCAGAACCTCCGGGGTGATGGAAGGCAGCTTGAGATGGGATAGCTCCCCACGGGTAGAGCCTTTTCCCCGGGGCAGTATGTTAGTAGTCTATGGGGGGAGTGCAGGACACGAGCACAATAAACAGGCAGACTCACGGTTTTGCAGTTTCTTTGTCCTTTACTGATGATGGTATTCAGCAGAGTACTGTCCACGGAGTCTGTGAGGGGTTCAGGGTTTCTCCCACCCAGCCGGGCCGTTTTGGCTTCCTTGCCTGCACTGTGTGTCTGTGGCCTGCTGCTGTGAACTATGCAGCCGGCTCTGCTGTGCTCTGCTCCTAGGTACCGACCTGACAGGCAACTCGAGTCCTTCCTAGTATGTTCCTGAACTCTCCTATGTTGCTTGTGTCTGTGGTACAGGTGAAAGATCTGGAATCTTCACTTCTCTGGTGGTAACTATGCAGTATGTAACCTGCAGTCTCGGATCCAGCATCCGTTCTTGTGCTCCACTGGGGATGAGCTCTGCAATGCTCTGCCTCCCAGGAATGTTCCTCTGTGTACGCTTTCTCCTTTCCTCAGACCCTCAGCTAGGCCTGGAATTGGTCAGTGGATCCTGAGGTGAGCTCAAGCCAGCTCCAACCTGCAGAGATCCTGTCTCCTCAGTGCTCTGCACTGAACTTCCAAACTGAAACCACTTCTGACCATTTCCTCCCCCCCAGCAGAATGTACAGGGAAGCAGCTTGGTCTCCCCCTTCTGGCCAGGAGGTCTTGGTGTTGTGTGTGGGGAGTTAACCCTTTGTGTTGTTACTGTGGCAACCCTGGGGTGCCACATTCCCCCTTAGTGAAGAACAGTACTCCGGGACTGTGAAACAAACAAACAAGTTATCACAACAATTATATATATACAGAGTCTCAAAAGGAAAAAATACAAAAACCTTAAAGCTCAAAAAGAGTCCAAAATGTTCAAAAATATGTAAGTGTTCATACAGTATAGTCTCTGTAGGTACTGGGCTTTTGGTCTTAACGTTGCAATTATATAAACATTTAAACAACCAAACGCTTCTTAAAGATGTCTCTACTCTGGTCGTAAGTGCAGTAGGCCTCACGGCCCTCGGGCCACCAACATGTGATCAAGTTGTAACTCTCCGTGCTGCCACCTTACACCACCCTTCTCTCACCTTTACTGTACACTAAACTGTTACGGTTTTTCATATAAACATAACATATGTACATTTTATATGCAATTCCACATTAGTCTTTATATCTTGCTGGTATCTGACCCTGAGTACTACGCTGTGACCTGCGTACTGCTGGTGTACTGGGTGTACTTAGCATAATGGTGTGGGTGGAAGTGTACCTATTTGGTGTTTCTGGTACTTGTGAGGATGGTGGACTGACTGTAGGACTGGCAAGCTCACTGGGACCAGGAATCTGTTCTTCCTCTACGGTTTCGACTTCCAGTTCTTCTTGTCTTGAGACTTCTTGTGGTATGGGTTCTGATGGTGGTTCCACCACTTGAGGGAAGGCGATCATTGGGACTACTACTGCTCCATAGTAATTTGGCCATGTTTTTGGGAAATCTCCTAAGACTGTATGGAATACATCTTCTTCCTTCTTGACAGGTTGTACCTGTATGGGTAAGGTGACTTCTGGTGTCTTCAGGGTTTCAGGACATGGTTTGAGTTGATCTCTTGACACGACAGCTGATGTCCTTCCTTCATCCTTACTGATGAGACACACTTTGGGATTATCCATACTGGATGGTAAGACTGTATATGGGGTGGTTTCCCACTGATTATCCAATTTGTTTGTGCGCCGTTTCCTCTTGAGAACTTGGTCACCAGGTTGCAATGGGGTTGCTAGAGCATGCTGGTTGAAGGTTCTCTCCTGTCTTCCCCTAGCTTGTTGGAGACTTTTCTCTACGCACTCTTGTACTTGGCGATACTGCTGCTGACGTAGGGTATCCCAATTGGATTCTTGAAGTTCCGCATCTGGCTTCAGAATTCCCATATCTAAATCAATTGGCAGTTTACCGGGCCTTGCACGCATGAGGTAAGCGGGGGTGCAGTTTGTAGAACTCACCGGGACATGATTGTACAAGTCCACTAGGTCTGGCAATTTCTCTGGCCATTGATTTCTTTCTGACTCTGGTAAGGTCTTCAACAGGTCAATCACAATATGGTTCATCTTCTCGCATAAGCCATTTGTTTGGGGATGGTATGCTGTTGTGCGGATCTTTTTACAGCCATACATGTTGCAGAATTCTTGGAAGATCTGTGATTCGAAAGCTGGACCTTGATCTGCAAGGACTTGTTCTGGGTAACCATGGGGTCTGCAAAAGTACGTCTGGAATGCTTTAGCTGCTGTTCTAGCTGTAAGGTCTTTCACGGGTACCACCACTAAGAAGCGTGAGTAATGGTCCACGATGGTTAAGGCATAGACATAGCCGGACCGGCTTGGTGACAACTTGACGTGGTCTAATGCGACTAGCTCGAGTGGTTGCTTGGTTACTATGGGCTGGAGTGGAGCTCTCTGGTTCTGTTGATCCTTTCTTCTGAGGTTGCACGGTCCGCATTTTCTACACCAATCTTCAATTGATTTTCTCATGCCAACCCAGTAGAATCTTTCTCTTAAGAGCACTTCCAACTTTTTCCAACCAAAATGACCAGCACCGTCGTGGTAAGCTTCCAGAACCATCTTGACGTCTCTCTTGGGCACGATGATCTGCCAGACCAACTCATGTGTTTTTGGATTGGTGTGCCTTCTACAGAGCTTCCCTTGGTAGAGGAACAATTTACCTCTCTCTTTCCAGAGATGTTGTGTCTCAGCTGGGGCATTCTGATTAGGGTATGCACCTTGTTGTGTAAGCAGTTCTTTCACTAGCTTCACAGCTGGATCGCTGTCTTGTGTGTCAGCCCATCCGTGGTGTGCTAATGGGTTGAGAGTTGCCTGCTGTTGTTTTTGGTAGACACTCGGTTGATACTGTCCCACCTTAGGATGGTGAAAGGCCGGCAGCTCAATTTCTTCCAGTCCCTCCGGTTCCTCTTCCACGTCCCCCGAGTGTGGCATCCGGGATAAGGCATCTGCATTCCCATTCTTGTGGCCTGCCCTGTACTTGATGACAAAGTTGTAGTTTGACAGTCGGGCTATCCATCGCTGTTCCAGTGCACCTAGTTTTGCAGAGTCCAGGTGGGTCAACGGATTGTTGTCAGTAAAGATGGTAAATTCTGCAGCTGCCAAGTAGTGTTTGAAACGCTCTGTTACAGCCCAAACTACTGCCAGTAGTTCTAACTTGAAGGAGCTGTAATTCTCTGGGTTTCTTTCTGTAGGCCGGAGCTTCCTGCTTGCAAAGGCAATAACTTTCTCCTTGCCTTCCTGCTTTTGAGACAATACTGCTCCCAGTCCTACGTTGCTGGCATCCGTGTACAAAATGAAGGGTTGATGGTAATCTGGATATGCCAGGATCTCTTCTCCTGTCAGTGCCCACTTCAACTTCTTAAAGGACTCTTCTCTCTCATCACTCCACTGGAAAGGAGGATTTCGGGCTGCAGACTTCTTTGACTGTCCTACCAGGATGTCTTGTAGGGGAGCTGCTAGCTTCGTGAACCCTTTTATAAATCTTCTATAGTAGCCCACCAGTCCCAGGAATTGCCTCACCTCTTTCACGCTGGTGGGTCTCGGCCAATCTCTGATCACGGTAACTTTTTCAGGATCTGGTGCTACCCCTTCTGAGCTCACGACATGTCCCAGGTACTGTACCCTTGGCTTTAGAAGGTGACACTTGGATGGCTTGATTTTCATGCCGTATCCGGATAAGGCTTCAAACACTTCTGCCAGGTCTTGTAGATGCTGTTCATAGGTCTTGGAGTAGACTATGACGTCATCCAGGTACAGGAGGACAGTTTCAAAGTTTTTATGTCCTAGGCAGCACTCCATCATTCGCTGGAAGGTACCAGGCGCGTTGCAGAGTCCAAACGGCATACAATTGAACTCACAGAGGCCCATCGGCGTGGTGAACGCTGTCTTCTCCTTGTCAGCCTCTGCCACAGGAACTTGCCAATACCCACTAGTCAGATCTAGGGTGGAAAAGTAAGTAGCGGATTTTAATGCAGCCAATGACTCTTCTATCCTAGGTAATGGGTATGCATCCTTGTGTGTAATGCGGTTGATCCGTCTGTAGTCTACACACATCCTCATGGTCCCATCTTTTTTCTTAACTAGCACTAGTGGGGCTGCCCAGGGGCTACAACTGTCTCTTATTACCCCTGCTTCTTTCATTTCTTTGAGCATGTCTTTGGCGCATTGGTAGTGAGCCGGTGGTACTGGTCTATACCTCTCCTTTATTGGTGGATGGTTACCAGTGGGTATAGTGTGCTCTACCCCTTTGATCTGCCCAAAGTCTAATGGGTGTTTGCTGAATATTTGTTCATATTCTTTCACTACCCTGTATACTCCATGCTTTTGATGGGAGGGTGTAGAATTGGTACCTACATGTAGCTTTTGGCACCAATCCTCCAGCTTTCCCTCTGAGCCATTGTCCTCCGCCTGATTTGACGGCTTCAAGGGCTCAACGGTGGTGATGGCGTTGTTATCAACCGTATATAGCTTAGCCATGGTAGCATACTTAGGTAGGGTGACCTCATCTTCCCCACAATTTAGAAGGCGTATTGGCACTCTCCCCCTGTGTACCTCAACTATTCCTCTGGCCGTCAGTACAGTGGGCCTACTGTCTGAGTACACGGGTTCTACCAGGGCCTGATAGTCTCGCCCTCTGATGCCTATTGCGGCTCTACACCAGACCAGCATTTCTGTTTTGGGAGGAATTACAATAGGTATTGGGTCACTTACCCTTGCACTGCCAATTTCACCTCCTGACATTTCTACCTGCTGCTTCAGCATCAAGGCTTTAATTTCCTTCTGCAGGAGTCTCTGTTGCCCAGGTTTGGCAGTCTCGACGATCTGCTGCAAGACAGTAATTACCTCTGCAAAACAATTTTCAATTACATTCATTCCTAGCAGCATAGTTGGTTCACGTTCTCGTCGGTCCACATCAACAATGATAATACCCTGATTCTGCAATTCTACTCTCCCAATCTTAATGGTCATTTCTCTGAAACCAACCTGTGGTACTAATTCACCATTGCTAGCCCATATATTCAATGCAACATTAGATGGACCACTGCTAACGTCTGAATCAGCCCAGTACCTCTTATAAAGGACATGCGGAATTGATGTTATTTGGGAACCAGTGTCCAGCAAGGCGTTGAGCGGAATGCCATCCAGCACGATGGGGATGACTGGACGTCCCCCCACATACTTGTCGTGCCAGGGTGAAGGACCTTGAGAGTTCATTCCTGAGGAGCGGCCCGCCTCCCCAGGGGATCCCCATTTAAAGCACATTCACGGGCAAAGTGACCTGGCTCCTTGCAACGGCGGCAAATGGGCTGTCCATCCGGCTGGTAGCGGTCGCTGGGTCGTCCTCTCGTCGCTTGGTATCTCCTAGGCCTCATCCACGGGACATCCTCCTTGCTGGTCGCCATCTCAATCTTGGGTGCAGACTTGGATCCACGCAGCTCCTGGACGATTCTAGCCATGGAAGCAACAGTGTCTGTCAGGGCATCAAGCCTTTGATGGAGAGCCTCATTAGTGATCGGCTCCAGGTGGTTAGCAGCAGCCGCTGACATGGCCGATGTCACCGGTACTACTGGCTGCTGGGGTGCCACTGTAAGGTGTTGAACAGAGTCTATATCCTGCGGCTCCTCCACCTGCTGGAGGCGGATGGCTCTATCCTTTAGCTGGGCAAATGTTAGTCCTGGATCCTGGATCACCATCATGCTCAGTTGTCCCCGGTGGGAAGGGGATGAGAGTCCATCCAGGAATTGGTCTATCAGCAGCTTATCTGCTCCAGGGGCTAAGGCAGGTTCTGCTAATTTAAGTGCTCTGAGCGCCTCCTGTAAGTTTAAGGCAAAGTCTCTTGCGCTCTCTCTAGGTTTTTGCTTGCATCCAAAGAACCTCATTTTAGCTCGGCTGCCAGCAGTGGATTCAAAAGCTGCTTTTAGTCCAGCTACTATATGCTCTACAGTGTCCTTTGCATCGTCCGGCCAGGATGTAGCCTCCCGCTGGGCATTGCCAGTTAACTGTCCCATAAGCATACCAACACGCTGGGTTTCTGTCAGGGGGTACATGCTGTAGTAGATTTTTAGCTTTCCGATAAAGTCAGTAAGTGTGTTGGGCTCACCTGAATACTGCGGCAGCCACACTGCACCCGGGGTGTACGGCATCAGGAACGGCATGATAGGTGCCGCTGCCCCTCCGGGTACAACAGCGTCTCCCTGCTGCGACATCTTTGCGCCCCCTTAGTTAATTTCACCAGTCTTCTTGACAGCAAGCCTGGGACACTTTTCTGCGTTTTCGTTCGGGTCGCAGCACCGAGCGCACCTCCTCCGCAAGCAGTGGGCGGAGTCTTAGTTTAGGCGCGCTGTTCTCCCGCGCGTAGCAGCTAATGGCGTGATTAAAGATGGCGCCTGGAAAATTTTACCAATGATGTTTTTGGATTTTTCCAGGTATCTTTGCAAAGTTTAAAGTCCGTTCTTTGTTGCAACAATTCACAGTGCAAATCTTTTATGCGATGCAATAAGTCTTTACAGGCGCACGTCACCCGGGTTGCAGCCGGGTCCAGTCCGCATCCTGTTCGTGACGCCAAAGTTGTGTCGCCAGGGGTTAAGGAGATACCCAGAACCGGGCCAAGGGGTCGCTTCTGGAAAGGGGATCACGGTGTCGTGACCCGGTCCGTGCTCCCTGGTTCCACAATAAAAAGGGGGGTTATGTTCGTGACGCCACCCGTGGAATGTGATCAGAGATGACCACCGCTGCTGCAGAACCTCCGGGGTGATGGAAGGCAGCTTGAGATGGGATAGCTCCCCACGGGTAGAGCCTTTTCCCCGGGGCAGTATGTTAGTAGTCTATGGGGGGAGTGCAGGACACGAGCACAATAAACAGGCAGACTCACGGTTTTGCAGTTTCTTTGTCCTTTACTGATGATGGTATTCAGCAGAGTACTGTCCACGGAGTCTGTGAGGGGTTCAGGGTTTCTCCCACCCAGCCGGGCCGTTTTGGCTTCCTTGCCTGCACTGTGTGTCTGTGGCCTGCTGCTGTGAACTATGCAGCCGGCTCTGCTGTGCTCTGCTCCTAGGTACCGACCTGACAGGCAACTCGAGTCCTTCCTAGTATGTTCCTGAACTCTCCTATGTTGCTTGTGTCTGTGGTACAGGTGAAAGATCTGGAATCTTCACTTCTCTGGTGGTAACTATGCAGTATGTAACCTGCAGTCTCGGATCCAGCATCCGTTCTTGTGCTCCACTGGGGATGAGCTCTGCAATGCTCTGCCTCCCAGGAATGTTCCTCTGTGTACGCTTTCTCCTTTCCTCAGACCCTCAGCTAGGCCTGGAATTGGTCAGTGGATCCTGAGGTGAGCTCAAGCCAGCTCCAACCTGCAGAGATCCTGTCTCCTCAGTGCTCTGCACTGAACTTCCAAACTGAAACCACTTCTGACCATTTCCTCCCCCCCAGCAGAATGTACAGGGAAGCAGCTTGGTCTCCCCCTTCTGGCCAGGAGGTCTTGGTGTTGTGTGTGGGGAGTTAACCCTTTGTGTTGTTACTGTGGCAACCCTGGGGTGCCACATTAAAATACACATAACCAAGCTTTTCATTAGTGATTTTATAGGATAGAACGTGGTAATGTATATTCTAATATTAAAAAATGACTTAAAGGCCTTTTTCACAAGTCTGTGAAAATCACGCTCGTTTTTCACTGACGTGTCAAAGGTGCGTATTGTCCTCTGTGTGCCATGTTTATGGCACACATGTGTTCTCCATGTTTTATGCGTGAGAACACATGGAGAACGGAAAATTTCTGCTCACCTGTCCCTGGCGTTGTTGTCCGTGGTTCTGATCTGGTCTCCGGTCCTGCCGACTCTCCACTGCTGCTGCTGCTTCCGGCCGCAGTGAAGTGAATATGCAATGAGCATAATGAGCGGGGGTCGGAAGCAAGTGCCAGCAGCGGCAGAGACAGCAGAGCTGGAGAAGGTGAGTATAGAAATTATTTTTTTTTCACAGACACGTGTGTTCTCTCCGGTGCATGTCACATGGATCACATCCGTGCGGTCCGTGTGACACCCGTGATGCCGGAGAAAAACGGATATGTCTACGTGTGGAGTACACAGGCACACATATCCTCCACACATACACACGGTCCATGGCAAAACACGCACGTGTGCGCAGACCCATTGATTTTAATGGGTCTACGTGTGCCCGTGTCTCCGGCACATGAGGAAACGGACCAAACATGTACCAGAGACACGGACATGTGAAGGGGGCCAAAGATAGAATTTACATATTCATGAATAATAATTTCATGTTTATAGCAAGAACAGTGTCAGAACTTTACAATTAAGCAGGGACATGTACAGACAATAAAGACAATACAAAGTAACACATAGTTCAACAGTTACAGAAGGAGTGACGACCTGACTCACAAGTTTACAATCTATAAGAAAATAGGGGGACACAATAGGTAACAAGTGATTTCCATGTATCATCCAGCCATCATTATAATAATTACGGGTAGTGATGGGTGGACTTGCAGATACCCGGAATCAGTGGGTCCAACCCAGTTTTAAAAACAAAAACTGGTTCGGGCCTGGAATTGATCCCGGATATCTGACCAAACACCACTCCACATATAGATCTATAGGGACCTGAATTAGGAGCTTAAATATGGTGGCAGAAGGGATAGGGGGGACTTGACCGGGCGCGTTATACTTACCGAGTAGAGATGAGCAAACCTGTTTGATAAAGGTTTACCAATTTCAAATTCGGTACGAGCCTTAGCCTGTTCGGTTTGGGCTCGGTAACTCGAGCAATTTCCCCAAAACTCGTCAATATTCAGTTTTGTTCGATCACTGATCGCGTTTTAAAAAAATGCTTTTCTAATAACATGTTATGGTTTTGGATAGGATTGTGATGCTGTATGATAAATGGGGGATGTATTTAATGAGTAGAGGGGGTGGGGACTCAGGAGACAGAGATGCGCGGGGCGCCATTTTTTTTCTTAACTTTATTTGCAGATGTTCCTGCAGTCAATTACGATGCAGCAAACATACACAAGGTTCAGACACAAGAGCTTGTGTTATTGGTTGCGTGTGTCATATGTCCGTCTGCATATAAAATGTGGACATTCGGCATCGGTGCCATTTTGTGCAATCTTAGGGAAGGTGCTGCCGCCAATGCTGCTGCCAGGGCTGCTAAACAGTTAGCTTAGCTAGGGGTTTAATGATAGGTAGTTGAGATAGATAGGAGAGCGATAGTGTAGAATAGGGATGTACAGTATAGGGAAAGCTGTGTGCCACAAATCGGCATTTAATGATAGAAATATGGATAGACACTTGTCAGTGCCTGCTAAAGAGTTGCCAGTGTAGGATCTAAATAGCTATTGCTACTTATTACTGCCTGCTCAAAATGACACAATCACATTTGTAGGTATTGTTAGTTAGTACTGCCTGCTGTCAATTTACTAGTGAACTAGGTAAAGAGGTCTTGGCAGTTTTCATTACCTGATCAAAATTATGCAGTCAATCACATTTGTAGGTATGGTTAGTTAGTACTGCCTACTGTAAATTTGCTAGTGAACTAGCTATAAAGGTCTTGGCACTTTTCAGTGTCTTCTCAAAATTACGCTGTGAACCACATTTATAGCTGGTACTTTTTAGTGCCTTCCCAATATTGCCAACTCAGGCAGAAAATAAATAATTCATCTTTTGTGTCAGGTGTCTGACAGGTGTAGCAATAGGATTGTGAAACATCCGTTTGAAACCATGAGGGTAAATCACAATGAGGTTGTGTTGGAAAAGTGAAAAGGTGGGGTGTTGCAGGTGTATGTGTGGGAAGTTCTGTTAGTCAAAGCTCTAGTGAGCAAACATCGGATCATCCTATCCCAAGTGAAATGAGAACAACTTCTGTTACTGGACAGCCTACTCCACTAGAATTCTTTGGCAGCCGCACATTGTTTCAACTTCTAAATCAGGCTGATAAACAGCTTGTGTGAGAGTGTGTGGCAAGCGGTGCATCAAGTGACCTCTCCTCCTCTTACTGCACCTCAACATCACACACAGTTAATTCTTCAGACTTGCCACAATAATTACGCTTGTTTCCCCCCGCATCACAAATCTCCAACCGGCAAACTAACTATGGAGAACCACATATGGGCAAGTCTGCAGAACTGTTCAAACATTCTATCCCATGAGCATCAGAGGTCTGCTCCAAAGATTCCCAGACTCAAGAGGAGGAAAGCATCTGCACCCATGCCTAAAATCTTTGTCAGTTGGATCCTGACCCGGACTAAGTAGGGTCTGGGCAGAATTCCGACCCTCGTCAACTGATGTTAACCCCAGGGGGAGGTGATGATGATGAGACTCAGATGTCTGAGTCGGTCGCATACTTTTAGGTGATATCAAGTCAGGAAGAGAAGGATTAGGACTACATAGATGATGAAGTTGTAGAACCCTAAGGCATGCAGCTGTGTAGCTCAGAATATGAGGAGAAGGAGTGGGAGGAGGAAGCCAAGGAGGTCACGTTGGCAATTCCCATACAAACATGTAGTGATGCAACCATGAGTAGCACTGCATCCTCAGTCACATCTCTGCTATGGCCAGCATCACTCATGTGTCTGCAGTGTGCAGGAAGGGTTTCCTAGCCTGGGCCATTTTTGAGACTGCAAAGTATGACCCAAATTTCATTATCTATCAACGTTGTAAACAACGACTCAGTAGAGGTCAAAATTCAAATAATCTGACTACTACACACATGAACCGGCACATGCAAAAGAAGCATGCATTACTGTGGGAACCTTACTGCGCTAAAATGTGGACTACTGGGCCTACCCAGTCAGCTGCGTCCACTGCTTTATCCTCCTCCTGCATCACCGTCAAAACTATTTTTTACACAGGTCTCTGACTGTAGAAACTCCACTTGTTTACCCAATACAGCTGGGTTGAGTGAGAGCCTGTCAGCTGTTATGGTTTTTGAACCATGTGAGACACGGAGGCCACATCCTGTGTGTCGAATGGACCATACCTCCCTGCTGTGCAATCACTATGGGGAAATAGGAGGGGGCAATTGATACCACTATCCTGCTGTCTGCCTGAAAGGTTTTTAATCTCAAGACTCCAAGATGGGTCTCCAAATTGTCTTTTTAGCCAGGGTTCAGGGGGCAAAGGTCTACACCTGTCAGCGTTATAAAATTCTGTGAAGCACCTAGAGGTTCAAGGTGCTCACCAATCATCTAGAAAAATTCCTTAAGAGGTCTAGTTTTCTAAAATGTGGTCACTTGTAGGAGTTTCTACTATTTAAGCACAACAGTAAATTTTCAGCACATATGAAGTATCGAGTTATACAAAGGAAATATGCCACTCCCAAAATTGATGATGTGCTTAGGTAGGGTCACACTCCGCATAGAGAAATATAAGAAGACCACGGTACTCAAAATAATGGTGCTATATTAAACATGGTTTTAATTGCGGCTCAACAGATGTGTGTATATATATATATATATATATATATGTATGTGCAGGTGACGTTTCAGTCTCTTAGGACCCCTATCAAACATACACGCTATGTTGAAGATTGTAGAAATAAGTGATGCGCTTATGAGATGGTGCGTAATCGCCGTGAAGCTGCGCACAGTCTATGTATGTTTGATAAAGATCCTAAGAGACCTGTTTAATATAGCACCATTATTTTGAGTACCGGGACTTTCTTATCTTTAAATATGTGGTATAATCATACTCATGAGGAATTCCACAACAAATTATATTTTGCATTTTCTCCTGTTACCCTTATGAAAATAAAAGATATGGGGTTAAAGCAACAATTTTGTGGCAAACATGTATTTTTTTATTTCACAGCTCAACGTAATAAAATCCTGTGATGCACCTGGGGATTAAAGGTGCTCATCAAACATTTAGATAAATTCCTTGAGGGGTCAATTTTCCATAATGGCATCACTTGTGGGGGGGGCTCCACTGTTCAGGCACCTCAGGGGCTCTCCAAATGCGACATGGCGTCGGCTAAGGATTCCAGCTAATTTTGAGCTCGAAAACGCAAACGGCGCTCCTTCATTTCTGAACTCTGCCATGCGCCAAAACACATGATATGTGAGCCCTGCCATTCCACCACACATGAGGTGTGAGCATACTCAGGAGAAATTGCACAAGAAATTATATGGTGCATTTTTTCCTGTTACCCTTGTGAAAATAAAAGATTTGGGGTTGAAGCAACAATTTTGTAGTAAAAGTGTATTTTTATTATTTTCATGGCTCAACGTTATAAAATTCTGTGAATCACCTAGGAGTTCAAGGTGCTCACCAAACTTCTAGATAAATTCCTTGAGAGGTCTAGTTTCCAAAACGGGGTCACATGTGGGGAGCTCCACTGTTTTGGCATTTCAGGGGCTCTCCAAGCACGACATGGCATCCGCTAATGATTCCTGCTAATTTTGCGCTCATAAACTCAAAAGGCCCAAACAGTTTATTTCCCCTACATACAGTATGAGGTATCAGCGTACTCAGGAGAAAATGCACCACACAATTTGTTGTGCAATTTCTCCTGCTACCCTTGTGAAAATAAATGATTTGGGGTTGAAGCAGCAATTTTGGAGTAAACATGTATTATTTTTTTTTTTTATTTTCATGGCTCAATGTTCTAAATTCCGTGAAGTAGATGTTCAAGGTGCTCCCCAAACATCTAAATAAGTTCCTTTAGGGGTCTAGTTTCCAAACTGGGGTCACTTGTGGAGGAGCTTTACTATTTAGGCATATCGGGAGCTCTCTAAATGCGGCATGGCAGCCACTATCTATTCCAATTTTCCTCTCTAAAATTCAAATGGCGCTCCTTCCCTTCTAAGCCGTGCCCCCAAACAGTAGATTTCCACCACATGTGCGGCATTGGTGTACTCAGGAGAAATTGCACAACAAATTGCATGGAGAATTTTCACTTGTTACCCTTGTAAAAATGCAAAATTTGTGGGTAAAGTAAATTTTTGTGGGAAAAAGTAAAATTTAAATTTTTTTTCTTCCATATTGCTTTACTTCTTGTGAAGCACCTAAAGGGTTAATAAACTGATGTGATTTTTGGTACTTTAATGATTCATTTTTTGTAATAGTGTCACTTTTGGGTATTTTCGGTCAACTAGGCACCTCATAGTCATTCAAATGTCATGGGGTCCCTAAAAATGATTTTGTAAATTTTGTTGGCAAAAATGAGAAATTGCTAATAAAGTTTGAACCCTTCTAACTTCCTAACAAAAAAAATGATTTTTCAAAAATTGAACTGATATAAAGTAGACATGTGGGAAATGTTATTTATTAACTATTTTGTGTGCAATAACTCTCCGGTTGAAGAGCATAAAAATTCAAAGTTTGGAAATTGCTAAATTTACAAGATAATTGCCTAAAAGAACTAAAGTCCTCCGTGGTTGATACCATGTAATGGCTAACTGAAAAGATGGTAATAATAGCAAGCTTTCGAGACTACTCAGGTCTCTTCTTCAGGGTCAGTCACTTCTTGAGCCTGAAGAAGAGACCTGAGTAGTCTCGAAAGCTTGCAATTATTACCATCTTTTCAGTTAGCCATTAAAAGGTATCAACCACCTAGGACTTCAGTTCTTTTAAACATTTTGTTATCTCTACTGGCTAACATAGTACAAAGATATATTTTACCTGTATCAAAATAATTGCCAAATTTCAAGTATATTTACAAATAAATGCAAAAAGTATTGTCCTAAATTTACCACTATCATGAACTACAATTCTCATAAAGTGACGCTGGTTAGAATTGAAAGAAATGGCCTGCTTATAAAGGTGAAAACAGACTTAGGGTTAAAGGGGTTAATATTAATGAAGAGCGGAGAGTTAGGCTAGTGAGGTGAGGTGATAGGTCTGTCTAAAGAGATGTGTTTTTAAAGCACGCTTCAAAACATGGGGGCTAGGTATTGGTCGCACGGTGTGGGGTAGTGAACTCCATAATACTGACGCAGCACAAGAGAAGTTTTGGAGATGAAGGTGTAAGGTTCGGATTATGGAGTTTTTTCACATTAAATCAGTTACAGAACAGTGAGAGCATGTAGGGTGATTGACAATGATGAGGGATGAAACAGGCTGGTAGAAAACTGTGTAGAGCTTTGTGAGTGAGAGAGATAAGTATGTATTGTATTTTGTAGCAAATGGGTAACCAGTGCAATGACTGGCACAATGTGGAGGCATCTGTGAAGCAGCTGGACAAAAATATGTCCCTGGTTGCAATATTCAGGACAAATAGGAGATGAGAAAGTTTGATGTAAGGGAGACTGATCAGTAGAAAGTTGCAGTAGCCCAGACGAGAATGAATAAGAGAGGCAGTAAGGTTTTTTGCAGTTTCGAAGATGAGAAAAGGTCAGATCTGGAGATGTTTTTAAGATGCAAGTAACATTGAGTTTATGTCAAATATGACCCCAAAACAGCAAGCATGCTACTTAAGAGTTATGGTTGAGCAACCCAATATAATTGCAGTATCAAGTATATCTATGTTAGTAGGGGAAGCCAACATAAGTTCAGTTTTAGAGAGAATCAGTTTCAGACAGAGGGAGTACATGATGTTGCAGGCAGCTAGCAGACAATCCCTCAGATTTTGTATTAAGGCCACTTTACACGCAACGACATCGCTAACGAGATGTCGTTGGGGGTCACGGTATTCGTGACGCACATCCGGCCTCGTTAGCGACGTTGTTGCATTTGAAACGCACGAACGACCGTTTAACGATCAAAATTACTTACCTTATCGTTGATTGTTGATGCGTCGTTCTAATCCCAATTATCGTTGCTGTTGCCGGACGCAGGTTGTTCATCGTTCCTGCGGCAGCACACATCGCTATGTGTGACACCGCAGGAACGAGGAACATCACCGTACCTGCGGCCGCCGGCAATGAGGAAGGAAGGAGGTGGGCGGGATGTTACGCCCGCTCATCTCCGCCCCTCCGCTTCTATTGAGCAGCCGCTTAGTGACGTCGCTGTGACACCGCACGAACCGCCCCCCTTAGAAAGGAGGCGGTTCGCCGGCCACAGTGACGTCGCCAGGCAGGTAAGTAAGTGTGACCATTCCTAGCAATGTTGTTCACCACGGGCAGCGATTTGCCCATGACGCACAACCGATAGGGGCGGGTGCTTTCACCAGCGACATCTCTAGCTATGTCGCTGTGTCTAAGGTGGCCTTAAAGGTATGGGTGATGTCAGAAGAGGTGTATAATTAGGTGTCATCAGCATAGAGATGATACTAGAAACCTAATCTACTGATGGTTTATCCAATGGGGCAATGTATAGAGTGAAGAGGAGGGGGCTTAGAACTGGACCCTGAGGAACCCCGAAAGTAAGGGGAAGAGGAGAGAAAGAGTATCTGGCAAAAGATAGAGTGAAGGAGCCAGAGGCGTAGGAGGAGAGCCAGGAGAGAGCAGTGTCCATGAGGCCTATCAAGTGGAACATAGTGAGGAGGAGCTGGTGGTGAAGAATCAGCAGGGAGCAGTGACGATTAGGTTTAGCTGTTTGTAGATCGTTAGAGAATTAAGTGAGGACAGTTCCAGTACATTGTAAGCATATTGTGAGGCTACGTGCGCACGTTGCCTTAATGCTGCGTTATGAGCTGCAGCGTTTCAGTGCCAAATTGCATGCATTCTGCTTCCCCAGCAAAGTCTATGAGAAGTCAGAAAATTCAATGTGCATGCTACGTTTTTAAATGCAGCACTTTTGATGCCAAAAATCGCTGCGGAAAAAAAGCAGCATGTCACTTCTTTTATGCGTTGTAGCTGCGTTCTCCACTCATTGAAATCAGTGATGTGGGTCAAAACGCAACCAAAATGCACTTGGACTGCATTTTTGTTGCGTTCCGCATGCTTTTTTGACAAACAAAACACAGGTCTTTTCAGTCTCTCTCTGTTGATGTCGGTCAATCTCCCTCTGTCTGTCGATTGGTCTCTTTCTCTGTCAGTTGGTCGATATGTCTGTCTCTCTCTCTGTCCTTCGATCGGTCTCTCCCCCTATCTCATACTCACCGATCACTTGCTGCACAGCCAGTCACGGCTGCACGGCTGTCACAAAGCTCCGGTGGATTTTCCTCTTTTAAAAAAGTCGGCCACTCATTAATCCATCTCATATTCCCTGCTTTCCTCGCCCACCGATGCCTATGATTGGTTGCAGTCAGACACGCCCCCACGCTGGGTGACAATGGCTGAAGTCCTATTTTCAGGATGGGGAGCTCCACGTTATGGGAAGCCCCCCAGCCTAATAATATCAGCCAGCAGCCGCCCGGAATTGCCGCATCCATTAAATGCGACAGTCCCGGGACTCTACCCGGCTCATCCCAAATTGCCCTGGTACGGTGGCAATCGGGGTGATAAGGAGTTAATGGCAGCCCATAGCTGCCACTAAGTCCTAGGTTAAACATGGCAGGCGTCTCCCCGAGATACCTTCCATGATTAACCTGTAAGTTAAAGAAAATAAACACATACACCCGAAAAAATCCTTTATTTGGAATAAAAGACAAAGAAAACACCCTCTTTCACCACTTTAATAATCCCCAAATACCCCTTCAGGTCCGACGTAATCCGAACGAGGTCCTGCAACGCATCCAGCTCTGCTACATGAAGCTGAAAGGAGCGGCCACAGACCATGACCACTCTCTGTCAGTTCCACGCAGCAACTGAAGTGAGCCGCGCAATCAGCGATGATGTCACTCAGGTTACCCACGGCTACCACTGGATCCTTCATCTGCGACAGCAAGTCGCCCGAGTGACTGAAGTGAGCTGCATGATCAGCGATGACGTCACAGGTGAGTTGCGGTGTCGGATGGAGGACTCCAGCTGGCCGCGGGTAAGCTGAGTGACGGCACCACCGATCGCGCTGCTCACGTCAGTCACTCAGGTGATTAGGGGTCACCGGTGAGTCCTTCACGGGTGACCGCTAATCAGGATGCGACACACAGACAGAGCCAGTGGATGACAATGAAGTCGAGTGAAGTTCATCCGAGTTCATTCTCGTTGCGCGACTCTGTCTGTGTTTGCTGTCAGCAGGCATGTAACAGAGCTGAATTGCCTGGGGAACGCACGTCAAAATTGCATCCAAAACGCATGGAAAATACATCCAAAATGCATGCGTTTTGGATGCATTTTTTTTACAAATGCAGTGTTTACATTTGTCCAGTCTGCCAGAGGGTGCGTTCTTTTCCGCACTGCACAGAACGCCAACATGCGCACGTACCCTAAAGGGTCAAGAAGAGAATTATCTGAGAGATAGTCGATTAAACAGGAGTCGACCAAGAATTCCAGGAGTTTCAAGATGAAGGGAAGATTAGAGACACGTTTGTAGTTAGCAGTGCAGATCTGGTTGAAGGATGTTTTTTTTTTAAACCACTATTATCATAAAGATAATGCTTAGTGGTTGTGACTAAAGGCCCAGTCACACTAAACAACTTACCAGCGATCCCAACAACGATACAACCTGATAGGGATCGCTGGTAAGTTGCTAGGAGTGAGATGTCACACTAAGCGACGCTCCAGCGATCCCACCAGCAACCTGACCTGGCAGGGATCGCTGGAGCGTCGCTACACGGGTTGCTGGTGAGCTGTCACACAGGCAGATCTCACCAGCAACCAGTGACCAGCCCCCAGCCAGCAGCACCGCGTGGAAGCGATGCTGCGCTTGGTAACTAAGGTAAATATCGGGTAACCAACCCAATATTTACCTTGGCTACCAGCGCACATCGCTTAGCGCTGGCTCCCTGCACACCTAGCCACAGTACACATCGGATTAATTACCCGATGTGTACTCTGCTACGTGTGCAGGCAGCAGGAGCCGGCTTCTGCGGACGCTCATAACCACGGTAAACATCTGGTAACCAAGAAGCCCTTACCTTGGTTACCCGATATTTACCTTCGTTACCAGCATCCGCCGCTCTCAAACTGCCAGTGCGGGCTCCCTGTTCCCTGCACTCCTAGCCACAGTACACATTGGGTTAATTACCCGATGTGTACTGTGGCTACGTGTGCAGAGAGCCGGCACTGACAGCTGAGAGCGGCGGGCGCTGGTAACTAAGGTAAATATCGGGTAACCAAGGTAAGGGCTTCTTGGTTACCCGTTGTACCGTGGTTACCAGCGTCCGCAGAAGCCGGCTCCCTGCTCACTGCACATTTAGTTGTTGCTCTGTCGCTGTCACACACAGCGATGTGTGCTTCACAGCGGGAGAGCAACAACTAAAAAATGGCCCAGGACATTCAGCAACAACCAGCGACCTCACAGCAGGGGCCAGGTTGTTGCTGGATGTCACACACATCACAAAAGTTGTTCCTTAGCAGCGATGTTGCTAGCGTGATGTGGCCTTTACACAACCCTATAAGGTGAATGTAATCTTTTGGACACTGCATTAATATCTGGTAAGACCCTATTTGCGCTCTTTGTCCTCAGCTTTTATGTTTAACTGTTATGACATTTTGACAATATTGGCCTTAAAAAAATATTGTACACGTGCTGCCCCTAAGCCAGATCTGAATATATAGAAAGTGACTACTGGGATCTAGGCCCATTTCCCTTGTTATTAATTAAGCAATTAGACACCACAGCAGACATTACTATGCAAGATAAACAAAAACCCAAGCAGGCAGAAAAAGACTGTATTCTCCCAATAGACTCCATACTGTGCTGTTATGAAACATCCAATATCTGCTCATATGTCTCTGCATAGAGACAGCCCTGGAAAGAGACAGCCATGGAAAGAGACAGCCGGGCAAAGAGACAGCCGGGCAAAGAGACAGATGGCCAAAGAGACAGACGGGCAAAGAGACAGACTGGGAAAGAGACAGACTGGGAAAGAGACAGACTGGGAAAGAGACAGATGGGGAAAGAGACAGACGGGGAAAGAGACAGACAAAGACAGATGGGGAAAGAGACAGACGGGGAAAGAGAGAGAGAGAGACAGACACACACATAGAGACAGAGATAGAGAGAGACAGACAGACACAGAGATGAAGACAGATAGACTGATACAAATACAGACAGAGAGATAGAAACAGACAGACACAGACATAGACACAGACAGAGAAGGAAAGAAACAGACAAAGAGACAGACAGACAGCGACACACAGACAGAGACTGGGAGACAGAGAGACAGTTACTATCCCGGGCAACGCCCGGGTACTACAGCTAGTACACTATAAATGTTAGTGGCACAAGAAAATATTAGCTCTATAATAACAATTAATAAAAGTCTCAAACTAAGGTGAGGAATCCCAAACTCTAAACTAAATCTTCAATGAGATATCACTAGTTCTGTATAGTTACAGAAGTATCCTGCTTTTCTGCATGCATCTCCTGTAGGGTATGCTGTGTGCACCAGAACAATTATAATTAGTGAATGGGCGGGCGTGCTTCACACTGCCTGATAGTTGATTGAGCATTGGGGAGACTATTGCCTTACAGTCATTCCTGCTGCAACATAAAAAAAACTCTATTCTATAATCTAATAATACCTGTAAGCTGCATTTAGTGCAGGGCTAACTGCACTAGATGGGATAATGTACTAGATGCATGTAGGCAGGGATTATAGCCTTAGGCTATGTGCCCACAGTACTTTTTTTAAATGTAGAAAGGTTAAAGTCTCAAGTGGAAAAACTCCAGAATTTCAATATTTGTACTTAAAAAATGTCTTCATGCTGAGCAAGTTTTTTTATTTAAATATTAGCATAAAATCGGGTCCACAAATTCAGGCAATAAATAAGATCCAAATAAGGGGGGTAGCCTCTCGGACTACGCGTTTCGGCTTATGTGCGCCTTCTACAGGATCTTATTTATTGCCTGAATTTGTGGACCCGATTTTATGCTAATATTTAAATAAAAAAACTTGCTCAGCAAGAAGACATTTTTTAAGTACAAATATTGAAATTCTGGAGTTTTTCCGCTGGAGACTTTAACCTTTCTACATTTATCTTTGGAGGCTGACTCCTGCCCTAGCATTCTTGCGGTAATCTCTGGATGACACTAAGGATTCCACATATCGGGAGGTACTGGTAAGATGGCTGAAGGAATTATTTTGTATATTTTTCAGTGCTTTTTTAAGCACAAAAAAAGCTGCTTTCTTTGAGCTTCTTTACATTTTTTCATGCTTTCTTTCATGCTTCTTTTCATGCTTCTTTACATGCTTTTTTTCATGCTTTCATGCTTTTTTTCATGCTTCTTGTTCATGCTTCTTTTCATGCTTCTTCTTATGTATTGAGATAGAGAAAAAAAGCAGGAAAAAATGCAGAAACAATTGACATGTCTCTTCTTTTTTCAGCAACAAAAAAAAACAAGGAATAAAGGCCAATAGGTTTGAATGAGATCTTAAACTATGGGTGTTTTCTGTAATAGGACACAATAGGGTCAGTGAGGGTCAGACGACGATGATCGGGGGAGCCATGACATGACGGCTAGGGGGTCAACCTCCGCGGTTAGGTAGGCTAAAGCCCTAGTTCCATTTTAGGGCCTTTTAGGCTTTCTCTCCCCTCTCTTTGTCATTTTGTCTTCCAACATACGGCCTACTTTTGGTGTCCAGCCCCGTTTTGAAATCCTGCCAACAATATCACATGCTGACAGTTTGTCAGTTTTAATGGAACAGTCCATAATGCCCTGTAATTTAAGAGATTATTGGTTTGGTGGTTGCCCCACAGTCTTCATTTTCTCCTAATGACATTAACTCTTGGGAGTTCACTGGTTAATAAACATTTTTCCTGCCAACAAATTTTATACTATATATTTTTTATTTTCTAACTACAGTATTGCTAAGTAATGCACCAGAAGTACTTTTAAACTTTGGATTCCAACCTAGGTCTACGTATTTCCTCCATCATGATGTCTTAGTGTTTATTACCTGTCAGTGATAAAATAAGGGGCAGGGACATCCCTATTAAGGTTTTTCTAGATAGTGGTTCTGGGGCCAACATAATCAACAAACAGTTTGCTCGCTGCTCTGAGTTAAAGATGTATGAGTTATCTAGTCCTGTCTGGATTTTTGCCATTGACTCATCACTTGTCTCCCAAGAGATCTTTAGGGAGAGCGTAAAGGGATTGGACCTCCGCACAGGGATACTCCATTTGGAGAACATTACATGCTATGTGCTCAAAGACCTTTTGGCACAAATTGTTTTAGGCTTTCCTTGGTTTATATTACACAACCCTGTTGTTGACTGTAGGGCCCCGGGCATAATTAAATAGAGCTGTTACTGTAATGAACACTGTCTAGGGACCTGTATCTTGGCGATAACCACTGGTATTCCAGATCCTTTCTCAGAGTTTGGTGATGTGTTCTTTGAGAAGGGTTGTCAGGAGCTGCTGCTGCAGAGACCTTTTTACTGCACCATTAGGTGGAAGCTAGGGGCCAAGTTGCCCAAATGCAGACTATATAATCTTTCCGATTCGGAGAGACAAGCTCTCAAAGAGTCATTGTCTGCCTGAAGCTACAGAGGTCAGTCATGTTCTCTAATGTGCCTGTGCATTGTGACTTTAGTATGTAGCAGCAGAGTTGGAATCATCATGGGACATCGTGGTGCGGATGATGTCAAATCTAGGTGTTTTGTATGTTAATAAAGTGGAGGGTGGTTTTTTTTTTCTTTACAAAGGATTTTTCTCTGTGTTTTGTGTTTATTTCTTTTTCCTTACAGGATTAGTGATTTGGGTAGTCGCATAGATCCCTCCACATTACTAATCCAGGACTAAGTGGCAGCTGTGATTTTTGACAAATCACAACTATCATTAACCTCTTATATTACTCTGATGGCAACCGCTCCAGGGCAATTGGATTGAGGCAGATAAAGACCCGTAATTGTTGCATCTAACGGATGCAACAATTCTGGGTGGCTGCGGGCTGCTATTTTTAGGTTAGGGGTGTCCAATAACCATGGACTTCCCCAACCTGAGAATATTTGCCCTCAGCTGCTGGCTTTATCTTGGCAGGGTATCAAAATTAGGAGGGTGACATGCTTTTTTAAAAATTATTTATTTAAATAATTAAAAAAGCCACATGGGGTCCCTCTTATTTTGATACACATCCAATATATCACATATACCTGGGGGATGCAACCTGTAGCTGTCTGCTTATCTGTGCTGGGTATCTATATACGGAAGACCCTGCATCATTTTTTCCATTTATGTATTACTTTTACAATCCACCAATCAGAGAAGCTGGCAGAGAGAGTGAACGGGGGAAGCAGTGAATTTGTATGAGCTTTAATGAGCAGACACCCGGAAGTAGTGTGACAGCTGCGGGGAATCTCAGTAAGTGTTTTTTTCATGCTTTTAACACTAGAAGTCCCAGACAGGGGTCATTTAACATTTCTACATTTGGAATGGGGGGAGCTCAAAATTTCTGGGACTTCTAGTGTTAATCCACATAATACTCTGACAACATTATTTCCAGACACCAAATGTGGGTTTATAATGCATATAGGCATCTTCCCCATGCTGTTCCCATTGAGTTTCAGCACTTTTTCATCCATTTCAGCATTTTTACAATCCTTCCAGATCGACTTCTGAGGTCCTCCTGAAAATAATTCGAGTTTCCCATAGATTTCCATTGGGTTTGTTATTCGTGACTAATACACAAATAATTAAATGTATTTTGCTCGAATATTCCTGAATGAACCCAAATATTTAACCATTCGCCCATCTCTAGTTAGGATATATCCCAGCAATTTCCTATAATATTATGTGATGATTTACCTTTAGGAAGCAAATAAAATAGGTCAAACGCTCTAAGAGTATAATGTAAGGAGTAACTTTGCAGTTTATTTCCCCTATATGTATAGTATATGTGGTACATAAACATTGTAAACACAATTTAATCAAAGGCTTGCAAACTCGTGGCTGACCAATGTTAATTTAAGCAATATGTCGGTTTGTCCTGAGCTAAATGTATACTCCACATAAACAAACCAGTATTCTCACATGCACCTCAGTAAATGTGGCACGTTTCCAGAAACAGGATTGCCAGTTACAGTGCAGGTTTGATATATAATAACCACAATATCAACCTGACTTTGAATCAAGGGTGGAATTTGGCTCGAGTCACACACATCAACAGCAGCGATATTCCAAACCTCGGCACACACTTAGGCAGTTTCTTGTCCCTTTGTGCACATTTCTCCAAAGAGAGCAGCAAAAAAGCACTGGGAAGCAAAGGAGAGAGTGTGCGGTGGTCAATCTCGTCCTTCAGTGTTGAGGGCCTGCGGGTTTGGGCCAGGGACAGGAACTTCCTGTACAGACACTGTGTCTGCTCAAGGAGAACCGTTTTCACAAAAGAGCATTTTGTTCTCTGCCACCAAGGAAAACTCACACAACAGACACATACAAGTATGGAAAATGAATATATATTTTTTTAGATATGTATTTTTTTTCTTAGAATGTAGATTTCTCATCTTTCCTTGAAGGTGCAGTAAAATCTGCATAAAGATGGATGTCAGAAAGGTATGAGGTTTGTATACTACTAAGAGAGCTCATTATCTAACCTCACAGAGATTTGTTCTGTTCATCACGTCACTAAAAATATGAGAATACATGATGAATTTTAATGTCATTTGAAATATAGACCATATCATAGCATCCATATATACAATGTGTAGCTCTAGATTGTTTATTCCCACCTGGTCATAACATGCTCAGTAGAAGGACAGTGCAAGGGATCTTACACACTGAAAGTCAGTGAACACCTCATTGGGTTCTGTCATTATTTTCTCTGCAACTGTAAAACCTTTACGTGGAAAATAAAAATGCCAAATTGGAATTTTCCCAGATATTTGTTGTTCTCCATCCAAGGTTGTCTAGTAACATTGAAGGATTGGAGCCTAATATAGGCTGATGGCTGGCTCTCATTATTCATATCAACAAGGGCTGATGTCTACCATGCTGTGGGCAAAGTGGTTAGCACTGTTACCTTCAAGCACTGTGGTCCTAAGTTCAAATCTTACCAAGGACAACATCTGTAAGCAATTTACTCTCCCTGTATTGTGGGGTATCCTCACTGATTTTAGATTGTGAGCCCCAATGGGGGCAATGATGATGACGTAAGTAAAGAGCTTTGGGATATGATGGCTCTGTATAATCAGGGAACATAAATAAATGATGTCAGTCATGTAAAGGATAAGTATGTCTACTAATGGCACTGAGGCTGTGTCTCTAAAAGTCTGAGTTATGTGGTGAAATCCTTCAAAACTCTGTTCCATAACCACTTTATCGCCTGCTCCTCTGACCTAGCACTTTCATGCCTACATGTGAATCTTAAAAAGAGACTTTGTCAGCACAGAATGACTGTTCAAACGAAGTACGTGCTCTTGGTGCATTATGGCGTAGCCAATCATTTAAAAATGTTCTACAGCAGGGGTGAGGGGGTTCAGATTTAGAGTGCCTCTTTACATCTAAATCCCCTACCCTCTTTCCTATACTTACCCTCCGGTAGGTTCATCCCTCTTCGGCACCGCTCAGGTCCTGCGGTACCATCTAGTTTCAGTAACTTCTAACTGGCCGAAAGTCACAAGTTATGTCACCAACTCCCAATGCATCTCTATGAGAGTCGGAACGAGGCTCTCACATGCTTTGAGGTGTATTGATTTCTGTCTTAAGGCGCGGCGCGCTCCATGAAACACTGCAGCGTGTTGGCAGGTCAAAGATCATTGGAAGCCAACGGGAGCATCTGTGAAAACAGAAGTCGCTGGAGGGTGAGTATATTGCAGGGGGCAGGGGACTTATATTTAAAGCACCACTCCAGCTGTGCAATAAAAATACATCAACGCAGGAGTGGTGCTTTAAGTTCACCTTTCTACCTGCTTGTTTTCCATCTCTCTTTGTCCTTTTCTTGCTCTATAATGCCACAGCTGTCAATCAAACAGTGGGATGGCGGGTGGAGATAGACTGAAAACAAGCAGGTGGGAAGGTGGACTTAAATGTTTGGCCCCGCCATGATGCCCCGAATGCCTCTACTTGGTGTGAATAGTCATTTTGTGCTGACAGAGTCCTAATAATACAGTTGTAAAAGAATGCAGGTATATCAATGACAGCTTAGTGAGACTGTTACTCTTAACATGCCACAAATACAACCATAGATATCCACACAGCTTCAGTATGTGGACCTATTGATGATATAAGGGTCTGGAATACTAGTATGCAACAACATTCTTCCACAGGAATCTATAACAGTCGATGTCTTGTTGATAGCATTGGAAAACATTGTCTTGGGCCCTGCTCCAGAATAGTTTTCATCCATGCTTGCCTTTGATAATGATGTCTTTGAGTCAGAACGTCCATATGAATGTTATTTTACACACTGAAACAATTGTGAAACAATTGATGCTGGAATGGATACCCCATAAATTGGACTCTGATTCTAGCACTTAGCACTGGGATGGAGGGGCCTGTGAGTTTTCAGCATTACTGCAAAGCATTGGTATGACAGACATGGTGTGTTGTAATTTGGTTTGATGATAAGAATCTGAGATTCATGACATTCACTCACATTAATGTAAATTACAATCATATATTATAGTTTCCTGTATTTCTATAAAACATAGCTAATAAATGTAATTAAGTGAGCAACAGAATGGTACATAGGAATAGAGAATTCCTATGTAGAGAAATTATAGCCTGTAAAGTTTGGGGTTTGTTCCGAACACTCCGTGTCCAGGTCATGGACTCAAACACACAATAAAAATAAAAGTCTGTGCCCAAATTCGGAGTCCAGATAATGTCCTTATGTTAATAAAGTGGTTGAAATGCTACAGCACAACCAATCAACAAGCTTTATTGCGTGCAGTAATTGCCTGACCACTGCTGTGAACAACAAAGATAACAAAAAATAAACACTGACGGGGGGCTCCAGCCTATTTTTGATAACCAGAGAAGGTACAGTCAACTGCAGCCCATAGCTGTCAGCTTTACTTTGGCTGATTATCAAAAACAGAGTGGATCCCATGTTGTTTTTTGTTTTTTTTTAATTAGTTAAATAAATAATTTAAAAAACTGAAAAAACTGCATGGGATCTGACCTATTTTTGATATCCAACCATGGTAAAGCAGACAGCTGGGAGCTGGTATTATCAGGGTGGGAAGGCCCAAGGTTATTTGGCCCATCCCAGCCTAAAAAAATAGCAGCCGTAGCTATCACTGCAGGCTTGGGCTGCAGCACACAGAGAAGGAAGACAGAGTGGTGATGCAACACTATTTTTTAATACACAAGCAGTGTTGGGAAAATACGGGAAAAACTTATCACATGGGAAATATTACAGTTTCCAAAACTTCAGGGAAGGAACACTCCTCTCTACTAAATCGTGGCCCACTTTATCTATTATGGAGAAGAGTATGGACCAGTCAGTGCCTACGTCCATAGTCCTAAGTTACTAGACCTATGTCTCTATGGGTTACAGTAGCTATATTCCAAAGTGAACTAACTTAAATTACTATCATCACAATTCCTGCATTAAGTACGGCACAGCTGGGCAAGAGGTAACAGCCCAGCGGATATTCAGGTCATTGATGGATGGCAATCTTGACTGGCAATGTCTGCGGCTTGATCAAGTAGTCTAGGCCGGGGACCTTGACTGGTGTAGTGGAGATGTGGGTCTTGACTGGCATAGTGGGGGTCTGGGTCTTGAACGGCGTAGTGGGGGTCTTGGTCCTGCGGACTGTACTGGGAACTTGCCTGGCAGTGCGAGAAGTTCTGTCTTGTGGCCTGTACTTAGGGATTTGCCTGGCGGTGTGGGGGGTTCTGTGTTGTGGGCTATTTATTTGCTTCTGCTCTGGAGCTGTTACCGTGTCCTTCCTCACTTCTGCATCCATGACCCTGCACTTTCTCTCCTTCATGCCTGGACTCCTCTTCTAGTCACTTCTTGGGCTCCTCAATCCTCTTTCTCTTCCCTTGCTTCATGCTGAACTGGTCCTCCTTTCCAAAATCTTCCCCCGGGAACCAATTCCCCGGTTTTTAATCCCTAGGTTACTTCCTGCCTTATGGCTATTCTTTCTTCAGCCAGCAGAAGGCAGTGTAAATTCATTAATCTCACAAAGTTGCATGGATCGTTGTGCCCATATTCCTACATAGCCACCCCAGAAGTAGGGCATCAATTAAACGTGCCAATTCTGGCGCTTTTATCATCTCTTCACGATTGCCGTGGTGCAGTGGCAAGAAGGGTAATACCTTTGGGGTTGATGTCAGCTGTAAACTGACAGCTGGCATCAAGCCTAGGTGTTAGTAATGGATAGGCATCTATCAGATATCACCATTACTAACCCATCAAGTGTAGAATTAAAAAAAACAAAGACAGAGACCACACTTGTCTGCTTTACCTTGGCTAATTATCAAAAATAGCATACTTGATTTTTTTAAATCATTTAAATATTTTAAAAAAACAGCATGGGATCCCCTCCATTTTTTTAAAACCAGACAAGTTAAAGCTGACAGCTAAGGGTTTCAGCCCACAGTTGTCTGCTTTACCCATGCTGTTTATCAAAAATAGGCATATTTTTTTTTCCCTTATCCACACTTGTTTGCAGGGCAATTACCCCTACTTTGCTTCCTTTGCAACCCCTTAGCCCAGGGGTGGGATTCAGCCAATTCTGTCCGGTTCTGGATAACTGGTTGTTAAAATAGCAGCAGGTTCCCCGAACCGGCAAGAAACAGATGCAGCCATCCGGTTCCCTGTATTTATTTGTGTTAGTGTCTTTTTAAGACTCTAGCACAAATGAATCCCTGTACCTCCGCGTCGCACTTCCGGGTTCAGCATCATAATGGGATGGGGTCTGCAGGGGAAAAGAGGCCATAATGGGATGGGATCTGCAGAGGAAAAGAGGCCATAATGGGATGGGATCTGCAGGGGAAAAGAGGCCATAATGGGATGGGATCTGCAGGGGAAAAGAGGCCATAATGGAATGGGATCTGCAGGGGAAAAGAGGCCATAATGGGATGGGGTCTTCAGGGGAAAAGAGGCCATGATGGGATGGGGTCTGCAGGGGAAAAGAGGCCATGATTGGATGGGTTCTGCAGGGGAAAAGAGGCCATGATGGGATGGGATGTGCAGGGGAAAAGAGGCCATGATGGGATGGGATCTGCAGGGGAAAAGAGGCCATAATGGGATGGGATCTGCAGGGGGACAGAGGCCATGATTGGATGGGATCTCCAAGGAAAAGAGGCCATGATGGGATGGGATCTGTATGGGGAAGGTCGTCCATTCCAATTTTAGCAGGGCTCCTTTAGCAATAATTTTTTAAAAACTGTAGAAAAACCATTTAATATAATATGACTGACAGTGACTGGAACAACTGGTGCTGGACAGGAGAGTGAAGGTATAGGAGGGGAAGAAGATTTTACTTTAAATTACTTGTATTTTTTGGTTGAGGAAAGTACATGAAAATGGGTGTGACTAACAAAATGGGTGTGGTTACAGAATGGGTGTGGTTTTCAAATGGGCGGGGTTTACAGAGAACCTGTTGTTAAAAATTTGAATCCCACCCCTGCCTTAGCCCTTACTACGACTATTTTACAGCCATTTTACAGCACAAAAATTTGGGTATTTGTTGACTTATATTCGGCATCCGGGGTCAATTTGGAGTCAAGTTTGCATCCCGAACCAAACTTTTTTTTTGAAGTCCGGCAGAAAATTCACATGTCCACTCGTCACTACCTCTTAAGGCCACTTTACACGCAATGACATCGCTAACGAGATATCGCTGGGGTCACGGAATTCATGACACACATCCAGCCTCGTTAGCAATGTCGTTGCATGTGACACTTACGAGCAACCGCTAATGATCCCAAATACTCACCAAATCGTTGATTGTTGCCACTCGTTCATTTTCAAAATATCGCTGCTCATTTGGGACGCAGGTTGTTCATCGTTCCTGAGGCAGCACACATCGCTACATGTGATACCCCAGGAACGACGAACAACAGCGTTCCTGCATCCTCCGGCAACAGGGTGGGAGTAACGTTCATGCGGCTGCTCTCCGCTCCTCCGCTTCTATTGGTGACGTCGCTGTGACGCCGCATGAACCGCCCCCTTAAAAAAGAGGTTGTTTGCCGGCCACAGCGACGTCGTTAGGAAGGTAAGTTGGTGTGACGTATAGCGGCGATATTGTTCGCCACGGGCAGTGATTTGCCCGTGATGCACAAACGATGGCGGCAGGTGCTATCGCTAGCAGCCTTTAGGGCCACAAGTTGAAAAAGTATCTTCTACGGCACTGTGCACAGTGAAATATAGGGCCAAAAAACTATCTCCAATGTTATACTGCTAAAGACCCATGATAGTTGGGAACCCGGTTGATGATTTTGCAAGCTACAAGTCATGCCACTGTTCTCAAGCTCTATATGGTAGATAAAGCCAGTGATTCAGATGGAAGTCCTGAATGGCTGCTGATTCTGAAATATGTTTTTCCCTAATCAATTGAAGGCAGAAAACAAATAAACCAGAATAATGTACTATATAAAGTTCCTCTGTGTGGTGCACATTCTTGGATGTTTATAACCCATGTCACATTCACTTTTAAAACAATACTTCTCCTTCTATTTGTGTGCAGACCCTAGCTGGGGCAGAGATCCTTTACCTTAACTCCAGTCCTCTGTGCTGCTGGTGTAAGGGTCGGTTAGGACATTATCGAAGCTGATTCCCATTAGAGAAAATGTCAGACATTCCTTATAAACCAGCAAGATTTGGTTTTGTGTAATATGATTTGTGTGCTGTTGCCAAAACTACACAGATCATTGGAGCAAAGGGGAACAGAGCCATGTGACAGAATATTTATCTGTCAGGAAATGAAGATCCAGTTATGCCCCTTTTACATAACAGCTCTGCTCAGACGTGTTACAGCTGGCCATGAAATCCTTATTAACCGTACTTTATTCTCCACCGCTCCCGTTATGGATATGGATTTTGTGTTAATACCTTGCAGTTCTGCGACAGTTTCATTCTAACTCAGAACTTTCTGAGAATTGTAGTTCAACAGTAAAGGGGGCTTTACACGCTGCGATATAGTTACCGATATCGCTAGCATGGGTACCCGCCCCCATCTGTTGTGCGGCACGGGCAAATCGCTGCCCGTGCCGCACAACATCGCCCGGACCCGTCACACTACTTACCTGCCCGGCGACGTCGCTGTGACCAGCAAACTGCCTCCTTTCTAAGGGGGTGGTTCGTTCAGCGTCACAGCGACGTCACGGCAGCGTCACTGAACCACCGCCCAATAGAAGCGGAGGGGCGGAGATGAGCAGGACGTAACATCCCGCCCACCTCCTTCCTTCCGCATTGCGGCCGGGAGGCAGGTAAGAAGAGCTTCCTCGTTCCTGCGGTGTCACACGGAGCGATGTGTGCTGCCGCAGGAATGAGGAACAACTTCGTTACTGCTGCAGTAACGATATTTGAGAATGGACCCCCATGTCACCGATGAGCGATTTTGCACGTTTTTGCAACGATGCAAAATCGCTCATAGGTGTCACACGCAACGGCATCGCTAAAGCGACTAGATGTGCGTCACAAATTCCGTGACCCCAACGAGTTCGCATTAGCGATGTCGTAGCGTGTAAAGCCCCCTTAAGTGAAGGAAAACAACTTTTATTAGAGAAGGCTTTGTTCACACAGTTGTTCAGATTTGAGGAATTAATGTCCAAAATTAATCTGCTGCATAACTGGTGCAAACTAAAGTGGAGAAAATCCATTTATTAATATGGGGTCTGTCTGGTTTATGTTATGTCAGTTTTTAGTGCAGGATAAAAAGATTCTGATGGAAAATACTGACACAAGAAAGAAACCAGACGAACCCCATAATAATCAATAGAGTCCCTATGTTTACATTTGGGCATTGTGGACATTAAAGGGAACCTGTTCCCAGATTTGTGCCCTTTAAGCTGCGGCCACCACCAGTAAGCAGCTATATGGAAAATTCTAGAATACTGTATATAAGAGCCCAGGCCAGGCTGTATAATGTAAAAAGAACCTATATTATACTCACCTGTAGGGCGGTTGGGTCCGATGTGCATTGCTGGTCTATGGTCTGGCACCTCCTCTATCCTGTGCAGTTACCGTCCTCCTTCTCAGCTCCATGTGGATGATGCGTCCTACATCATCCACACAGAGTCCTCCATAGCGTTCCTGCACATGCGTACTTTGATTTGCCCTGCTGAGGGTAGCTCAAAGTATTGTAGTGCGCATGCATGGGTGGTCTTTGACCTTTCCCCACACTTGCACATTTTAGTACTTTGTGCTACCCTCAGCAGGGCAGATCAAAGTGAGCATGCGCAGGAGCGCTATGGAGGCCTCTGTGTGGATGACATAGGACGCGTCATCCACATGGAGCTGGGAGGAAGGACAGCGATGAAAGGAAGAGAGGAGGCGCCGGACTGAGACCAGCAATGCCCATTGGACCCAACCACCCCGCAGGTGAGTATAATAAAAGCTATTTTGCACGTTATACAGAGTGGCCTGGGCTCTTATATACAATATTCTAGAATTCTGTATAGAAGAGCCCACTGGTGGTGGCCACAGATTTTAGGTGAAAAACCTGGTGATAGGTTCCCTTTAATTCTGTTCTGTTTCCTCAAATTTTCAAACACAAACCAAAGGTGCAAACAGAATTGTGAACATAGCCTAAGTAATAAACACCTGCATGATAATAGGAGAAACTCATATTGGCTTTGTACACACAATGTCTTATAAACTCAATGAGTTTTTCAAGCAGAAGACTATTCAGGACGATCTGGAGTTTTTGTTACCTGAAGCGTCTTTTGTGTTGTTGGGGGGGGTTTTTTTCATTCTTTTCTGAGAGTTTTTTGGAGATTTTCTTCCAGAGGTCAGATTTTGGAGGGTTTTTCCGTGTTTTTTGTGAAGACTTTTTTTACTGTCATTTTCTGGTCATATTTTCCCTTGATTGAATAATCAAGAAAAGACTTATGCGGGCATCACACGAGACGAGCTATCGTGCGATGCATTGTCAGGGTCACGGTTTTCATGACGCACATCCAGCATCGTTTGCGATGTCGTTTCGTGTGACACCTCCAACCGACGCTGAATCGGTCACAAATCGTGAGTCGTGTACATGTTGCTTATTTTAAAAAAAACGTTTATTTTTCATGGCGCCGGTTGTTCATTGTACCTGGGACAGCACACATCGCTCCGTGCTTACCTGCATCCCGCGGCACCCGCCGGCTATGCGGAAGGAAGGAGGTGGGCGGGATGTTTATGTCCCGCTCATCTCCGCTCCTCCGCTTCTATTGGCCAGCCGCTGTGTGACGTCGCTGTGACGCCAAACGTCCCTCCCCCTTTAGGAAGAGGATGTTCGCCGCCCACAGCGAGGTTGCTCAGCAGGTAAGTACGTGTGACGGCCGCTTAACGACTTTGTGCGACACGGGCAGCGATTTGCTCGTGACGCACAAACAACGGGGGCGGGTACGATCACTCGTGCGATCGCACAATAGATCGTACCGTGTGACGCCCGCATAACGGTTTGTTAAGCAAAAACTATAGCAAACTGATACAAAAGACGACCATTGTAAGGTATATCGCGTCTTTCAAGCGGAAAATGCCACAGGAATGGACATGATATTTCTTATAACCAATTGGTGTTTAAAAAACCTGAATCAGTTAAAAGCTCAAAACATTCACAGCATGTTTGTTTTCAAATGGAAGTGGATATGTCTATTCTTTAGATTGTGTTTTGATAAACATAGTTACTTGTATTCTTCTGCCAGGAGATTGCTACATTGTTAAACTTTGTTGTTTTGAAAATATTAGGAAAAGGCATTATTCCATATTTTTCATGATTTTCTGCCCTATTATAACCAGACTCAGGGTTTGTGCACACAACATCTTCTTCATCCATCATCGGCTTTTGAGAGCGATCAGCTGATCACCCGGCGGCCAGCTTTTCAGAGAGATCAGCTGATCGTTCTCTCTCTGAACGGAATCCGCTTTCTCATCACAAGAAATTCCATTTCTTGTCACCTGTTGAACAACGCATCAGTCACAAGCGTTAAGCAACGCAGGTGACTGATGCAAAAAAACGGAAATGTGAACATAGCCTAATTTGCTACTCATATGAGGGGTTTTTGGATCTTTTTATTCTTGAAGAGGTTTTGAAAAAGCTCCTGGGGGTTAAGAAGAATGTGTATTTAAATTATTTGAAGCAAATCCTGAAGGAAGCCCCTCTAAACTAGTAATTGCCCAATTAAAAGTCTGCAAAAAACACGTCTTCGCTTAACTAGGTTGGCCACTACTTTAAGGGGTACTTTGCACATTACGACATCGCAGCTGCAATGTCAGTGGGGTCAAATCGAAAGTGACGCACATCCGGCGTCGCTGTCGACATCGTAGTGTGTAAATCGTTTTTGATACGATTAAAGAGCGAAAAAGTGTTTCACCGTTCGTATCATCGGTGTAGTGTCGGTCATTTCCATAATGCCGGTACAGCGACAGGTATGATGTTGTTCCTCGTTCGTGCGGCAGCACACATCGCTGTGTGAGAAGCCGCAGGAGCAAGGAACATCTCCTACCTGGGTCTCGGCTGCAATGAGGAAGGAAGGAGGTGGGCGGGATGTTTACGTCCCGCTCATCTCCGCCCCCGTGCGTCTATTGGCCGCCTACTGTGTGATGTCGCTAGAGTGAGATTTCTCATGTTTTGTAACTCTTCATGAATCAAAAGCGTCTAATTCTACCATGCCCCATCATCATGACCGGTTAGAAAATTGCCATCATTTATGCCCATTGCATTGTTTCCAAAATCTTCAAAAAGTTCAGCTCTTATTTCAGTAACTATAAAAAAGAAAACAATGTAAGAAAGTTTTTTGCAAATATCCAAATGGTGAAGAATAGTTATCTACCAATGGTGTATAGTGGTAATCACATTCTTTTCATTTATTTTTTTTCTGTCTGACTACAACTCTAGGGCATGGCACCATGTCCAGTATATGGCAGTAACATCCAACCTGCAGGATATTATCTGCATTTGCAGTTAATATGTAAGGCTCAGGCCACGTGCACACAATGAGTATTTGGTCATTTTTTAACTTAGTATTTGTAAAAGAAAACCAGGAGGGAAACCATCAGATGAAAACTAATAGAAACATGTACACTACTTCTTCATTTTTTACCCACTGCTGGTTTTGTCTGACAAAAAGGACTCTTTCACACATCCAAGTAAAACACACACATGTTTCATGGTCCGTGGTGAAGGTGCTTATGTGTGTGCGTGTGTGTGTTCTTCGTGTGCTGCCCCACTAGGATAGCACATGGACAGCATAAGCTGGTATACTTACCTGTCCCCCGCGCTGCTGTTTCTGGCGCTGCTGTTAGTTCTGGGTCTGCAGTGAATGCAGTGAATATTCAATGAGCATAATGAGCGGGCCCGGAAGCAACAGCAGAGACAGCAGCACTGGAGACAGGTACTGTAAGTATAAAAATTCTTCATTTTTATGTGACACGTGTGTTTCCGGGACGTGTCATACTGATGTTGTGACGCCCTGGACTAGTCAGGTCGTCACAGGGTTCTGCACAATGTTTCTCTCCCTGTGCAGGGCTCAAACCCCCATGGTTCTTGGAACATAACCTGCAGTACTGCCTCCACCAGCATTCACAAATCCTAGTGACACCCTGCACCACACCTGCCAGGCACACCAGTGGGCTGCTTAAGCGGAATAGGGCCGCCCACCTAGGGGTCAGTCAGGGAGGTGTGAGGTGACAAAGCAGTCGAATAGTGGCTCCCAAAGAGAGAGGAGCTGGGGAGTTAGAGCTCCCAGAGGAGGAGAATCCTAGGTCACAGGCAGTGGTTTGGACCTAAAGGAGTCGGACCCCCGGTCGCAGGGGATTGAGGCTAGGTGCCGGGACTGGTCTTGGTGGATGGTCAGCAGCCTGGGCCTAATCACCGGTCTGGGCCGAAGGCAACGACAGGGTATATGGGCCCTAGGTTGGGGAGAAGCTGTATGCAACCCGGCAATTAACCTGCGGAGGACAGGACCTCTATGGACTGTTCCCACCAGCTCAAAAATCAGGAGCATTAGCGCAACAAGGGGGATAGGGCTTTCCACATAAGCAGCCCACTAAAATCCCAAGTGTGAGCTCCTGAGAGCAGGCTTCTTACTTAGCCACAGTGGGGAGCGGGGCCCGGAAAGCTCCAAGCTGACATGCCACAAGAGAACATCTAAATTGTTAGTGCCAGGAGTGAGGCCACGAACCACTAAGCAGTGCTGCAGGGGACGAGCTCCCCTTGAGAGACAGCGGCAGTCAGAGACTTGGTTCTCCCTGTTGTTGGAGTCTGCTTATTTGCTGAGTGAGTACCAATTGATCCCTGCAACCAGTGAGCCTGCGCTTCCCCTGCTCCCCGCACCACCATCCCGAGTCCCAGGGTCACCCCCCTACCCGTGGAAGGCCAGGTCACCTGGCTGCCCTTTCCATCACCCCGGGTACTCCCAACGGCAGCGGCAGTATTCCAAGTTACCGTACACCACAGGTGGCGTCACAAACTATGTATATACCTTCCCTGTAAATACCACCTTCTTCATTTAGAGAGTGGCCCCTAGCCCCCGGGTCTGGAGTAGAGTTGAGCGCGGTTCTAGGTTCGTGGTTCTCCAGTTCGCGGCTCGAGTGATTTTGGGGGCTGTTCTAGATCGAACTAGAACTCGAGCTTTTTTGCAAAAGCTCGATAGTTCTCGATACGTTCGAGAACGGTTCTAGCAGCAAAAAACCCAGCTAATTCCTAGCTGGCTTTCCGCTGTAATAGTGTAAGTCACTCTGTGACTCACACTATTATGACATTTCAGTGTATAGTGTGCGGGAACAGCGCATTCAGATCACTGCTGTATGCCATTTTTTTTTTTTTCCTTGTCTTCCTTCCCTAAGCGCGCGCGTGTAGTGGGGCGGGCCAGCATGTCAGCCAATCCCAGACACACACACAGCTAAGTGGACTTTTAGCCAGAGAAGCAACGGCATGTGTGATAGGATGTCCATGTCACATGTCCCTGCATTATAAAAACGCCATTATCTCTTCTGCGTCCTTGGTGTCAGACATCACTGGCGCAGCTCCGTCCTGAGTCCTATCGTCGATGCTGCTGTATGCGCTCCATACACAGTGCTGGACAGCTTAGGGAGAGCACTTTCTATCAGTCCTTTTAAGGGCTCGTACCGGCAGGGTCAGAGCCATAGGTGACAGGTCCTGAAAACAGAGTTTAACAGCTACACAAGATGACAGCGTCTGTGTAGCTAAGGTCAGGGATTTCCTCGCTGCATTCCCCCATTAGGAGGGATAGAAAGGCAGGCTTCCTTTCCTGTACCCAGAGACCCACAACCCTGCCACTGTACCCTCCTGCCCTTTGCACACTCCAACTCAGTGTTACTAAGCCATTATACTAGCAAACACTGAGTGAACTTAGTGGCATCCTAAACGTGGCTATTGGACTTCTGTATAGTCCCACTAGTGCAAAGATATTTGCAGCACGTCTGCCTGCATTGCACACTCCAACTCATTATAACTAAGCCATTATACTAGCACACAGTGAGTGAACCTAGTGGCATCCTAAACGTGGCTATTGGACTTCTGTATAGTCCCACTAGTGCAAAGACGTTTGCAGCACGTCTGCCTGCATTGCACACTCAAACTCATTGTTACTAAGCCATTATACTAGCAAACACTCAGTGAACCTAGTGGCATCCTAAACGTGGCTGTTGGACTTCTGTATCGTCCCACTAGTGCAAAGATATTTGCAGCACGTCTGCCTGCATTGCACACTAAAACTCATTGTTACTAAGCCATTATACTAGCAAACACTCAGTGAACCTAGTGGCATCCTAAACGTGGCTATTGGACTTCTGTATAGTCCCACTAGTGCAAAGATATTTGCAGCACGTCTGCCTGCATTGCACACTCAAACTCATTGTTACTTACTAAAACGTTATAATACCAACAATTGAGTAAACTTAGTGGCATACAAGAAGTGGCTGTTGTACTCCATTAGTGCCCCACTGGTGCCAAGCTATTTCTAGCACCTGTGCAGGACACCCTCCTGCTCTGTTTTTAATAAGCTATAATGATAGCAAAAATACTGCCATTTAGTGGCATCATAGAACTGGCTGTTGTATTCCATTAGTGCCCCACTGGTGCCAAGCTATTTCTAGCACCTGTGCAGGACACCCTCCTGCTCTGTTTTTAATAAGCTATAATGATAGCAAAAAATACTGCCATTTAGTGGCATCATAGAACTGGCTGTTGGACTCCTTTATTGTGCCACTTGTGCCAAGCAATCTCAAGCACCTCTGCATTCTACCCTCATGCACATTTAGCTATGCTAATTTTATAGCAAACTCAGGGAATTCCTTGCTGCATTTGATCATTAGGAGAGATAGAAAGTAAGGCTTCTTTTACTGTCCTGGTACCCACAGAACACGGCCCCTGTACCCATCTGTCCACTTTTGCCACGCTATTTAATTTGCCCAAAGAGCTGACTCTTTTTCTGCCATCCTAAAATTGTCTGGAATACTAAGTTAGTGTTCCTTTGTTGCCAAGCAAGGTACAACACATGTGCATTCTACACTCCTTTCCATTTCTGGAATGCAATTATTAACTGCAGGTAGTCCAGACAATCAGTGACGAAGGTGCAGGTGTGGATATAATGTAGCCTGCATCCAATGATGGTTCTCTCAATGTCTGACAGCTCAACAATACCTTCTGTTTCCACTTCCAAAACAAGTGATGACCTGCCAATCACACTCCCTGTTGCGGGTAAAGGAGTGGAAGTTCAGTGTGAAAAACCATGTGTGACTGCTGTCCCCACAGTCACAGAGGATGAAGAGCACGCAGATGCACTTGATGGGGCAGGCGGTGGTTGCACAGGCACGCTAGGCCACATTGTAGCACAGTGAAATTCACATTGCGACTTATGCTTCATTTTAAGTTGTGTACAGGGTGGGCTACCCAGTATGAAGCAAAACCAGGCAACAGGAAAAGGACTCTAGGCAGTTGGGTTGATAAATGATTGTTTAACTTTACCAAAACAAACAATAAGAACCATGCATACAATTTAAATAATTGAACAATCTATTCTGTTGCCTACTACCTGCTAATCCCTCTGTGTAGCAGTAATTGTGTGTTTGTGTGTATGTGTGTGTGTGTGTGTGTGTGTGTGTGTGTTTGAACACGACTTACCAGTGGCGCATCACAAGAGCTTCCAAGTTATCTACCTAAACATAGTCAAAACACATTACCCCCCCTGAATACCCTTGTTAGCTGAAGCCTCACAGATAATGCAGATGATAACAGTGTGAATGCAAACCACACAGCTCTGCAACACAGTCATGGAAATCTTGAAAAGCAACAGTGAATGCAAACATGTGTTGCTGTCCCTCTATGATTTAAACTGTACGTGACAATTTGACAGTGCAGAGGCAGCAAGTCTTATTGTCTATATAGTCGGCCTACCCAGAACAGATATGTGTTTTGCTAATAAAACAAAGTGTTGCGTGCCCGCATTATTGTCTGGGCACAGCCTATCGTACCCGGGTACTCTGATGTCCAGTTTCCAGAAATACAGACTTTACGCTCCTCTCACGGTAAACAGTATAGACAGCACTGTAAGAATGTTGGTCTGTGGCACAGGATGCTGCTCACTGGCATTACGGGGCTCATCATCAAAGTGCAACATGACTCCCCTCACAATTGAACGAAGTGTTTCCGCGGTGGCTCCTTGCTGTAACACACACCTTTAGCTTCTCCTTCTGTTCATAGACAGCATCTCCAAGTCCACATCCGAAGAGCAATTTGATATTGCTATAGTGACCAAACAAAGGCAGATCCAAAAAAACAGCAGCCCCTTGTGTGTAGTCTGCAACAATGCATGCAATGGCAAATAAGCATGTTGCATTGACAGTGGCTAAAGCTGAGCAATACACCTTCACGCTATCAATTCATATCCATGTGACACTTCATGGAGGAACTACTCAAAGGTGTGAGTTTTTGCCTTCTACTTACAGATTGTTGACAAATCTTACAGATTCCATGACTTGGGTGATCCTTTGCGATGTCCAAAAATTCACAGGCTAGGCAAGGCTTACAGCCCATGCGACCTGCATAGCCAACACGACTTCTGCTCAGAGTCAAAGTTGTGGTCCAGGATTCAGTTGTTGACGTGCTTCCAGTACTTTGTCTCTGGCCAGCAAGACGCAACGTAACCTCGTCGTCAGTAGTACCCTCCTCCACCTCCTCTGCTGACCTCATCGACTGGCTGACTTTGGTTTGACAGTAAGTGTGGTCTCCAACCTCATCAAAAACCCTGTGTGTTTTCATTCCCCTCGTCCTGAGTCCTCCGAGACAACCTCTTCCTGCCCTGACCGAATAGTAAAGTTGTCATTCCAATCAGGTATCTGTGCTCCTCATCATGTTCCCCATTGTCTCCACCAGGAGGATTTACTTTTTGGAAATGAGGGTGTAGATTAGGCTCAGCACCTTCTTCATTGGGGCCTGGATCCCACTCACAAAGCTTCTGGCCATCTGCGCAGATCATTTCCCCTGTCTCATGGAACTCGCTACCTCAACACGTCAGATTATCTGCTACACCTGCAAGCTTCAAACTGAATCTAAAAACTCATCTGTTCAGAAATGACTATAACCTTCAATGACACAACCACCATATGTACTTGACGCTCAACCTACACCACTCCTACTGTCTCCTCCCAAAAATCCTTTAGAATGTAATCCCGCAAGGGCAGGGCCCTCTTCCCTCTGTACCAGTCTGTCTATAGTTACTTGTATATGTATTCTGTATGTAACCCCCTTCTCATGTACAGCACCATGGAATCAATAATAATAAAAATAATAATAACTTCCTTGTCTGTACTCATTGCAGCTTTGGAGCAGACCTCTGATTCCCAGGCTATAGTGCAACTGAACAGCTATGCAAACTCAACCATCTCTGTTACCCCATACTCAGCAGGGCTGGTGGAAACTTGAGAGCTGTTAGGAAGCAATTGCGATTGGATTGACACCACAGAGGAATGGAGTATTTGGGATCTTGAAATTGGGGTGGAGGAGAGGCCACTTTATGGAGCACTTCAGATCCATTGAAGCAGCTGCTGTTTTGGCCTCATCTACATTTGTTAGCGATGGTTGTGTCCGTGAAAAAAAGGATCATATCAGATTATCCATGGGAAGAAGTACACCTGTTCTTTTGGATGGTATTTGTTGTTACAAAACCTGTAACCTGAAGCCTGCTGCGGTTTCATTTGCACCCAGGCGTCAGCTGCCATTTAGGGCTGTGCCTTAGGTTGTCCAGCTGGCTGCTTTCTCCTCCACGTCTAAGTGTGGAGAGGCAGCTAGTGTGCATGCGTGTGCCGATTTACCCCAGCCGCAGCCTAACTACAGTGTTTCGCCTAGTGAGTATGCTCAGCCTGACTGTGCCATTGCTGAGGCTAAGTATTCATTTCGGGATACAGCGCATGCTCCCACTCTTAGTGTGAAAAGCCTCTTTGCACAGGTACTTGCACTCCGTGCCGGGTCTAGGTCCTGTGTTGTGCCTAGACACCATAAAGCTGATAGTCTTTTTTCAGACACTGTATTTCATGCTACTGAGCATGCTCAGGCACTTACTGCATCAGAGACTATGTCCGGTAATGAACTCTTTGGCCCTGCCCCTGATGTGGGGGTCCCATATAGACCACAGGGCATCAGGTGTCCTGACGATGTGGCCAGGCCACTCCCAAATGGCTTGCAGAGGCCCGCCCCTATGACTTGTCACCGCATTATTGATGGTCAGACGATGACTGGTGAGGTGTTTGGGTCATGGCAGCCATGAGGTCATCATTGAAGTTGCGGTTCCAAATAGGACGCTAGTTATGCCACTCATGACGTGTCACTCTGCTTTTGTCTCCAGGAGGTGCATTGTGGTTCACCCTGGTTTGGGCCGGACCCAGGTTATAAAAGGGGCTGGAGCCAACAAGGAGGTGCGCAGTCTTCTATTATGCTCCGAAAGAGCACACCTCCATGTGTTGAACCCATTGCGGCTTTAGGCCAGAGGTAGGCAGGGATAGGGTGTCGATGCAGGCCACCACCACAGTTGGTAACGCAGAACGGTTAAGACCAGCTCCTGTCCTACCAGTCCTGCTTGTGCAGCCCAGTGGCATTAACAGGCCTGCTGCTGCTGATGCACCTGCTGTCCACAGGTGTGGCCCCTACGCACACGGTCAGCGTACTCAATGGCCCCTGTGTTGTTAACAGGGAGTTCCTGGGCTGGGTGGGCATGTGGACCCTGTGACGCTAACAGGGCTCCCAGTCTCCAGATCCGAATGGTGTCTAACTCGGTTCAGGCTACTATTAGTTTCATAGCCACACAGCTCTGTATCCTCCACCAAACCTTCTAGTTGCCAACCTCTCCTTTTCCATCTGGGAGCACGGTGGACACTGACTGCTGATGGGGATATATACCTTTCTCTTTCTTTTCTTAATCATTTTCGGTATATAGCGGTAACATAGTATATACCACCTTATCCAAATCTGCCAGTCCCACTGTAACAGATGGTGTTTCTTCAGCAAATGTTACTGTTGCTTAACCACCAAATCCACGGACAAAAACTTTTTTCCCCTTTCCAACACACCTGTTCCCCTTTCCACCAGCATCTGTCCTTTTTCAACTCATTTTGGTATATGACCAAAAGTGCAACTCTGCAGGGACACCGTACTCAACGCCATCTCAGCACAGCAGCCAGCCCTCGGTCCCTCAGATGTGGACAAGTAAAAGACCATTTCCTCCTATCCATGACAAAGCGTTGAGATTCACTCTGTGCAGCACTGGTGTTTAGTGGAAAAGCAGATCTAAGATTGCGTACCACCTTCTGCAGATACTCCTGTATATGTGCGTCCATTTCTATGGTAGGAATTATTTTGCCAAATTGTCTTGTACCAGGGATCTAACAGTGTGGCAACCCAGTAGTCAGGATTACTTTGAATTCGTACAATCCGAGGGTCATGTTGTAGGTAGTGCAGCAAGAAGGCGCTCATGTGTCTTGTGCATCCAAGAGGACCAAGTCCTTGGTGTGTTGGTGGCAGAGAGGTGAGAATCGTGCCTCCTTCCTCTGCCCTCTCCCCACAACCTCGCTCAACCGAAATGTGAGCAAGCTCTCACTCATCTGCTGAGTCTTCCATGCCCATCGCCAGTTCGTCCTCCATTTCTTGATGGGCTCCTGCACCTTCCTCAACACTTTTTGCTGATACTATGCGCCCTTGTTAATCCCTCTCCCTCACCATGACTGCCGCCTAGGTGCCGCTGACCATCTGGACCTCGTAGATCTTGTTATCCCTTCCGCATATGACTCCTCCTGTACTTCCTCCCCTTCCTCTTGTCCCAACACCTGACTCCGAATAATAATTACAGTGTGCTCCATCATGTAGATGACCAGAATTGTCACGCTGAGAATGGCATCGCCAGTGCTAAACATCTTCGTCGACATTTGTAAACTGTGTAGAAGGGTGCATAGGTCCTTGATCTGACACCACTCCAGCAGCATGATCTGCACCACCTCTGGATCAAGTTATCCCAGGCTATATGTCATAACGTATTGCAGCAGGGTTCGGCGGTGCTTCCACAAACGCTGCAACATGTGCAGATTCAAATTCCTGCGTGTCGGCACATCGCATTTCAGGCGTTTAACCACCAGACCTAAAGACTTCTGTAGCGACGAAAGTTGTTGAGCTGCTGTGTGCGCACGATGGAAGTGAGCACATAGCGAGCGTGCCCGCTGCACAAGGCCATGTAGGCCGGGATGGTGTTTTAAAAATTGCTGGAGAATTAGGTTCAACATGTGAGCCATACAAGGCACGTGTGTCACATTGCCCTGACGATGGCCCGCAGCCAGGTTTGCATCATTGCCGCACACGGCTGTTAAGTCACCAATGGAGTCCGCTCCATCAATTTGTACTCCGGTCACCAGGTGACAACGTGTTCCTTTCATGCATAGTGCTGATGATGGGAGAGGAGTCGATGCCAGCGTCGCAGGTGGACGCAGGTTATGCTCACCCACTGGGCTGCATTACCTTGACAGATGCAGAATCTCTGGCTGAATGTAGCTGGTGGGTATCTCACAGATGAAGTACCATCATTCAGCTACAACGAATGGGAAGACACCACACCCTTTTTTATGCCCATCCTGTCTGCAGACCACTGCCAGACATAGCTATGAACCTCTGGTTACTTTTACCCCCAGTTCAGTTTTATGATTTTGTGTGCTTGTTACCTGACTACTTTTCCTGCTTGCTGTTTATGTACCTTGTTGGCCGATCCGCATTTCACCTCTGCTTGTTTTCTGATTAAGTCCTGGCCGTCCCATTCTGTTCCTGTTCCTCAATTAATGTTTTGACCCTGCCTGACTACTATTCTCTGGAACTGCAGCCTTCCACAGGTATTGATCACCTTGGGCCCTGTGTAATTCCTAATCCCTGTATAGGGGTTAAAGGGTTTCAGGGTTCTAGGGGTCCTGCTTGGTGAGTGGCTTCCCTCTAGCCTATCATTTACAGCCCATCTGAGTGTGTGGATCAAGGAAGGCGTTACACCGTGCTCTCTGCAGAAGGCCATGTGGGCCAGGATAGTGCTTTAAAAATTGCTGGACAACCAGGTTCAACACGTGAGCCACACAAGGCACGTGTGTCACATTGTCACAGCGAAGGGCCGCACCCATGTTTGCATCATTGTCGCACCCGGCCTTCCCTGGCTGCTGGTTGAGTGGAGACAACCATTGATGAAACTCGGTCTCCAGAGCTAACCGTCCACAACTTCTCAGCGGTGTGACTCACATTTCCATACATTTCAAAGTAAACCTTTGACCGCCTGATGGCATTGAGCTCTGCTGCCAGCATAGTAAGGAGGTGTGTGGTATTCCTTGTGCGCAGTTATAAGGAAGGGTGGCCTGACCACACAGGGTTTGGGCCAAGGTGAAGGACCCACACGAGGTTGAAGAGGCAGAAGCAGTGTATTAACTTCTACATACAGAAGAAGGATTGACACAACTCGTGGGGATGGCAAGACTTGTACAGCAGACCCTTCTCCATCTCTCCCCATAGTAACCCATTGCCCAGTCAGCGACATGTAACGCCCCTGTCCATGCTTACTGGGCCAATTATCTGTGGTGAAATGCACCCTGTCACACAGAGTTTCTCAAGGAATCAGTGATGTGTAGTGCGACATGCTGGTGTAGCGCGTGCACACCTTTGTTGGAGAAGGAGTGGCGCCTGGGCATCAGCTCTTGGGGCACTGCGATGGGCATAAGGTCTCGAAAATCCTCGGTTAAAAAGGCAGCATTTTGGTAGCCAACAGTTTGCAGATGCTGAAAGTCAACCTCCAAGCCATGTCATGCCCTTCTAAAAGCATGTAAAACACCGCGAGGGGACTCCAACCACAGTCTCCCTCGTTTCCACTAACTGGGCCACACACACCCCACTTGACTGGCATCAGTTGACCCCCCTTTGAAAAAGAAAAAGATGCTTTGCATGAAGCACTCTCAAAAATATGCGTGCCTTTCCCGTCCCCTGGCTGACCCAGGGGAAGAAAAGTCCTCTGAGAGCCATGACTTGTTCATCTTGGTTCTTTTTGAAACACAGCGAGGGGACTCCAACCACTGTCTCCCTCGTTGCCACTAATTGGGCCACACACACCCCACTTGACTGGCATCGGTTGACCCCCCTTTTCAAAATAAAAAAGATGCTTTGCATGAAGCACTCTCAAAAATACGCGTGCCTTTCACCTCCCCTGGCTGAGCCAGGGGAAGAAAAGTCCTCTGAGAGCCATGACTTGTTCATCTTGGTTCTTTATTCAAAAGCGAGGGGACTCCAACCACAGTCTCCCTTGTTTCCACTAATTGGGCCACACACACCCCACTTGACTGGCATCAGTTGACCCAATTTTCAAGATGAAAAAGATGCTTTGCATGAAGCACTATCAAAAATACGCGTGCCTTTCACCTCCCCTGGCTGACCCAGGGGAAGAAAAGTCCTCTGAGAGCCATGTCCACATTGTCAGTGGACAGACATGTGTGCTTATCTGCCAGCAGACCCCCAGCAGCACTGAAGACAGGTTCCAGAGAACGCTGGCTGCAGGACACGACAAGATCCCCAAGGTGTACGTGTCGAGCTCAGGCAATTTATCCAGATTGGAAGCCAAAAATGAGCAGGGCTCAAGTTGCACAGTAATGGCATCGATGTTTCCTTGCATATACTCATATATCTGTGTCTCCTCCTCTTTTTCCTTGTCCAGCTGTTTTTTTTTCGCATGAGTATATGTCCTTGTCACTTTCCCATGTGTGTATGTTGTGTTGTGAGTTGTTTATCACTTTTTGGACACCTTTGAGGGTGTTTTCTAGGTGTTTTTATGTGTTTGTGAATGCCTGCCATTGTTTCCTATGCAGTTCGAGTTCGGTTCGTCGAACGTTCAACGAACCGAACTCGAACGGGAGCTCCGTTCGGCGAACCGACCTCGAGCCGAACCACGAGCGGTTCGCTCATCTCTAGTCTGGAGACCCTCGAGCCACGAGTAATCACCTCCGATTTCGAGCGGTTCGACTGCTGCAGGGGCGGCACATTGTCACATGGATCACATCAGTGTGCCGTCAGTGTGACAACTGTGTTTCTGGAGAAAAATGGACTTGTCACCATGTCGTATGCTCCACACAGACACACGGTGCTGTGAAAACACGGACATGTGTGCAAATACATTGCGTTTAATGGGTCTACCTGTGTCCATGTCTCTAGTACCCGTGAAAACGGACGTCACACATACCGGAAACAGAAATGTGTGAAAGAAGCCATAATAATGTAAAATACTGACCAAATACTGAACGTGTGAATTATTTTTTTCGCGAAAATACGTTTTTTTCAGCCTATCAACTTACTCTAGGTAGAAAAATGAAGTCATCACTGTCCACTACATCAGCGATACCTATCCAACAATTTTTCACTCCTCAGCTTTTCCTAAGCAAAAAAGCTGGCGGTGTTTTTCCCCAAAGTAGCTCCATTGGCGATTTTGGCCGATGTTTTTGTGGCAGCTCTATAGCCAGTGTCTTTTTTTCTATTATTTAAACTATGACCAGTGAGTCACTTCCTAGGGAAAGCCACCTGGAGAGTAAACGTGCTACTTTATTAACCGCTTCGCGATTTCCAATCCCTGAAGAAGTTAAAAAAAGTAACAAAAGTCGGACATCAGCACAGCAATGCTGCTTTTATATTGTTGTGCATTATATTCAGTTTTGCTGCAGTTTAGCAGGTGTCACGTGCAGGCGATATCGCAGCTTGTGACACCAAGGAGCGACGATCAACGAGCGCAAAAACGTGAAAAATCGTTGCTCGTTGAAACGTTGCTCCTTTTCCAAATATCGTTGCTGCTGCAGGTACGATGTTGTTCGTCGTTCCTGTGGCAGCACACATCGCTATGTGTGACACCGCAGGAACGACGAACATCTCCTTACCTGCGTCCACCGACAATGAGGAATGAAGGAGGTGGGCGGCATGTTCCAGCCGCTCATCTCCGCCCCTCCTCTGCTATTGGACGGCTGCCGTGTGATGTCGCTGTGACACCGCATGAACCGACCCCCTTAGAAAGGAGGCGGATCGCCGGCCAGAGTGACATTGCAGGGAAGGTAAGTCCGTGTGACAGGTGTTAGCGATGTTGTGCGCCATGGGCAGTGATTTACCCGTGACGCACAACCGACGGTGGCTGGTACGCTCGCTAGCGATATCGGTACCGATATCGCAGCATGTAAAGTACCCTTAAGAGTACGATATAACTGGAGGTTTACTTTACCTTATTACACATAAAATTTTACCATTTCTATTGATTGTATTTTTCTTTAGCTGGTTGTTTTTAACCTTTTGCATAATAAAGAACAGAAGAGATATGCTTCATTTCGAGGATGGATTTCCCAACTCTCCATGTGTTAGTCAAATGAAATAAATCTGTTCGCTTGGTCTCAGCGGACTTTGTTTCATTTCACAATCACAATATATCTATATTTTTTAGTAACTATTTTACTCTTAGTGCTTCATAGAATGTACTTGAATATATCATCAGTGACATCCAAACCCCCTGTTTAATGATAAAAGGGGTGTTTGTCTCCTGTAAGTCTAGAAGTGGAATTTATACCAAGGAAAGTCTTGCTCATAAACGGGCAAGATGGTGATGTTTGGCCATAGACCGAATCTTTATATATTTCCCACAGTGTTGGAAATGGAAAAAGATCATCAACTAGGTAGCTTATTGCTTCCAATTTCTCACTGTACATCTCCCCAGCTGAATAAAATAAGAATCAAATTTATATCTACTGCCAAGAAAGAAAAAAATACCTTCTTTGAGCAAAGGGGGATGCATGTAGCTATAGATCTTGGATGATCGAATTACAGTATGTAAATATCAGAAGAAAACATACCCATGCGTGCATGTGGAGAACAAACATTCCTTTTCGCCAGGAAAAGGTGATATGCTCATTCATCTTCTAGGCAAGTGATTTAATGAGATCTTACGCATGTGTAGAAAGAATCTTGTATTTCAGAAGGTAGATGCGGTGCATATGTAGAAATATAATACCCAGATGGGTCATACTGGGCTGATTCAAGCAACATCAGCAGATGATATTGAAACGTTATCATGTAGGCTTTGTCTGGATGACCAGACTCATCCTGTATACGGAAAAAAAAAGGATCAGAAGATCATCTACCCGAAAAAGTAACATTTAAAAATGAGAGGGCATCTTTGTTAAAGGGAACCTGACAGCTGTGTCAGCTGATTAATGCTGCCTAATCCATGAGCAGCATGAATCAACGCCTGGTTCCATGATTGCAGACAGTTCTTTATTTCTCTGAAACTATCAAAGAAAATAGATTTACAACAGCTGGAGACAAGTCAAGACCCACGCCACTCCAGGTCAATTTTTCCTAGCGCCATTCCAGATGATTGACAGGTCCCTTATTATTGGAGAGACCTGTCAATCACCTGCAGCAGTGGGATGAGAAGCCGACAGAAGGCAGTGTAGGATTATTAGTAGCTAGGTTTTTACTTCAGTATCTGTAAGCCAAAGCCAGGAGTGGAACAATCAGAGGAAACGTATAATAAAAACACGAGCACCACTTCTGTATTTATCACCCACTCCTGGTTTTAGCTTACAAATACTGAGGTAAAAAAACTCACCAAATACTCAACGTATGTAGAGATGAGCAAGCCTGAGGTTCAGTGTTCAGTTTTCATACCAAAAACAGACTTTACAAAAAAAACATAGTTCGGATTTGGAGTTCGGGTGCTTTACGTATGCTGACCACTCGCTCAAGCATCGCTGTGCTCGGTACACTGAGAGCTCAGCCCAGTGCGAGCTGCTTGGAGTGTTTGATTGGCTCATACTGGGGGTAACAACAGCGTGATGGGATGTAGTGTGCACCAAAAAAAATGGAAAAACCCCGCCTAGCCACGACTGGAAGTGATCTGTTTATGGCTGACTGCATGTGGGCAGAGAAAAAAAGGATGACAGCATCCCACTGGGTGAAATTCATTCCATATTTATTCCATTGACTAGACAAACAGCAACGTTTCAGCTGGTTTTGTCTTTTTCAAGCATAATGTGTAATACCAAATACCTAAAATGATATTAGGTATTACACATTATGCTTTAAAAAGACCAAACCGGTTGAAATGTTGCTGTTTGTCCAGTCAATGGAATAAATATGGAATGAATTTCACCCAGTGGGATGCTGTCGTCCTTTTTTTCTTATGGTATGTTATATCAAGTCATCTCTTTATTTTGGATGTGCTGATTGTGTGTTGATTACACAGGCGGTTTATTTTGTTGACCAGGGTGCTATGGGCTCTGTTTTCTTTATGCATGTGGGCAGAGATCCGATCTTCCCAATTAGTGTTTTCTATTGGGGTTCATTTCAAGCCCAGGTACCAAACCAAGCCTTTTCAAAAGTCCGGCTGAACCCCCTGAACCGAACTTCCATAGGTCCGCTCATCTCTAAACGTGTGCATGTGGGCTTTGACTCCATGAATATACTGATTTACATTAGAAGCCCCAATATTTATAAAGCACTGCAGAATATGTTGGCTGCATAAACACAATAGATAGATAGATAGATAGATAGATAGATAGATAGATAGATAGATCAAACATAATTATTTATCAGATGAGCCTCCATCTACTTAATAAAATATCTTTTACTTTATACTACACTTCTGTAATGATTTGGTAAAGCTAAAAGTAAATAAAGTTGCCTATTATGTTTAGTGAGAATATTTGAAACAATTCTTCCCATGTCACCCCGGACATATGCCACTGCATGCCACAAATAAGCACTACTCACCGCTCTAATCTATGACCGCCTATATTAGCTTCGGAGTAATAGGCAATCACTGAATTAGCTTATTGTTTCCCTCAGTGACAACCAGGCCTTGGTCAGTGAAGCACCTGAATCATTTCCACTTCAGAGACTTTCTTAAATACATTTTATTTATTTTCCTTGATTATATAGCACTATTAATTCATCACTTTACAGATATCAGCATCGCTGTCCCCATTGGGGTTCACAATCTAAATTGCCTGTCAATATGTCTTGGAGTGTGGTGGGTGACTCTCCACAAAGCTCTTTACTTATTCCTTTCAGCTCTACTAGACAAGCCAATTCTTGCTTCCATCAAGGCTCTCAACTAACTCACTAGTGTCTGAGACATACGAACAAGGAGGAATACCACATGGGGTTAAAATTGTGGTTATAAAACAAATTAAATGTTTACATATATGTTCAATGCATTCTGAGAGCAATCCAACCTCTTCTTGAAACCTACTTAATTTACACTGCAAAAAACTGCTAGCGACAATGTGACTTCTTCAGATGAGAACCTACACAAATACTGCAAGGCCTAGACCTACAAATATAAAGGGCATGAAGAACACATGAGAAGAAAACTTGTTTTACAGGAGAACCAGCGATCTAATTGGCCCGGCACTCTCCGCTATTGGTGCCCAATCCCTCCCTTTTATCTTACTCCTACTTGACCTCTCAGCAGCATAGTGGAGCCGCATGGGGTCACCAGTCTCTACATCTCTCAGGCTTCTCGTCAGCTTCCGCGTCCTTCTGGGTCTGGACTAATTTCTAAATCTCCCACCTGCAGTTTACACCCAACAAGGCTGTCATTCTCTCAAGCAGCTTTAGAAATATTATATTGGTGTAATGAGAAGTATCACTAACTAGTCCATTCAAAGAAAAATGCAAATATTTTCAAAGACTACATCGGTACACTGTATTCGAGAGAACATTTTTACCCCATTAATGTTAACTACACTTTTCAATGCAGTTGAGGCTTCAGAGTCCTTGAATATGCCAAAAGATAACCAAATGTTGCTGTATAAGTTTTTTCAGCATATACTCCGACCATGCACCATAAATGGGGTAAAAATTTACACTGATCTTCACAAAAAAGGTGATTACCACAAATTTACTCTCATTACAAAACTAGTTTTAGATCAGATTTTATTATTATTATGTATTATTTTATCACCCTTATTCCATGGTGTTTTACAAGTGAAAAAAGGGCATATATAGACAAGTACAATTATCATGAACAATACAAGGCACAACAGTTACAGGAGGAAAGAGGACCCTGCCTGTGAGGGCTCACAGTCTACAAAGAAGCGGTGAGTGTAGGTGAGGGTAGACGGTCATGCGACCCTATGGTGGACTGAGAGTTAATGTAGGTTGTAGGCTTGTCGGGAAGAGTGGGTCTTCACATTCCTTTTGAAGGTTTCCACAGTAGGCGAGAGTCTCATGTGTTGAGGTAGAGAGTTCCAGTGTATGGGGAGGCACAAAAGAAATCTTGCAGGAGATTGTGGGAAAAGGAGATAAGAGGAGAGTAGAGAAGGAGATCTTGTGAGGATTGTAGGTTGCATGCAGGTAGGCAGCAGGAGACTAGGTTACAGATGTAAGGAGGAGACAGGTTGTGGATGGCTTTGAATAGGTTTCCCTTCATTTAGTTGTAGATTGGTTAACTGTGCTCAGTGAATGCAAAAGTGTGGTGGAAAATGCAAACCCTGGCTTTCCTGGAAAGTCCGAAGAGTTGAGTTTGGTATGATTTCCAACTAATCTTCCACAACAAAGGTAAGTGTAGCAAGAAATCAAGTAACTACAATTATTATCAGTCTGATTGGCAATAGTTTATAGCTACAGTTTATCTTTTATTTTTGGTAGACATGCTTTGACTTTCCATCACTGATGTGTCTTTAAGTAGATCTCTAGGTGAGGAAAAAGGAAGTCATCCTTTCAATAAAGACTGCTGCTACTTAATAGGCAAAGCTTTTCCCTAATATCATCACAATATCATATTTTCCATTAAGATATGGCAGATTAAACCCATACTTTCCTACAAAGAAGGTGATTACATCATGTTTAATCCTCCTTTATGAACTTCAGAAAGAAACTACCTACATGAAATGTTTACAGAGAACTGTTGACACTTATGATAACAGTGCGCCCCACCAGTACAGGCATGCAGAGCTCCCGATGGTCGTAAATCGCAAGCGCAGAATAGTGGGGTGGGGGGTGCATTCAGCTACTGGTGACCATAATACTGGATCACATGAAGTAATCACATGCAAAGGCTTGTTACTTCGATGCCTCCCTCTCTTCATACTCAAATCTTTACATTTTGCAAACAGCTAAAATTTAGCTGTTTTTCTTTTACTCTTCGATTTTGGCAATCTGAAGCTCGGATGTGTTCTGTGACTTCCAGATTACATGGCAATGTATCAGCGGATAAGTCAGAGGAAGCTGCAATACTTTGTCCCAAAAGGCTTTCCTTTTATTTTGCCTCATTCGATCTGGCAGCCATGATGTTCTCCAAAGACCAACCTGAAGTGAGTTCCAGAAAACACAGGATTTCTCAGCTGGAACAGTACTAGCTGTTTGGCTTGAAAAAGGTTCTTGTTCCCAGAATTAAAACCAAGGTGATAAAATGAAATGTAAAAGGTGTTTTGAGGCTTTTGTTTTCGCAGTGTTACCAAGATGTATCATATCGTAAAATAACTACTCAGTGTGAACACATAGGAGACCGGGAATTCTGATTATTGTTTTATATTGTTTGACTGGAATCTTATTAATATCCGTCTCTTTATGCAATGATTATAGTTTACACTCTGAAGATTGCTACAAAGGAATAAATCCTTGATGAGCCTCCACCACTAGACATGCAAAATAAAAGTGTTACACACACATGTACATTTCTATGTACTTACTGGGGAATATTTATCAAAATAATGGTTCGATTACATAAATTTAGGGGGAATTTAACATCCCCTTTATACCAGAAAACAAGTCAAAAAAATGTCAAAATTTGTCCTAAAACTGCCATGCATCTCAGCTGAAATCTATGTCAGCTTAGGGGAGGGGTGGCATTATTTTATCTTCTGGCACATGGGCAGCCGAAAATTGAGGGTGATGTTTGAAGAGTCCTGTTTCTCAATAAATCTGGTGCATCTTACCCCAACAAGCCATAAATTTAAGGTTAACGTACAAAATGCTAGTCTTCATATATACTCTCTTTAGACTAGATAATCTTAAAATGCACCAGATTTTTCAAAGTGGTTCATGCTTTTTGATAAATTTGTTGCACCTATAGATTGTCTAGTGTGAGTGTTTACCAGTTATAAGTTACGTTACTTGGTGCCAGAAATGTATGTCTAAATTTAGTTGAACCTCTTAGTAAACACAGGTCTGATGTTAGAGGGTAAGGTAAGACTGGGCAGTTGACCAGGGCCCCAACTACAAAGGGGGCCCTCTGGTCCTGCTCCCCCTCCATTCAGTGCACAGAGGATATACATCAGTGTAACATACATCTTCTGTACTCCTGGTTTGTCTCTCACTCTTTCCGAGCTGTGTCAGTTCAGAATTTGGGAGGAAGAGGGAGGGGCAGCAAAGTAGTATGCAAACCGTGAAACAGGAAGCAGTCATGAGCCATGTGTCCCCCTCTTCCTCATCATGGCAGGACCCTCCACAATTGTCTTGGGATCAGAACAAACGAAGAAGCAGGACCTGAGAAAACACAAGATAAATAGATAGATAGACAGACAGAATATATATAAAATATGTGTTTGAATGTATAGTGTATATATCTATTTTTTTCTGCATATATAGTGCTGTAACTTTAGTATAGTATAATAGGCTGGGGTCACACGAGCGTATAAAACAAATTGTCCTGTTCTCAACCAGAAAAATGGGATGATTTTTTGTCATCCGTGTGCTGTCGCTATGTAATTCGTTATTTTACTCGGCAGCTATTAAAAAGTAACAGGACCATTTGCAGTTTCCCATCTTAGAGAATTGTGATCTATCTGTAAAAATCAGAGGCCATACTGATGGTCCATTTGCCATCTGTTTTTTTTCTAGCACTCTCCCAATTTCGGAGTCAAATCGTAGCATGCCGAATACAGCTAAGAAAAAAATGCAGATCTGCACTGCCTTGACATTGATCTGAATGCAATCTCTTTTTTATCAGATTGCACTCATCTGATTTATACACTCTTGTTCGCGAGCCCTTAGGGTCCAACTGTAAGCAAAGGTTATGACTAATTTCTCTGTTTTACATTAGGGCCTGTTCACACTGTGTTTTTATAATGCATCCGGTGGGTTCTGCCTATATTTACTATGGAACCATACACAATGGAGAAAAAAGAGAAACTTGAACAAACTCTAATTTGAGTCTGATTAGCATAATTGGACCATTTTTCTTGGTTGGAGAGAAAATTGTCCTATGCACCTACCGAAAGGGAAAAATTGGACCTGTGCACACTGGACCCCATAGATTATCAGGAGTATGAAGGCTATCCATGAAAACCATAGATGGCACTTGTCCAATATAATTGTTCGTGTGCATGAGCACTAACAAGTTGTGTCAAAGAGAAACTCAACTCTGAAATACTTGGGACTTAAAGCACCACTGCAGGGTTTTTGTTTTTTTTTTTCATTTTGGCAATGGAATGATGCTTTAAATATAAGTCCCCTGGCCCCGGTCTTATATTCACCCAACAGTAGCTTCACCTTTTTATGGCTTCTCTCTGGTTTTGTGGCGCCATCTTGTGTAGAGATGAGCGAACCTAAGGTTCGAAGTTCGGATTCGGAAACTGACTTCCAAAAAAAAGGCTCGGGTTCGAAATTCGAGTGAATTATGAGTGCAATCCACTCAAGTGAGCAGCGCTGTGCTTGGGTATGAGTGATGCTCAGTCCTGTGTAAGCTGTGGGCAGTGTTAAAACAGCTCGCAATGGGGGTAAAATCAGTGTGATCTGATGTAATATGCACACACACAGAAAAAATAAATGTGAAAAACCCGGCCCACCCTGCTCCGGAAGTGATCTGTTTATGGCTGGCTGTATGTGGGCAAAGACATGAACTGCACAATTACTGACTTCCATTGAGGTTCGGATTAAGTCAGAGTCACAAACTGAACGTTATCTAAGGTTCGAATGTGCCCTGTGAACCAAACGTCCAAAGGTTCGCTCATCTCTGATCAGAAGCTCTCAATAGAAGTCTATGAGAGCCAGAATGAGGCTCTTATAGACTCTTACTGAGCTGTGACCTTTATGAAACACTGGAGCAGCCAGTAGGGAACAAATTTACAGAGACCAACTGGTCATAAAAGGTGAAGCTGCCAGATGGTGAGTATAAGAAATGTGACTAAGATTTAAAGAATGAACACAGAGGTAAAATTAAATAAATCACGGGAATGGTGCTTTAATATTAATAAAAATAATATTTGTAATTGCTGAAATGGAGTTGTTGGTATTTTGGGGAACTGTCCTGACTGGGTACACCTTGTCGCGGTGGGATGGCTTTATGCTTTTTTTGATCCAAAACAGTGTTACTAAGTACCCTATGTTTATTTATATGCATTATGCTTTTATTTAGTTACCATTAGGGTATATGTCCATATTATTTATATCTTTGGTTTTTCTTTGTAATATGGCCAGTGTGAACATGAGCTTACAAGCTGCATGTATACCATCTCATACTATGGCTCACTTTTTGTTTTTTTTTGTTTTTAGATATTTTGGGGAAAAATAGTTCCATAGGTTGACAAATAAGGAAAACATTCTGAGCATCCTATTTCCTAACATGGGTTGTTTTTATAGAAAATAATGATGGATGAGCTTCAGTGACCTTTTAAAATAAGCTGATAATGATTCATTCTACAATTCAGACATTTCTCAAGTTGGGAAAACTTCCAGGATCAAAGAATTCTTTCAATTTTTGGTTTTCAACGCCCTTTTTGTTATGACCCCCTATACGTCTAGTTTATAGTCATACCATAGATATGCAAGATAGACATGGCTACAGCACAGGACAAGCTTCTTTATGGAAAATCTGATCCTCAGAAGATGAGTGCCAGCACTGGTGGAAGCACCTTAGATGAGATGCTCGGTACAGTCGGTTATATTTAGTCAGTGCAATGACTATTATCAGATTATTATGTGGAGTGACTCACGGCCCCCTCCCTGTCTCAGGTACTCATCTTCAAGCAGGCTGCCACGCGCCTAATGCACCTGATTGTCTCATCGGCACATTCCAGGCAACAAAGAGACGGGCTGAGGCAAATCCTGGGACACTGATACACTTGTTCTATCCCCACAGGTGTAAGAGCCTTCTGTTTTGTAAGCTTCTGGGTGTAGGCGTCAAGTGAAGGTACATTCCTTCCTTAGTGTTCCACTGTCTTCTTTTTAATCACAGGCGGAATTTCAGTCTAGGTAGGAACTCATAAAAATACAAATGATGACAAGGAAATCACCAGATGGAACCGTTACAGAAGTTTTATTGGACCTTGGAAAATGATGAATTGCCTTATTATCATATTCATATAATTCATGGATTCGGGCAGAGTTAGAACAGATGAAGCTGCTGTCTATGTAAGGAGCGAGTAACTGTCATTGGAACAAAGAGTAAATCTACTGACCGGAGACAGAGACAATGAGCCACTTGCCGTACCTCTCAGATTGGCATGTTTAGAGGTTAGACTATGGCAACGCTTTTACATAAGTCAAGGAAATATATTTGTAATACTTATAATAATGATCAAAAAGATTATAAAGAGCCTAGTAAAGAAAAGAGAACACAAGCACCGATTTGTTACAGCTCCTCTAAGGAGATTTGCAAACATCTTCTTTCACGCTGACGAACATGAACAGTTTTCAAGAGGAAGACGCTTCAGGGAACAATGTCATTTTTTTTTTTACCTGAAGCATCTTATTTAGATTTCTTTTGTTTGTTTCTTGAGCTCTTTGTCAGCATTTTTGGCTTTGGCGGTGTTTCTGAGCATTTTGTGGCATATTTTTAACTGATGTTTTCTGGACTTTTTTTTTAAAACTCCAATCAATAAAGAAACCACTACCTGTTTCTAAGAGAAAATGCTCAAAAAATGCTAAAAAAAAAGACACCCAGGTGTCTTTTGAGCCTTTCAATTGACTTCTATGTTAAAGTATAGAGTGTCTTCAAAGCAGAAAACTCCACAAAAATGGTCCGGTCACTTCTCTTAACCACTTAGATTCTTTGGAAACCTGAAGCGGTTAAAAGACACTCAGAAGACTGAACATATAACTAGCAAGCTGTTTTTTACATAAAAATGCACATGTTCATTCATTTCAGGGTTAGGTAGCGTTCTCTCTGGCAGTTTTCAGAAATCTGTCTTAGACCAGTGTCGCACTTGCAATTGCCTCGCGTGTATCTCGCGCGAGTTTCACGGTGCATCACCCGTCAAAGACTCACACTCTGCTTGCATGTATCTCTATGAAGCCGACCCGCTCCTGTGAGCAGAGTGTGAGTCCATGCCAGGTGATGCACCGCGAAACTCGTGCGAGATACACGCGAGGCAATCGCAAGTGGGACACTGGCCTTAAAGGCAACCTGTCAGGTGCAATATGGACTTGAACCACGAGCGGTTCTGGGCGTATATTCTAATCCCTGCCTGTCACTGTATCTGTGACGCCCTGGCCTATCAGGTCGTCACAAGGGTGCCATGCAATCTGTCCTTCTGCATTGTACCCGCTCCTCCTTGGTTACGGATCCTGTCCCTTTGGTGTTGCTAAGAGCAGGTATACACAAATCCTGAAGAACATTCTGCACCACACCCACCAAACACCCATTGGGCAGCCTGAGGGGAATAGGGCCGCCCAGATGGAGGGATGGTAGAAGGAGGGCCAGAAGTGTCGGGAGAGAGAGAGGAGAAGTTAGAGAGAAGTGCCAGTGAGCGGTGACAGGAAAGGTCACACTGCGGAGCTGGGTTCCTGTAACAGTCCCAGGTGCCAGACGTTGGTCTGGCCTGGAAGGAGTTGGAACCCCGGTCGCAGGGGGTAGTGACAGGGGGCATGGTACTGCCATGGAGGGTATACCGGCGGCCTTGTGCTACAACTGGGCAGGGGCCAGGGCACGACGGGGTACGCGGACACTAGGCTGGGAAGAAGCTTTACGCAGCCCAGTAATTCACCTGATGGGAACAGATTCTTCATGAACCGCTCTCCACCCGCTCCAAAATCGGGGTAATAACGCAAGCATAGGGATAGGACTTCCCAAAACCGTTCAGAAAATCCCACGTGTGAACCCTGAGAACAAGCTGACCCTGCTAGCCACGCAGGTGAGCAGGACCCGAGTAGTTATAGGCGAAAGGGATCCACCAAGTGTAAACACGGTGCCACGGGACAAGGCTTCAGACCAACCAGCAACACCAAAAGGGCACGGACCCAACGTGCTTGGACTAAGGCTGCAGGATGTTCAAGATTTTGGTTTACCTGGTGTCAGTGTCAGCATCTCTGGACTGTGTGAGTACGTTGTGCCCCTGTGCCCCCAACGGGTCCCCAGTCTGCCAGCACCGAGCCCCGGGACACCTTCCCCTGCCCACGGAGGGATTAACATCAATAGCTGCCATCCCATCGCTCCCGGGCACTCCCCTTTCCCCTAAACGCAGCAGCGGTGGTATCCCAATCTGTACCACAAACCGTGGGTGGCATCACGAACATTATACACTCCCCACTTCCACCCCCCTTTTTATTTTCGTGAGGCCCTTGCGACCCTGCCTCGGGTCCGGAGACCCCTCGAGCCACTGTGAATCCGGATCCGAGCAGCCCGTCGGCTATTGCGGGGGAGGTACACCTCCGAAAACACTTGGCGTCACGATCAGGATGCGAGCATGACCCACTAACCTGGGTGACGTGCACCTTGCAAAGTGAAGTCCGGGAGTACAAATCCTTTTTCCCGCAACGTCTGCCATTTTTCCGCTGTTTTCACTTCAAAAATGCCATCTTCCTCGGAAAGTGTGCAAAGCTGAAGCCCCGCCCTTCATCCTCAGCCTGAAACAGGAAACGGAAGTTCCCAGAGGGCCACAGTGCGCTAAAGAGTGTTGGGAGAAACCAAGGGGGTGTGCTTGAATGTAGCGAAAGCGGAAGAGAAGCAGGGATGCCAGGACTCTGCCATACTGTTACTGGACAATGCAGAGGCAAGATGGTGGAGCGGAGCTGGTCACCGGAGCGTGCTGTTTCCGGGACCGCAACTTGGATCGAAGAGGAGACCAAGCAGCTGTGCAGGAGAATGCGGACACAGTTCCTGTTCATACTGATCCACTGGAGGGAAGAGATGAGGAGCCTGGCGGTAGCGGTGCGAGCCCGTGAGATCGAAATTCCACGTGAAGAAAGGGTAAGCGGTTACCCAGTCCCTGATGATTACCCTAATCCGGCCATGTCGGCTGAGGGATCCGGTCCACCCCCGCTTGTGGCAACCACTCCACCATCACCTACCCCATCCTCGGCGGACGCCGAGCTGCCATCACCCATCCTGGCAGCGGAACCTGCAGCATTTTCATATGAAGCTCCAGTAGCAGCCCCGATGTCTCCTGTCTTCCCAGTCACGTCAGTGGTTCCCCGGAGTCCAGCCAGATAACACCCGGCCGCATCACCGGGCCCGTCCTCAGAGGCGGAGTACCCGGGCCCTGCAATACCGGCTGTGGAGCAGTCGATCTTTCTACCTACAGTAGCGGGAGTGGAACCTTTCAGTCCACCGGTTCCACAACCGCGTGGCATCCCGACGGCTGTTGGGGCCGCCCGAGTCCATCTAAAGCCAGAGATAGTCAGGGAGCTGAGGCCGGACGCCAATGCTCCCTACTGGGAGCGACACAGTCAAGAATTGCAGCAGGAGATCGTCATCAGAGAACGGCGATGGCGGGAGCTTGCCACCCGCAACAGAGCTGAAAAGGAGCAGGTGAGGAGCGCTGCTTCACGGGTCAGAGGGTCACGGTGCCGTGGTCTCGTAGATCGTTTTGACCCTGAGCAAGGATGGGGTTTCATCTGTGAAGCAGGCCTCACAGCGGGGGTATTGTGTCCCGGCGGGACATATCCCCGCACCTTCCCTGGAAACACCCTGCACGCAATCTAGAGCGTGAAGAAATGGTCTCTTATACCCGACCCTGCGGGGAACGGGGCTGGTACGCCCTGGAGGTGACCAAGTATGTAATGTTTGAGGAAGGGTATGTGTCGGCAGAGGTAGCACGCAGCTGCAAAGAAGCGTGGCTACGAGACCCGACCATCTACTACTAAGTAAAAAGGTTAATACTGAAAGTTAACGATGCCATAGAATTGTTAGGTATCTGTGTTTTCATTTGTTGTTTTTCAGAGTTTGTTATTTTTCAAATAGAAACTGCTAGAAAATGAATACTTTAATGAAACAGTTTTAAATGAAACGGGAAAGTAACCTGATTTTCCTCTAGATTTGTTACAGGTGTACACTGGTGCATGGACTTTGCCAAATTTGTAAGGACTTTGTAGTTTAAATAGTTAAGGAAAAATGGACCCCGGTCACAGGACTGGCGTGACCAACACAAACTTGTGTCTTGTACATAATTGCACCACTGTGCCAAAGAAGTCATCTGGAACACCCGGGACCTTAACCCGACCAAGGACCCATTTAGGTTCCTGATAGTACAAAGGCCCTCAGATCGCACAATCTGAACTCCGTCCTATACCAGGTGCTCTTGTCATACCAATGAACAGAAAACAAGAATCATTACAAATTCAACAAGCCACAAACACATGGACCCAAAGGAGCTATACTCCAAACAGAACTGCAAGGAGTTCCCCAGCCAAGCAACTGAGGGGGAAAATCCCTGCATGCAAATAAACTGAAAACAACCACAGCAAATGACAAACCCAGATAAGAGCAAAAAAAACAAACAATAAATAAAGAGCAAGCACTTATCTGGGGTAGATGTGGTGTGGAGCAGAATGAAGCAGGCTGGTGATACAAAGAACAACTGACATCCGGCACAGCCTGTTATCAGACCAGGATTTAAATAAGCAGAGAGTTAGCAAAGGAAACTCCAATTGCACAACACACCTGGTCCAAGTCCAAACCATTCCTGGCCACCAGAGGGAGCCTCCCAGCAGCCAAAACATAACTAACATTCACAACAGTACCCTCCCTTGAGGAGGGGTCACCGAACCTTTACCAACGCCACCGGGTCACTCGGGATGAGCATGATGGAAGGCGCGAACCAACCTGTCCGCATGAATGTCAGAAGCCACAACCCAAGAGTTATCCTCCTGCCCATAACCCTTCCATTTCACAAGGTACTGAAGCTGACGCCTACTGCGACGGGAATCCAGAATTTTTTCAACCTCATACTCCACATCCTCTTGTACCAAAACAGGGTCAGGAGGCGCTGCTGCAGGAACTGTTGGCTCCACATGTTTCTTCAACAAGGACTTATGGAAGACATTGTGAATCTTAAATGACGCAGGCAAAGTCAAACGGAAAGATACAGGGTTGATAATCTCCGAGATCTTATAAGGTCCAATAAATCTGGGCTTAAATTTAGGAGATGGAACTCTCATAGGAATATTTTTAGAGGACAACCACACCATGTCCCCTACTTTAAACCGGGGACCAATAGTCCGACGCCAGTTGGCAAACTTTTGGGCAGTTTCTTGGGACTGAAACAATTTATCCACTACCTGCCCCCAAATATGCTGCATTCTGTTGACCACCGAATCCACCCCTGGACAGTCAGACGCCTCAAGCTGCCCTGAGAGGAACCTAGGGTGATACCCAAAATTTCAGAAAAAGGGGGACACCAATGTGGAAGAGCTAGCTCTATTGTTAAGGGCAAATTCAGCCAAAGGCAAAAACGAAACCCAGTCATCCTGATCCGCAGAAACAAAACACCGTAAATAGGTCTCCAGGGTCTGGTTAGCCCTTTCAGTCTGACCGTTGGTCTGAGGATGAAACGCCGAGGAGAAAGACAGCTGAACACCCAATCTGGAGCAAAAAATCCTCCAAAACCTGGATAAAAACTGCACCCCTCTGTCAAAAACAATGTTTTCAGGAATACCATGCAAACGAACAACCTGTTGAAAAAACAAAGGCACCAATTCTGATGAAGACGGCAACTTAGATAGGGGAACCAAGAGGACCAACTTGGAGAATCTGTCACAGATCACCCAAATCACAGTCATTTTCTGAGAGACGGGAAGCTCTGAAATAAAATCCACAGAGATGTGCATCCAAGGTTTCTTAGGTACCGGCAAAGGCAATAATAACCCACTAGAATGTGAACAACAGGGCTTGGACCTAGAACAAACTCCACACGACTGCACAAAACGACGGACATCCCGGGACAGGGAAGGCCACCAAAAAGAGCGTCTCACAAGATCCCGAGTACCAAAAATGCCAGGATGACCCGCCAAAACAGAGCAATGAACCTCAGAGACAACTCGGTCTCTCCATTGGTCCGGGACAAACAGTTTCCCGGTAGGAAATCTCTCAGGTTTATCCCCCTGAAATTCTGCAAGTTCCAAACGCAGATCAGGCGAAATAGCCGAGAATACGACACCATCAATCAGGATAGTAGACAGTTCGACAACCTCCAAAGAGTCAGCGCAGAAACTCCTGGAAAGGGCATCGGCCTTAACATTCTTGGTGCCCGGCAAAAAATAGACCACAAAATTAAACCGGGTAAAAAAACAAAGCCCACCTGGCCTGCCGAGGATTCAACCTCTTGGCCGATTCCAGATAGATGAGATTCTTGTGGTCCGTAAGCACCACAACTTGATGCCTAGCCCACTTCATAGCCAATAATTCCCGGTTCCCCACATCATAATTCCATTCAGAAGGAGCAAACTTCCGAGAGAAAAAGGCACAGGGCTTAAGTTTACCCGAAGTAGCGTCTCGTTGAGACAGAACAGCACCTGCTCCGATCTCTGAGGCATCGATCTCAACTTGAAATGGACGAGACACATCAGGTTGCTGCAGGACTGGGGCAGAAGTGAATCGCCTTTTAAGCTCCTGGAAAGCCACAATTGCCTCTGGGGTCCAATGCTCAGCATGAGCTCCCTTCTTTGTCAAATCTGTCAGAGGCTTGACAATGGCAGAAAAATTGGCTATAAATTTCCGGTAAAAATTAGCAAACCCCAAAAATCGCTGCAGGGATTTTAGAGAAGTCGGTTGCACCCAGTCGTAAATAGCCTGAACCTTAACCGGGTCCATTTCGATAGCGGAGGGAGACAAGATGAAGCCCAAAAAGGAAATCCTTTGCACCCCAAAGAGGCACTTTGACCCCTTAACGTACAGTGCATGATCCTTAAGTATCTGAAAAACAGCCCATACTTGCCCAACATGAGAGTCCCAATCATCAGAAAAAATCAAGATGTCATCCAAATACACAATCAAAAATTTACCAATAAGGTCCCGAAAAATATCATTCATGAAGGCCTGGAAGACGGAGGGTGCATTAGTGAGCCCAAAAGGCATCACTAGGTACTCAAAATGCCCCTCAGGAGTATTAAAAGCCGTCTTCCATTCATCACCCTCCTTAATACGGATGAGATTATGCGCACCCTTGAGATCCAGTTTCGTAAACCATTTGGCACTCTTCACTCTAGAGAACAGATCAGACATCAGAGGCAAAGGGTACTGATATTTGACCGTAATTTTATTAAGAATACGGTAATAATACAAGGCCTCAACGACCCATCTTTCTTAGCAACAAAGAAGAAGCCGGCACCCAAAGGAGAAGATGAGGGCCGAATGTGCCCCTTCTCCAATGATTCCCTGATGTATGACCGCATGGCATCATGTCCGGGCACAGACAAGTTGAAAATCCGCCCCTTGGGAAATTTACTACCAGGCACCAACTCAATGGCACAGTCACAGTCCCGGTGTGGGGGCAGAGAATCAGATTCCTGGTCATTAAATACATCACGGAAATCAGACAGGAAGGCCGGAACATCAACTGCCTGAGCAGACGTGGACGACACGGAAAGGTCCTGATGCACACCTTGACAACTCCAACTAGCTACCTACAAGGATCTCCAGTCAAGAACTGGATTATGGGTCTGCAACCACGGAAATCCCAGTACCAAGGTATCCTGTAGATTATGCAATACTAAAAATGTACAAGTTTCCTGATGCGCTGGTGCAACTCTCATAGGCACCTGGGTCCAAAATTGGGGTTTATGTTCTGCCAAAGGGGTAGCATCAATGCCCCTTAAAGGAATTGGAGTTTGCAAAGGAACCATGGGGAAACCACAATCCCTAGCAAACCCAAAATCCATCAAATTGAGCGCTGCCCCTGAGTCCACAAAGGCAAATGCAGAAAAGGAAGACAATGAGCAAATCAGTGTGACAGACAAAAGAAACTTTGGTTGCAAAGAACCCACAGTAACAGAAGTAGCCAATCTCCTTTCACGTTTAGGACAGACAGAAATGATATGAGAAGCATCTCCACAATAGAAGCACAGTCTATTCTTCCATCTGAACCCCTGCCGACTAGCATTAGAAAGGACCCTATCACACTCCATAGGCTCCAAAGGCTGTTCCACAGGCTCACATAATCGCCTATCAATCTGAATGGCCAAGGTCATAGAGGTATCAAGACCAAAAGGGACGGGGAATCCCACCATTAGATCCTTCACAGAATCAGCAACACCCTTCCGAAAAAGAGCCGCAACCGCATCATCATTCCATTTGGTAAGGACCGCCCACTTTCGAAATTTCTGACAAAACGTTTCTGCAGAATCCAAACCTTGAGTTAAGGACAACAAGACCTTTTCTGCTTGGTCCACAATATTGGGTTTGTCAGATAATAAACCCAAAGCCTGAAAAAAAGAGTCCACATCACTGAGAATCGGATCATCAGACGCTAAAGAGAAGGCCCAGTCCTGAGGGTCACCATGCAGTAAGGAGATGACAATCTTAACCTGCTGTACGGGTTCCCTGAGGACTTAGGGCGCAGGTCAAAAAATAATTTACAATTATTTTTGAAGCTCAAAAATCTTGACCTATCTCTTGAAGAAAAGTCAGGAACGGGGATCTTAGGCTCTGCAAGGAGAGTCTGTGCAAGGTAAGACTATATGACGAACCTTAGCATCAAGATGAGCAACACGCTCACCCAATTCATCCATGCTAGAAAAAAAGAAATCTTCCATGGAACCCAAAGAAGAAGACGAAAAACACCAAAAAAAAAAAAAAAAACGAAAAAAAATTTCTCAGCAGACCTTTTTTTTTTTTCCTTCTTAACACTAGAACTACTGAGGTAGTCATTTTGACTACTTTGCACTATGTATTTCTATATAGGTGTCACGAGTCCAGTAGTTCTAGTGTTAAGAGCACCCTTTAAATTTGTTGACCGGATGTACTGTTATTATGATCCGGAGCCATGAAGACCACCACAAATCATTGGTAAAAGGTGACAAGAGCATTGGCAACTAATCTGGCCGCCATCCCCTTACTAACCATCAACACTAGAAGTAGCCGAGGGGTGAACTAACATCCTGTGCACCGCGAACACAGCCGGAGAACTAACTATCCTAAAGGAAGGAAAGACGAATAACTCTCTGCCTCAGAAAATAGACAAGAATAGCAAGCCCCCCACATTCAAAGACTGCGGTGATATAGGAAAAACACAATACACAGATAGATGACAGGATTAGCAAAAGGTGAGGCCCCCACTGACTAACATAGGAAAGGACATGAAAGGGACTGATGGTGGCCAGAGTAAAACCCTGCAAAATTCCAAATTCCTGATAGTACAAAAAGGTCCTCAGATCGCACGATCTGAACTCCATCCTATACCAGGTGCTCTTGTCATACCAATGAACAGAAAACAAGAATCATTACAAATTCAACAAGCCACAAACACATGGACCCAAAGGAGCTATACTCCAAACAGAACTGCAGGGAGTTCCCCAGCCAAGCAACTGAGGGGGAAATTCCCTGCATGCAAATAAACTGAAAACAACCACAACAAATGACAAACCCAGATAAGAGCAAAAAAACCCAAACAATAAATAAAGAGCAAGCACTTATCTGGGGTAGAAGTGGTGTGGAGCAGAATGAAGCAGGCTGGTGATACAAAGAACAACTGACATCCGGCACAGCCTGTTATCAGACCAGGATTTAAATAAGCAGAGAGTTAGCAAAGGAAACGCCCATTACACAACACACCTGGTCCAAGTCCAAACCACTCCTGGCCACCAGAGGGAGCCTCCCAGCAGCCAAAACATAGCTAACATTCACAACAGTTAACCTTTTCTTTTACTAGTTCAATAAATACTTGGTGTCCTGTGGCTCGTGGACGAGCCACGCTTAACCAAGGGGGAATGTGACACCCTGGCCTATCAGGTCATCACAAGGGTGCCGCGCAATCTGCCCTTCTGCATGGTACCCGCTCCTCCTTGGGTACGGGTCCTGTCCCTTTGGTGTTGCTAAGAGCAGGTATACACAAATCCGGAGGAACACTCTGCACCACACCCACCAAACACCCATTGGGCAGCCTGAGGAGAATAGGGCCGCCCAGATGAAGGGATGGTAGAAGGAGGGCCAGAAGTGTCAGGAGAGAGAGAGGAAAAGTTGAAGAGAAGTGCCAGTGAGCAGTGACAAGAAAGGTCACGCTGCAAAGCTGGGCTCCTGTAACAGTCCCAGGTGCCAGACGTTGGTCTGGCCTGGAAGGAGCTGGAACCCCGGTCGCAGGGGGTAGTGACAGGGGGCACGGTACTGCCACGGAGGGTATACCGGCGGCCTTGTGCTACAACTGGGCAGGGGCCAGGGCACGACGGGGTACGCGGACAATAGGCTGGGAAGTAGCTTTACGCAGCCCAGTAATTCACCCGACGAGAATGGAATCTTCATGAACCGCTCTCTACCCACTCCAAAATCGAGGTAATAATGCAACCATAGGGATAGGACTTCCCTAAACCGTCCAGAAAATCCCACGCGTGAACCCTGAGAGCAAGCTCACCCTGCTAGCCACGCAGGTGAGCGGGACCCAAGTAGTTATAGGTGAAAGGGATCCACCAAGTGTAAACATGGTGCCACGGGACAAGGCTTCAGACCAACCAGCAACGACAAAAGGGCACGGACAAAACGTGCTTGGACTAAGGCTGCAGGACATTCAAGATATTGGTTTACCTGGTGTCAGTGTCAGCATCTTTGGACTGTGTGAGTACGTTGCGACCCTGTGCTCCCAACAGGTCCCCAGCCTGCCAGTGTGGCGCCCCTGACCTGGTCAGGCACCACAGAGTATTGCACCCATGCGGGGGCAATGCTTCCAGGTAATCTCCAAAGGCCAGGATGAGGTGCACACACAAACATATAGTGATCAGGCCTCCCACATCACCAGAGGGGACCCTTGGGTAGCCAGAAGGGGTTAACTTTCAATTCCCAGCTAGGGGTGTGTTCAGGGGCTAGTTGCTAGGAAGCAGGGCAGAGAGAGAGAAAAAGAGGGGAGTCGAGAGGAAGAAGTTGAAGTGTGTGGAAGGGAGCAGAGGAGCTCTCGTGTCAGACAGGTCCTGAGGAGTGCAGTAGCTGAAAGCGGGGGAGAAAGGAGTACCGTGGGTCGGCCTGAAAACCATCCAGAGAGAAGGGTGGCTGAGTACGGAGATCCCGGTATCCGAGCACACAAGGGGAACTAGATCCCCAGTACAGGCAGCAGATCATCCAGAGCTGCTTAACCTACAGGTGGGGGGGGTACTTCATGCCCTCACCACGACTACACAGAGCTTGAGCCAAGCAGCAATCACCAGGCCCATAAGGGGACAGGGCCAGAAGCCATCCCACCAAGGCCACGCTGCCGGCAGACGAGCCAGAGAAAGGGGAGCAGAGTGGTAACAGCTTCCCTGGAGGGGTCCTACCACGCTTCAAGCAAAGGATCCTCCTAAAACAGAAAGAGTGCAAGGAAGGCGAGTGGACAGCTACCCTCAGAACGGCCTCCTGGAATTCCTGGTTCAACCTGGTTATCACAGTGTCGCCCGGGCATCTCACCGTGACCTCCAAACAGTGAGTAAACACGTTGAAAGACTTCTTGGACTGTGTTTGAGTCATTCTGCGACCTGTGGTCCCACACACATACACCGGGGCCTGGGGCTTGCCTCACTCTCAGGGGGCTAATATACTGACTGCACCCACCATCAGCCCCAGGCATCCCTTAATCTGCAGTGGCGGTCCCCGCTGACCGCAATACTGAGAGTGGCGTCACGACAATCAGAAAGAAGGTTCCCTACCTGTGACCAGATCCAGCTGCGTGGAGTCCCTGAAGGTAATGCACCGACACAGCGTTTGCGGGGCTCCACATCTGGCGTCACGAACAGGATAAGGACTAGACCTGTTCAGACAGGTGACCGTGTGCCTCAGAGGTCCGACCGCAAAAATTGAACCGCCGCCATATTGCCATCTTCAAAAGCGCGCGCTGCAGCCCGCGCGAGGGAGAAGAGCACCGCCCACGAAGAGGTGTGGCCGCCCCAGAATCCCCACAATTCAGAGAGCGTTCTGACCCAGGAAGTGGAAAGGGGGCGCGCAGATTTTTGAAGAAAAATGGACGCTGCAGGAGGTAATGCCCCTGGTCAGGGCGACGCAGCCCAAGCGATGCCAGCCCCCGTCGCGCTGGACGCAGCAGCGCCTGGTGCCGGTGCCGCGGTCGCAGCCGCGCCGGCTGAAATCTCCCCCATAATGCCAGTTTCCTTGCTGTATGTCCCAGGAGCGCAATGGCTGCCCCAATACGCCGGTAAAATAGACACGCTGACCGGGTTTAAGAAGAAGATCAACACCCTGCTAGACATGCACGCGATGACTGGTAAGCAGAGGGACGCTGTGGTGCTGGGCAATTGACTGAAGCAGCAGAATTGGAAGCTGAGTCCTGGACCAATGATGACCGGAGCTCTGTTGAGACCATCTTTGCCAAACTAGCAGCTGCTTTTGAACACCGCACCGAGGGAGAGCTGAGGACGGACTTCTATAACTGCCGGCAGAAGCCCCAAGATAGCATAAGAGCCTATGCCCTCAGGCTGCAGGCTGCACTACGGGCTCTCAAGCTGGTGGACCCTGTCAGTGATCAGGAAGGAAACCGGATGATGAAGGAACAATTCTTGCGGGGCCTGCGCTCTCCTGAGGATGGGAAGCAGATGAAGCTGTGGTCCCTGGAACACCCTGACGTGGACTTTGCCATTCTGAAAGACAGGGCAGTGAAAGCACTCCAACCTCCTGTGGACACAGACCCCGTCGCACCAGCATGGCCTGCCAGTTCCACGGCTGCAGGAGCGGAATCCTCCTCGCAGACCCTAATAACTGCAAAAGGACTCAACGCGCCAGCAGAGACCATAAGTACGCTATCCTCCCAGGTGCAACAGCTCACTAAGGACGTCGCACAAATCCTGAAAGCAATGCAGTTGCCCTCAGAGACCAAAGTCCCTCATCGGATCCTGCTAGCTGACAACCCAGAGGACGTCCCTTGGATGCGGAGGAGAAGAGGTCCCCCAACCTGAGGCAGGAGCAGTGATCGCTATGACTCATCTGGACAACCCATCTGTCGTCGTTGCCAGGAGGCGGGACACTATGCAAGGGCCTGTCCTTTAAACGAGCCAAACCTGGGGCCGGGGGCCAGTCCTCAGGATTAAGAAGATCAGGCCCAGGTCGCTGCTGTGATCAGTACGTGGGTGGACGTCCTGTCCTGTCCATCGTCCTGGACGGGATCCCTACCCCGGCATTATTGGACACCGGCTCTCAGGTCACCACGATCCCGTATGTCCTTTATCGGAGGTTTTGGTCGGACGACGATCTCCGACCACCGGACCCCTCCCTCACCATCTATGCTGCCAACGGACAGCCTATAGACCAGATCGGGGTCAAAGAGGTAACCATAAAGGTGGGAAGGCAGGAAATGAAGGGACAAGGACTGATTGTTGTGGACACTGATATTAGAGAAAGGAACCCGCAAATGATTTTAGGCACTAATGTCATAGAAAATTGCTTAGGGGAAGTGTTGTTGTTGCTTCACCAGATTGTTGAGGGTGCTGAGGGCAGGTCGCAAAGAGCCTTGCAAAAGGAGATCCGAATCATTCTGAGGAAGCAACAGGTAAAACAGACTGGCGGTGAGATTGGTAGTGTATGGGTGATGGATGCTAACCCCATTGTGATACCCCCACGGAGTGAAATGATGATGTGGTGTAGAGCAGCGGTAGGTCTCAGAGGACAGGATTACCAGGCTGTACTAGAGCCCACTCATTCAGACCACTGGCCCACGATTCTGACAGCCAGGGGGGTAGTTGATGTACACAAGGGACGAGTGCCTGTACGAGTGTTGAACTGTGGGGAGGAGGAAGCCAGACTACCAAGGTACGCTACCATAGCCAAACTGTTTACATGCTCGGATGACGCCATAACACCTGTAGGTCCCCTGACACAAGCTGACTCAAAAGAGGGTGAGACCTCCCAAAAGCAGTTAGAAGATTGGTGCCAGAAACTACACGTGGGGACTGACTCTACACCCGACTACCAGAAACATGGGGTTTACAGGGTCGTGCAGGAATACGAGCAGGTCTTTAGTAAGAACCCACTAGACTTTGGTAGGATCAAAGGGGTGCAACATCACATACCCACAGGCAGTCATCCTCCCATTAAGGAAAGACATAGGCCTATTCCACCAGCCCATTACCAGCGCACAAAGGACATGCTGAAGGACATGAAGGAGGCAGGCGTCATAAGGGACAGTTGTAGCCCCTGGGCGGCTCCCCTGGTCCTGGTAAGAAAGAAGGATGGCACGATGAGGATGTGTGTGGATTACAGACGGATAAATCAGATAACACACAAGGATGCCTACCCTTTGCCAAGGATAGAGGAATCCCTCGCTGCCTTGAAAGCCTCTAACTACTTTTCTACCCTAGATCTTACTAGTGGCTACTGGCAAGTATCTGTAGCAGAAGAAGATCGGGAGAAGACGGCCTTCACCACCCCAATGGGCCTCTGTGAGTTCAACAGCATGCCATTTGGACTCTGCAATGCCCCCGGGACCTTCCAGAGGCTTATGGAATGCTGCCTAGGGCACCTCAACTTTGAAACCGTCCTGCTCTACCTGGATGATGTCATCGTGTACTCCAAGACCTACGAGGACCACCTGAAACACTTGGCTGAAGTGTTTGAAGCACTATCCCGATATGGAATGAAGCTGAAACCATCCAAGTGCCATCTACTGAAGCCAAAGGTCCAGTACCTAGGTCACGTGGTCAGTGCAGAAGGAGTAGCACCGGACCCAGAGAAGGTCACAGTCATCCAGGAATGGCCCACACCTACTACCGTCCGGGAGGTACGTCAGTTCCTTGGCTTGGTAGGCTACTACAGAAGGTTCATCAAGGGCTACACGAAAATGGCAGCGCCTTTGCAAGAGCTCCTGGTAGGCCACCCAAAGAAGAAAGGAAAGATCTCCGGCCCACCATTTCACTGGGGAGAAGCAGAAGAACACTCCTTCAGACAAATGAAAGGGGCCTTGACGGGTGAAGAGATCCTAGCCTACCCTGACTACGGTCTGCCATTCGTACTGTACACCGATGCCAGTAATGTGGGACTGGGAGCAGTGCTTTCACAGGTGCAGGGAGGCAAAGAGCGTGTGATTGCTTACGCCAGCAGGAAGCTCAGGCCTACTGAAAGAAACCCAGAGAATTATAGCTCATTCAAGCTAGAGTTCCTGGCCATGGTATGGGCTATCACAGAGCGGTTCAAGCACTACCTGGCAGCCACCAAATTCACTGTCTTCACGGACAACAACCCCCTGACCCACTTGGATACTGCTAAATTGGGTGCCATGGAGCAGCGTTGGGTAGCCCGACTGGCGAATTATGACTTTACTGTCAAGTATCGAGCTGGCCGCAAGAACGGCAACGCAGATGCTCTGTCCAGGATGCCTCACCTAGCAGACGAGGGTGAAGATGAAGATGATCTTGAAGAGATTGAGCTGCCAGCGTTCCATCGCCATGGAGCAAAACAGTGTCGGCAGTCGCGTGCCAACCGCCAAGAGGTGACCCTGAACCCACTACCTCACTACAACTGGAAGGAGACCCAGGAAAATGATCCAGCGGTAGGCTTGGTAAAGAAACTGATCAGCCAGCCTGGCGCCAGCCTTGACAAAGGAGCCCCACCTGAGGCACAGTACCTATGGAAGGAGAGGGGTCGATTATTCATCTATCAAGACAAACTTTACAGGAGCATCATTGACCCGAGGACGCATGAGAAGGTGTGGCAAGTGATTGTACCACAGAAGGATACGAGGATGGTGCTAGAAGCCTATCACAATGGTGCAGGCCACTTTGGTTGGAAGAAACTGGAGGCCCTACTTAAAGTAAGATTCTACTGGGTGGGTATGAGATCCGCCCTAGAGAAGTGGTGTCGAAACTGCGGGCCCTGCAATCTTAGAAGAAAAGACCAGCACAGCCAGAAAGCACCACTCCAGCCAATCCAAACTAAACGGCCTCTGGAGATCGTGGCCCTGGACCATGTAAAGTTGGCACCCAGCAGACAAGGCTACAACTACGCTCTCACTATGGTTGACCACTACTCCAGATTCCTGGTGGTAGTACCAGTCAAGGACTTGACAGGTCAAACTGCAGCCAAAGCTTTCCAAACACACTTCTGTCGACCACATGGCTATCCAGATCAAGTGCTCACTGACCAAGGACCAGCCTTTGAAGCTGAAGTGTTTAAGGAGTTTTGTAACCTATACGGCTGCCAGAAGATCCGTACTACGCCTTACCATCCCCAGACCAATGGCATGTGTGAGAAGATGAACCACATCATTCTCGACCTTCTGAAGACGCTCCCACTAGAAGAACGAAGTCAGTGGCCGGAAAAGCTGCCCGATCTAGTGGACATGTATAACAACATCCCTGTGAGTTCCACGAACTGCACACCGGCATACCTGATGAGGGCCAGACCAGGGAGATTGCCAGTAGATCTGGAAATGGGAGTTGAGACCCCTGAAGACCATCTACAAGGTGCTGATTGGGATTCCAACCGCCAAGCCCAATACAAGAAAGTACAAGAGTGTGTGGAGCGAAGCCTGACTCAGCAGCGTGAGAAACAAGAAAAGGCCTACAATCGGAAAGCACCTGCTGTTCCTTTGATGCCAGGAGATATAGTTCTCAAGAGAAAGAGAAGACATCATAAACTTGACAATCACTGGGAAGAAGAACCCTATACTGTGTTACCATCGACGCTTAGCAATGAAAAGACATGCCGTATCAGCAAGGATGGAGGAAAAACAACAGCTGTCGTTTCTAGAGATCGCCTAAAGAAATGTCCTGAACAACTAAGAATCCCTGAAGAAATTCCCAACCCTTTGCCAGTTCAAGAACCAAAAGAAAAGATGATCCATACTGTACTTGGAGATTTTCCAGCAAGTTGGCCTCAATACAATGGAGCAGTAGTTATTCCGGTTATTACATTCCCTCAATCGGGAGAAGTAAGAGACCCAGAAGAACCTGTTCAGAACCTGGAAGAGCCAAATGTAGCTGAAGCAGAAGACCATGCACTGGCATCAACACCTAGCACACCTATTATTCACATTGAGACACATACATCGGGTGGGAGGACACAACCTCAGACAGATGACAGTATGGTACTGCGTAGGTCAACCCGCAGCAACTTTGGTCATCTCCCATTACGCTATAGAGAAAGTACAGTTTAGTTCAAAGTAACGGTATGAAATGTAATGTTTAACCTGTTATAGTTAAGTAACGTTTAAGCGAAATGTGCCCACAAGGACTATTGTGAGACCTCCTTAAAATGTTAGACCACTGGTTATGAACTGGCTTTAACCACAAACTTTGCATTGTAAAAAAGTTGCCTCCTTGGTATCAACCACAGAGTCTGCCTGTTGAGGGGCATGGCTCTGCACCAACAAGGGGGCACGCCTGTTTATGGGGCCTGCCCTCCAACACTCGGAAGCGGGTACGCCTGTTTATGGGGCCTACCTTACACCACTCTCCTCAGGAGAGGAAGATTGGAGGAAAGGTCTGGGGAATGTGATGGCCCAGCCCTGGTCACCAAAAGGACCGGCGACCTACCTCCTGGAGGTTTTTGGGTGGGGTTCGGACATGTGGGTGGTTGGTGGTGGAATGGTACCTGGCATGTTTAAATGTAAATAATTGCCCCTGTGTGGGAAAAGTTTGTATTTACCTTTTCTTTTCTCTTGTCTTTGCAGCCCGAGGACGTGCTGATGATAACTAAGGGGGAATGTGGCGCCCCTGACCTGGTCAGGCACCACAGAGTATTGCACCCATGCGGGGGCAATGCTTCCAGGTAATCTCCAAAGGCCAGGATGAGGTGCACACACAAACATATAGTGATCAGGCCTCCCACATCACCAGAGGGGACCCTTGGGTAGCCAGAAGGGGTTAACTTTCAATTCCCAGCTAGGGGTGTGTTCAGGGGCTAGTTGCTAGGAAGCAGGGCAGAGAGAGAGAAAAAGAGGGGAGTCGAGAGGAAGAAGTTGAAGTGTGTGGAAGGGAGCAGAGGAGCTTTCGTGTCAGACAGGTCCTGAGGAGTGCAGTAGCTGAAAGCGGGGGAGAAAGGAGTACCGTGGGTCGGCCTGAAAACCATCCAGAGAGAAGGGTGGCTGAGTACGGAGATCCCGGTATCCGAGCACACAAGGGGAACTAGATCCCCAGTACAGGCAGCAGATCATCCAGAGCTGCTTAACCTACAGGTGGGGGGGGTACTTCATGCCCTCACCACGACTACACAGAGCTTGAGCCAAGCAGCAATCACCAGGCCCATAAGGGGACAGGGCCAGAAGCCATCCCACCAAGGCCACGCTGCCGGCAGACGAGCCAGAGAAAGGGGAGCAGAGTGGTAACAGCTTCCCTGGAGGGGTCCTACCACGCTTCAAGCAAAGGATCCTCCTAAAACAGAAAGAGTGCAAGGAAGGCGAGTGGACAGCTACCCTCAGAACGGCCTCCTGGAATTCCTGGTTCAACCTGGTTATCACAGTGTCGCCCGGGCATCTCACCGTGACCTCCAAACAGTGAGTAAACACGTTGAAAGACTTCTTGGACTGTGTTTGAGTCATTCTGCGACCTGTGGTCCCACACACATACACCGGGGCCTGGGGCTTGCCTCACTCTCAGGGGGCTAATATACTGACTGCACCCACCATCAGCCCCAGGCATCCCTTAATCTGCAGTGGCGGTCCCCGCTGACCGCAATACTGAGAGTGGCGTCACGACAAATAGAAGATCTCCTACCTGTGACCAGATCCAGCTGCGTGGAGTCTCTGAAGGTAATGCACCGACACAGCGTTAGCGGGGCTTCACACCAGCACCAAGCCCCGGGACACCTTCCCCTGCCCACGGAGGGGTTAATATCAATAGCTGCCATCCCATCGCTCCCGGGTGCTCCCCTCTTTCCGAAACGCGGCAGCGGTGGTATCCCAATCTTTACCACAAACCGTGGGTGGCGTCACGAACATTATACAATCCACCCTTTCCACCCCCCTTTTTATTTTCGTGAGGCCGCGCGACCCCACCTCGGGTCCGGAGACCCTTTGAGCCACTGTGGATCCGGATCCGAGCAGTCCGTCGGCTGTCGCGGGGCGGTACATATCTAGTAGTATAGATAAGGAGATCTTTAGAAAAAGTATTTCTAAATATCCTTTATGATATGCTAATGAGCGCAGTGACTAGTCACAAGGGTGTTAGTTCCTGCTCTCATTCCGCCCGCTTGGTATATTAGCATACCCACAGGGGCATGCTAACATGCTATTCAATGCCAACATTATCAGTGGTGACGTGCGTATCTGTGTCCGTTGTCAATGCTGATGACTCCGGCTTTAGGTGCAGTGACCCAAAGCCTGGCTTCTGAGGGGTGGTGACAATGGACACATGGGCATTGAATAGCATATTAGCACGCCCCTGTGGGTGTACTAACATGCTAAGAGGGCGGAATAAGCGCAGGAACTAATGTCCTTGCAACTAGTCACTGTGCTCATTAGCATGTCATATGGGATCTTTAGAATTACTTTTTCTAAAGATTTCTTTATCTATACTACTAGATACATTGACATGTAGGCAGGGATTAGCAATATGCACCCAGAACTGCTCGTGATTCTGGATGCATATTGCACCTGACAGGTTCCATTTAAAAGACGTTGCATGCACATATACCCTAAAGATGTTAATTTCCAAAGAGATAAAATGAAACAGGACATTTTATTCCCACTGACCATTCCACTGAAGTCCAATAATGTCTCTTACCTGATCTCCACTGGTCTGTGCTGGTCATCATTGAACTGGAAATGGCCGGAAATGCCCACTCAGCCAACCCACTGCTTTGCTGTTAGTACTGAGTAACTGTAATGGAATGGAGGACAAGAAACCGGAGAGAAACTAATAAATAAATACAAAACATCTAAAAAGTGCCAAAAATGTTGTAAAAGCTGTAAGCAAAGTTTATTTTATAATAGTAAAATTAATGTAAATGCACTGAATAGGAAATGCCTAAAATATGAGTGTCAGTGTGTATGTGTGTACTGTATATGTATTTATGTATGTACTATACCGAACCCCCTATACATACATGAGTCCATATATGTTTCAAATATTTTTAGAGTTACCAAATTCCAATGTTTTGGAGACATGATTTTTTTTAACAGGAATATATTTCATATTGTCTGTAACAGTAGAGTACCAATGAGATCTCTGTACTAATAACGCGAGGTTACAGTTATAAGCAGAAAATGAAAATCCTATCATCCATACTAAATGCAATAAATTGTATGACATTTTCCTTAAAGGGAATCTGTCACTTGGTTTCCGCCACCTAATCTGAGAGCAACATAGTGAAGGAGCAGAGATTTTTATTTCAGCAATGTGTCACTTACTGGGTTGCTTAGTGTAGTTTTGATAAAATCACTGTTTAATCAGCAGTAGATTATCAATACAGGACTACTTGGCGTGCTGCCAGGTCCAGCACTGAGTCTTTGCCTCTGCTGTTATTGTCTGCAGCGCTGTCATCAAATCAAAAATACTGTAGCCAATCAGGAAGCTCAGTGTCTCTAAGCAGCTGAAGACATCAATTTCAGCACAGCCAATGAGCTCAGCTATTGTTTGCAGTACTATCGACAGGGCTGTATTTGGCCTTCGTGCTGCCCTAGGCACTTTAAGTGTCGCGCCCCTTACTGACAACATAAAACTATGATTTTGGGCACACAACATCTAGTTAATGTGGATCTACTCTGTAACACACTTGTAAAAGTGCTAAACGCTATAAGAATGAAGATCAGCACTTGCTGCGCAAATGTTCAGTTTTATTTAGCTTCTTGTAACAGCTTCAGATTTAACGAGGAACATCTCCTTACCTGCGTCCACCAGCAATGAGGAAGGAAGGAGGTGGGTGACATGTTCCGGCCGCTCATCTCCGCCCCTCCTCTGCTATTGGACGGCCGCTTAGTGACGTCGCTATGACGCTGAACGCCCCTCCCCCTTGAGGGAGAGATTGTTCCGCGGTCACAGCGACGTCGCTATCAAGGTATGTGCATGTGACGCTGCCGTAGCGATATTGTTCGCTACGGCAGCGAGCACCAGATGTTGCACGAGCGACGGTGGCGGGTGCTATCGCTAGCGATGTTGCAGCGTGTAAAGCACCCTTTAGGCTATGTGCCCACGGGACTTTGTACCTGTGGCTATTAAACATTTAAAAAATACCTTATTTTTTGGGAGATATCTTCTATGTTTTAGGTCCATTAATTCTGAGCACATTGGTCTGGGTCTGGATCCGGAGACCCCCGTAAATTGTTCAAAAGACCCCTTAGAAGTGCACAGCTCAGGAGACTGGACAATTACTTTCTACAGCATCTGGTCTGTGCTGTGCGCGCTCTTCTAAAAGAGCTTTTCAGATGTGGTTTGGGGTCTCTGGACCAGATTTCCCACCAATCTGTTCACAAATATTGGGCATAAAATAGAAAAAAAACAAAAAGTTTAGTTCATCTTTAAGGTGCATTTACAACGCTGCCAATAATCAGAAACCGAATGATCTATCTAAACCGGCTGTCACATCACCCGATGCACAAGCAAAAGGTTTGTTTGTCGGGTGAAGTGATTTTTCCGTTTACATAAATAAACATTTATATAAGGGACGATTCCTCTACAAAAATCACACACAATTTAGTTTAAAAGGGGTTGTCCGGTCTAGAATGACTAGTCTGCAGTCCGTCTATGTGACACTGTATGACTGCAGACCTGTAAATCCTCCTAGCGCACTCACAATGGTCAAGTATGTGATATGCAGACTCCTGGCCAGAACTCGTCTAGTGAGTACGGCCTCGCTTAATGCACTTGTATTGAGCGAGGTGGCGTCCCCTAGACGGGTTCTAGCTGGGACTCTGCATATCGCATACTTGACCACCGTTCCCGACACAGACACCGGAGAATCTTCATAGCGCACAGTAAATGTACTGGGAGGATTCACAAATCTGCAGTCACAGAGTGACACAGAGTGACTGCAGACTTGTCATTCTAGACTGGGCAACCCCTTTAATATTTGCTTCAAAATCTATTTTTTAAAATGCAAATGAGAGGGCTTTGGTGCACCTTTGGCATGACCTATGCCTTGGTGCACTCTTATATTTTTATATGAAAGCCAGTCCCTTGTGTTGATTGACAACGCTCACTTAGTAAGAGCAGTAAAAAAAACAAACAAACAAAAACAGACATTCAAGCTGATATTAGACAGCACTCACTTTTACTATTGGAGTCAATAAAAACAAAAGACTTTAAAATACAAATATGAGGGCGTAACGGTGCACCAAAGCAAAGACCACCCTGACGATGCACCAAAGCAAAGACCACCCCAACAGTGCACCAAAGCAAAGATCACCCCGACGATGCACCAAAGCAAAGACCAACCCGTCGGTGCACCAAAGCAAAGACCACCCCGACGGTGCACCAAAGCAAAGACCACCCCGACGGTGCACCAAAGCAAAGACCACCCCAACTGTGCACTAAAGCAAAGACCACCCCGACTGTGCACCAAAGCAAAGACCACCCCAACGGTGCACCAAAGCAAAGACCACACCAATGGTGCACCAACACAAAGACCACACCAAGGGTGTACCAAAACACCCTCATTTGCATATTAAATAAAAGTAGATTTTTTTTTTGCAAATATTAAAGGGAACGTGTCACCAGTTTTTCTGGCATTCTAACATGCTGTATATAAGACATACAGTATAAAGCCCACTTTACACGTTGCAATTAGTTGTACAATCGCATTTGCGATGTGACACGCCCAGGTTGCATACGGGATCTTATGAGATTGCACGTTGGTCGTTCATTTGCTGTCACACGAGCGTTAGTAGTCTATGTTAAATTGGTCAGTTTTGTGTGCGATCCTTTAGATCATGTGTTCTGTGACGTATGCATTGGGCACCTTTTTTTTTTTTTTTTTTTATTTATTGACTTGCCAAGCGTGTGTAATGTGTAGGGATGCGTTTTTACTATGTCATCTGCCATTCAGCTCTGCTACATGGCCGCTAACAGCAGACACAGACAGCCATGTAGCAGAGCTGAATGGCAGATGACAGCAGACACAGACAGAGCCGCACTGTCAGAATGAACTCGGGTGAACTTCACCCGACTTCATTGTCATGCTGCGGCTCTGTCTGTGTCGCGCCCTGATTAGCAGTCACCAGTGAAGGACTCACCGGTGACCGCTAATCTCCTAAGTTACTGAAGTTAGCAGCCCTCTCTCATACTCACCGATCCCCGATCCCCAGCACTGCACGGCGTTCACACTGCTCCGGCGGCTTTTACTGTTTTGAAAAAGCTGGCCGCCCATTAAACAATTTCGTATTCCCTGCTTTCCCCGCCCACCGGCGCCTATGATTGGTTACAGTGAGACACGCCCCCACTCTGAGTGACAGGTGTCACACTGCACCCAATCACAGCAGCCGGTGGGCGTGTCTATACTGTGTAGCGAAATAAATAATTAAATAATTAAAAAAAACGGCGTGCGGTTCCCCCCAATTTTAAAACCAGCCAGATAAAGCCATACGGCTGAAGGCTGGTATTCTCAGGATGGGGAGCTCCACGTTATGGGGAGCCCCCCAGCCTAACAATATCAGCCAACAGCCGCCCAGAATTGCCGCATACATTATATGCGACAGTTCTGGGACTGTACCCGGCTCTTCCCGATTTGCCCTGGTGCGTTGGCAAATCGGGGTAATAAGGAGTTATTGGCAGCCCATAGCTGCCAATAAGTCCTAGATTAATCATGTCAGGCGTCTATGAGACACCCTCCATGATTAATCTGTAAATTACAGTAAATAAACACACACACCCGAAAAAATCCTTTATTAGAAATAAAAAACACAAACATATACCCTGGTTCACCACTTTAATCAGCCCCAAAAAGCCCTCCATGTCCGGCGTAATTCAGGATGCTCCAGCGTCGCTTCCAGCGCTGCTGCATGGAGGTGACCGAAGCTGCAGAATACACCGCCGCTCCGGTCACCTCCACGCAGGTAATGAAAACAGCCGCGCGATCAGCTGCTGTCACTGAGGTTACCCGCTGTCACTGGATCCAGCGGTGGCCACGGGTAACCTCAGTGACAGCTCAGGTGATCGCGCAACTTACCTCAGTTGCTGCGTGGAGGTGATAGGAGCGGCGGTGAGTAGCGCGATCAGCTGAGCTGTCACTGAGGTTACCCGCGGCCACCGCTGGATCCAGTGACAGCGGGTAACCTCAGTGACAGCAGCTGATCGCGCGGCTGTCTTCATTACCTGCGTGGAGGTGACCGGAGCGGCGGTGTCTTCTGCAGCTCCGGTCACCTCCATGCAGCAGCGCTGGAAGCGACGCTGGAGCATCCTGGATTACGCCGGACATGGAGGGCTTTTTGGGGCTGATTAAAGTGGTGAACCAGGGTATATGTTTGTGTTTTTTATTTCTAATAAAGGATTTTTTCGGGTGTGTGTGTTTATTTACTGTAATTTACAGATTAATCATGGAGGGTGTCTCATAGACGCCTGACATGATTAATCTAGGACTTATTGGCAGCTATGGGCTGCCAATAACTCCTTATTACCCCGATTTGCCAACGCACCAGGGCAAATCGGGAAGAGCCGGGTACAGTCCCTGAACTGTGGCATATAATGTATGCGGCAATTCTGGGCGGCTGTTGGCTGATATTGTTAGGCTCGGGGGCTCCCCATAACGTGGAGCTCCCCATCCTGAGAATACCAGCCTTCAGCCGTATGGCTTTATCTGGCTGGTTTTAAAATTGGGGGGAACCGCACGCCGTTTTTTTTAATTATTTAATTATTTATTTCGCTACACAGTATAGACACGCCCACCGGCTGCTGTGATTGGGTGCAGTGTGACACCTGTCACTCAGCGTGGGGGCGTGTCTCACTGTAACCAATCATAGGCGCCGGTGGGCGGGGAAAGCAGGGAATACGAGATTGTTTAATGGGCGGCCGGCTTTTTCAAAACAGTAAAAGCCGCTGGAGCAGTGTGAACGCCGTGCAGCGCCGGGGATCGGGGATCGATGAGTATATGAGAGAGGGGGATAGACTGACATGGACAGAGAGTGAGGGACAGAGATAGTGACCGACTGACAGAGATTAGTGAATGACAGACATTGTGAGGCGCTTCAGAACGCTGCTTTTCAGCTGCGCTCTGAAGCTGACCTTTTTTAAGCTGCGGTGCAGAGCGCACACCTGCGCACATAGCATCAGACACCAAAATCGTATGAGGGATGTCACACGTTACAATTCACTAGGTTCATACAACAAAACGCTCAATTCTAGAGAATGATACGATGTGTTTGCGATCAACGGTTTTGCGTTCAATCCTGATCGCAAGTAGATGTCACACGCAGATACCTCACAAACGATGCCGGATGTGCGTCACTTACAACTTGACCCCAACGACGGATTGTGAGATATATTGAAGCGTGTGTAGCGGGCTTTAGACGTACATAAAAATCCTTTTATAATACCTGAATTATGAGTGGGTGGTGCGGTGCAGACTGGTTGGGTGGGTATCTCCGTTCTCCGGTATCAGCACCTCATTCTTTGGCCATCTTTGTCCTCCTTCTTCTGAAGCCTGGGTGCATGACACGTCCTACGTCATCCACACTTGCCGGCATTGTGGTCCTGCGCAGTCGCACTTTGATCTGCCCTGAGTGCATTGTAGTGCACCTGTGCAGGACCTCAATGTCGGCTAGTGTGGATGACGTAGAACATGTCATGCACCCAGGCTTCAGAAGAAGAATGACAAAGATGGCCGAAAGAGGAAGCGCCGGTACCAGAGAACGGAGACACCGATTCAACTAGTCTGCACCGCACCACCCTTTAGGTGAGTATAAAGTGATATTTTTGTTCTACACAGCAGCCTGTGCTCTTATATACAGCAGGTTAGAATACTGTATATAAGAGCCCACTGGTGGTGGCCGCAGCTTATAGTGACCAAATCTGGTGACAGGTTCCCTTTAAAGAAGCACTCCGGTCATTTCTACCCCTAAACCTGTGTAAATGTTAGTGCAATTTACGGTCTGTGATAATTCACTCACCAATAGCTGTTTTCTCATGTATCCGACTCCATAATGACTTCACATCCACAGCTCGTCTCTGTAGACTTCCCTCTTCTCCGGTCTTCTGCAGCACATCTCACCATGGTTCCCTGAAAAATAACAATGTCATTATAATGTTCCCGAACAACAATAACCACAAATGCTGTGCTAGAAATAAGCCCTATGCTGTGGACTGAAAAAAATAACTGCTCCTCACTGCGCTCCCCACAAAAGAATATTACTCCACACAATGCCTCTTAATGAACATCCTCCACACTATCCTCTCCTATAAAATATTCCCACTAAACCGTCCCCACTTATATACTATGACCGCCACACTGTCCCCTAATAAAACTAAAACACCACACTGTCCTCCCTTATGTACTATACCCACCACACCTTCCTCAATTATGAAATATGCACACTGTCCTCACAACATGCTGCCCCCTCCTCACAATGTCCCATGCTGCCCTCTCCATACGCAGCCCTCACACTGCCCTTCTCCATACTGGGCCTCCCATGCTGCCCCTTCTTAATGTACTCCAAATACTGCCTGCCCCTTTTCCATAATGAGGCCACCATGCTGCCCCACTCATCATACAGAGACCACCATGCTGCCCCACTCATCATACAGAGACCACCATGCTGCCCCACTCATCATACAGAGACCACCATGCTGCCCCACTCATCATACAGAGACCACCATGCTACCTCACTCATCATACAGAGACCACCATGCTGCCCCACTCATCATACAGAGACCACCATGCTGCCCCACTCATCATACAGAGGCCACCATGCTGCTCCACTCATCATACAGATACCACCATGCTGCCCCACTCATCATACAGAGGCCACCATGCTACCTCACTCATCATACAGAGACCACCATGCTGCCCCACTCATCATACAGAGGCCACCATGCTACCTCACTCATCATACAGCGACCACCATGCTGCAGCACTCATCATACAGAGACCACCATGCTGCCCCACTCATCATACAGAGACCACCATGTTGCCCCACTTAGCATACAGAGACCCCCACACTACCTCACACCTAATGCTGAGCCCCCTCCCACACTACCTCACATTTCATACTGAGTCCCCTACATTGCTCCACTCCATACTGAGCCCACCCATGGTGCCCCTTTCCATACTGAGCCCTCACACTGCCCTTGTCCATATTGAACTCCCCATAATGACCCCCCCATATTGAACCCCCAAGCTACCCCTTTTCCATAATGAGCTCCCAATGCTTCCCCCTCTCCATACTTAGTGAGTTGATACACGGCACTTCTGGGGGGTGCACAAGTAAGGTCCAAAACCTCCTCAAGTAGATGCAGAAACTTGGCGCTCAAGATCAAGGTGAATAGTGGTTTTTATTGTGAAGAGCTTGTAGGAGCAGCACGAGCCCAGCACTGCCACATAGAAGAAAAAAAACGGTGGAAAAAGAAGCGCAAAAGGGTCTTACCCCGGGATGAAGGGGGGGTTAGAGAGGGGTGGTTTTACTCCCCTATAGAGGTTGTGAAAGTCAAAACTCCTATAACAGCATGTATGTAACTCTGAGTCACGGCAGCGGTCCCCAAATCGGCAGATAACAGACAGTAGTAGAACAGGGTATCCAAGCCGCGCCAATGACTACCAGATCATGAAGATTGAAGATTAATGTAGCTTTATTATATGCACTGGTCAATGCGTTTCGGGAGACTCTGCTCCCTTCCTCAGGACAGACTGGAAAAGAACATTAAATCCTTTTTTTCGGATTTAATGTTCTTTGCCAGTCTGTCCTGAGGAAGGGAGCAGAGTCTCCCAAAACGCGTTGACCAGTGCATATAATAAAGCTACATTAATCTTCAATCGTCATGATCTGGTAGTCATTGGCGTGGCTTGGATACCCTGTTTTACTACTCTCTAATATCAGCACTGCCACATAGACAGCGGAGGACACCACGTCATACCGGGCTACGCCACTCGCCACACTACTATACTTTCTGAGGACCCTCTACACGCAGTGATGAAGGTCTTTTCACCGAAACATCTGCACTTGTGCTGGTCCTACAAGTTCTTCACAATAAAAACCACTGTTCACATTGATCTTGAGTGCCAAGGTTCTACATCTACCCCTCTCCATACTGAGACCCCCAACATACCGAGTCCTTAGGCTATGTGCGTACGTGAGTGCGCTCTGCACCGCAGCGTAAAGTCACTGCATGTGTGTTTCAAAACGCTGCTGAAAAGCTGCCTTTTGAAAGTTTGTAGACTGCAGAATTCGTGCGCTCTGGATGCTGCCTCTCCCATAGACAGAGTGGAGCAAGCATCCAGAATGCACAAAACAAGTGACATTTTGCTTTTTAGAACACAGCGTTTTGGCAGCATGCAAAGAGCTGCGCTCTAAAACGCAACATGCGGATGGAATTTGCACAATCTACATAGATTGTGCTGGGGACGCAGGACGCATGCTTTTACGCTGCGGTGCAGAACGCAGCGTAAAAGTGTAATGAGGTGCCAGGGGGGCCTCCGGCCTTGTAGTCGTGGCCTTTGTAGATTCAAGGCTCTCCCCTGACTCCATCACTACTTCAAGGTCGGGGACTAACTTGGTGGGGCAGAGTGTGGTGATGTCGTCGGTCGTTGTACAAACAGTCTTCAGGCAGGATGTGGTGAAATCAAAAGACATCTTTATTTACACACGAAGTCACAATCCGGCTGTTGCAGAAAAAACACTTCCTGGGGCTGGGGGACAACCTGCCCTAACGTACCCTCACGTGGGGATGTGCCCTGGTTAATCCGCTTCACCGGGCTCCCACTGGCGGTTACACACACACCGGACCCACACCGGTTGCTTCACTCTCCGAGGTTCCGTCCCCTCCCGTTCTTTCCGGCGTCCCCTCTTAAGTCAGCCCCCACACTCTGCCCCTTGATCTTCACTCTCTCGCGTCCCGGATCCAACTGCCTCTCACACACACACTCATTCCCCTTAGTTTCTGCTGGCTCCTCCTTCCACTGTGGTGACAGCCGTCCCACCCGGCCACTAGGGGTGCCCTAACACAATATACATAAAAAAAAGTAAAACATTTTTATTAATGGCATTTCCGGTAAACTATGCTCCCTTTGTAGGGGGTATGCTCACCCACTACACACCTCCCCTCTTAAAAACCGAGCCTCCCGGCAAGGCTCCATCATAAAAATACACACATATTTAAAACTAGGCACAACATGATGAACAAACTACGAACCAGTCCACAACAGGCGGCCCGGAAGAAAGGGGCACCAGTCCAGCGCCCGGTCTTGGTAGTGCCCGGAGGCTTAGCAGCGCTCCCGGTCTTTGGTGGTGCCCGGAGGCTTAGCAGCGCTCCCGGTCTTTGGTGGTGCCCGGAGGCGTAGCAGCGCTCCCGGTCTTGGTTGTGAGCAACAGGAACTCAAAACTTTTTCTCCATGACACGGAGGAGCCCCTGGCCCAGTCCGGCAGCAGACTCTCTCCGGGCTCAGTCACTTAAACGTTGCTGAACTTCAACTGTAAACGAACACCCGGTCTTCCAATCAACCGGTCAGAATGTTTTATTCTGGGTGCAACACCCGCTTCCACTCGGCTCTCTGAGCCCTGATGTAATCTGACAGAGATTGTCCGGGCTGTCGGCGCAGCCGCTGAAAAGGCTCGTATGCGACGGCAGGCTTCGGTGCCATGGTCTCCTCAGTCACCGATGGAGGCGATGGGGTCGCTACCCTAGGCGGTGGCGGTATATCCACGACGATAACCGGGTTGTTGTTAAGACTCTGGCTAATAGCCAGCACCGCCGGGGTTCCCCTCTCCGAGTCGGTAGGCGGTCCGGGCTTCACTTCTGGAGCGACGGCTAGAGTGCGTCTTGACTGAGAGGATTCACCCAGCACCGGTCTTGCCTGCGCCCGCCGCCGGCATTGGTGTTCCTCCCACTCTAACTCCTGCTGCCACTGAACTGCTTCTTGTGAGGTGGGCATACGGGAGACGCTGACCGCAAAGAGGCCGCGGCACCCCGCTTCAGGTATGAACCGGACTTTCTCTCCTGGGTAGAGCGTGTGTAGACGCTGAGGTAAGCGCTCGACATCCAAATGTACCCGGTTATAAAACTAATCGTCACCGGTCGTCTCCTCCCGGATGAAACCGTAGCCCCCTTGCTGGTTAAATTTCACCACTATACCCGTGGTAAACTGCAACTCCAGCTCTTCACCCCGGGGACCGGTCATCATCTCCCGGGCGACAGTTTCCGCGAGCAGCCTCTCCTGCACGGGATCCGGCTCTGGGGACGGTGACCTCCTATAAGGTATGGAAGACGGCTGCACCGGGTCCCAGAAAAAGCCCCAATTATCCTGTTCTAGCTTCCGGGTAGGTGAGTCCTCCGGGGCTTGCACAGGAGCAGGGGTCGGCAGTTCCACCGCGACGGGCGGAGGTGTCTCTGAGTCTGGAAGGATTCCCGGAGGCCGATTCCCCACCGGCAGCGGATTGTCATAGGTCGCCCGGACCTCTGTTGTGGTTCCCCCGGTCACGGCGTCCCATGTGGTGATCCAGGTAACTTTAGACGGGCGTCCTTGTCCCACAGGAGCGGCCGGTAACGCAAGTGGTGACACATTCGCAGCTGCAGCCGCAGACTGCTTGGGGCGTCCTCTGCCCAGGTGGGTGAGTGCCATCGCGGTCTCTATCTCCTGTTGCTGCCTGGAGGTCTCCATCGTGCAAACGCTTGGTAGCTCTGGCAATGGCGGCGAGGTCAGTGGAGATGCTGGAGGAAGTGGAGGCGGGCCTATTTTTCCCGCTCTTGAGCATACTCCACCCCCAGTCTCCCACATCATATCGACCCCTCCGCGGCGGTTCTTCTTTTCCTTCAAAACACCGCCCACTTCGCATGTTTTTCTGCGTGCCCTGGGACCGGCACCTTCCCTCTTTGGGCGGAGTACTCCGAACTTCTTTTTCGGCACCGGCCAGCCCCAGGCTCTTCTTTTGGCGCCAACTTTTCGCGCGCTTTCTTCATCTTCCCAGACGACGGCCATCTTGCCGCCATCTTGTGCCCGGTCCAACGCTGCAGGCACTGTTTCTTCTTCCCACCATGGGACTGGAAATCTTCTCTCATAGTCCGGATCCTGTGCCCTAGGCACCACTTGATCTCCAGCTTCTTGGGTCCCTGGCAGGGAATTCGCATCCTGCCGACTACGCCACATGTAATGAGGTGCCAGGGGGGCCTCCGGCCTTGTAGTCGTGGCCTTTGTAGATTCAAGGCTCTCCCCTGACTCCATTACTACTTCAAGGTCGGGGACTAACTTGGTGGGGCAGAGTGTGGTGATGTCGTCGGTCGTTGTACAAACAGTCTTCAGGCAGGATGTGGTGAAATCAAAAGACATCTTTATTTACACACGAAGTCACAATCCGGCTGTTGCAGAAAAAACACTTCCTGGGGCTGGGGGACAACCTGCCCTAACGTACCCTCACGTGGAGATGTGCCCTGGTTAATCCGCTTCACCGGGCTCCCACTGGCGGTTACACACACACCGGACCCACACCGGTTGCTTCACTCTCCGAGGTTCCGTCCCCTCCCGTTCTCTCCGGCGTCCCCTCTTAAGTCAGCCCCCACACTCTGCCCCTTGATCTTCACTCTCTCGCGTCCCGGATCCAACTGCCTCTCACACACACACTCATTCCCCTTAGTTTCTGCTGGCTCCTCCTTCCACTGTGGTGACAGCCGTCCCACCCGGCCACTAGGGGTGCCCTAACACAATACACATAAAAAAAAGTAAAACATTTTTATTAATGGCATTTCCGGTAAACTATGCTCCCTTTGTAGGGGGTATGCTCACCCACTACAAAAGCATGGAATTACGCAACGTGCGCACATAGCCTTACACTTTTCCCCCATCGACTTTATCCCTTGCACTATCCCTCACTCTGTAAGCCCCCCTAAACCCCCCCCTCCCCATCTACAGCATTAGGCCCCCCTAAAGCAATAGGCCCCCTAAACCCCCCCTCCTACAGCAATAGGCCCCCTAAACCCCCCTCCTACAGCAATAGGCTCCATTAACCCCCCCCCAACAGCAACAGGCTCCATTAACCCCCCCTACAGCAACAGGCTCCATTAACCCCCCTCCTACAGCAACAAGCTCCATTAACCCCCCCTCCTACAGCAACAAGCTCCATTAACCCCCCCTCCTACAGCAACAAGCTCCATTAACCCCCCTCCTATAGCAACAAGCTCCATTAACCCCCCCTCCTACAACAAGCTCAATTAACCCCCCCTCCTACAGCAACAAGCTCCATTAACCCCCCTACTACAGCAACAAGCTCCATTAATTCCCCCCCAAACAGCAACAGGCTCCATTAACCCCCCTCCTCCCTTCCTACAGCAACAGGCTCCATTACCCCCCCAACAGGCTTCATTACCCCCCCAACAGCAACAGGCTCCATTACCCCCCCCAACAGCAACAGGCTCCATTAACCCTCCCCCCCAACAGCAACAGGCTCCATTAACCCCCCTCCAACAGCAACAGGCTCCATTAACCCCCCCCAACAGAAACAGGCTCCATTAACCCCCCCTACAGCAACAAGCTCCATTAACCCCCCCTACAGCAACAAGCTCCATTAACCCCCCTCCTACAGCAACAAGCTCCATTAACCCCCCCTACAGCAACAAGCTCCATTAACCCCCCTCCTACAGCAACAAGCTCCATTACCCCCCTCCTACAGCAACAAGCTCCATTAACCCCCCCTCCTACAGCAAACAAGCTCCATTACCCCCCCTCTTACAGCAACAAGCTCTATTAACCCCTTCCTCTTACAGCAACAGGCTCCATTAACCCCCCCTACAGCAACAGGCTCCATTAACTCCCCCCTCCTACAGCAACAGGCTCCCTAACCCTTCCCCTCTACAGTAATAGGCCCCCTTAACCACCATTTTCTTTAATAGGCCTCCTAACTCTAAGACTATACTAATAGCCCCAGCCCCCCTAACCACTGTCGAGTCATAGGCCCCTAATCTCCAGACTACAATAATAGGCCTCCTAATCCCCAGTCTATAGCCTCTGCCTGCCCCTCCCCCGCAATCCCCAGACTATAGCCTCTGCCTGCCCCTCCCCTACAATCCTAACTTTATATCCTCTGCCTGCCTCACCCCACAATCCTAACTGTATAGCTTCTGCTTGCCCCTCCCCCGCAATCCCCAGTCTAAAGCATCTGCCTGCCCCTCCCCCACAATCCTAATATTATAGCCTCTGCCTGCCCCTCCCCCGCAATCCCCAGTGTAAAGCTTCTGCCTGCCCCTACAATCCTAACTTTATAGCCTCTGCCTGCCTCACCCCACAATCCTAACTGTATAGCTTCTGCTTGCCCCTCCCCTGCAATCCCAAGAAAGCACTTACACCACCAAACTGGGTCAGGGGAGAAACAACAACCGCAGCCGTCTGTGGGTACCCGTCCATCCAGCCGAGTGTTTTACTAAGAACTGTGTCCTGATTTCTGTCTGAGTGAGTACCACCGTGCCGCAAGGCACAGCGCTGCCCCTGCTTCCCTGCGCCCACCAAGCCCTGCATCTCCCACCTCATCACTGGGCCCCAGGATCACCAACCCCTACCCACGGAGGGGCAACACAACAACTGGCTGCTCCATACCATCCTTCCCGGGATCCCCATACAGAGCAGCGGTGGTGCTAACAGATCACCACAACCGTGGGTGGCGTCACGGACAATAAACAATCCCCACACCCAAAAACAAACCCCCTTTCACTCACGGGCGAGGAGCGCCGTTCGAGTCCCCAGGATCCGGCCCATCGCTCGAGCCACCGAGCAGCGGCGGCAGCAGGCCGCAAGTGCAAGCCGGACCCGAGCAGCAGAAGGGAGAGCGCGGCGTCCCCTCCTCCGCCCGCGACAACTTGGCGTTACGAACAGGATCTTACCGCTCTGCCATTGGGTAGAGGTGCGCCTTGTGACCGCCGGAGGTGTCCGGTCGAAAATTTTGTAAAACCGCCATCTTGGGCGCGAAAATTTCCCGCTCGAGCGTCTTCCCCGAGCAGGAAAGGCGCGAAAGTGGAGCCCCGCCCCCTGAAGAAGGGAGTGCTAAAAAGAAGCTAAGGGGGACGGGATGGCGTCCGGCCGCATGTGAACCGCGGCTGTGGAAGCAGGGACGCCAGGACTCTGCCAGCATTTGGTTCCTGGAAGAGGCCGCCGCAGTGATGCACCGACCCGTTACCCCTGTTACCGGTAGCGGAGCCCGAACCGTCTGTGGGGGAGGACCCAGACCTGGGGTCCCCAGGCCTCACCTTTGTCACCGCCCTGCCACTGGCCCTGGCAGTCCGCCCGGCCGCGACGGAGATGACGACGGCTCCGGCAGTCCGCCCGGCCACAACGGCAGCAAAGTACCGGTCCCGTTGACCAATCTGAAGCCGTTCCTGGACTGGGGTCAAGGGGTGCTGCCCACTTCCTAGGGGCAGCACCAAGGCTAGGTTGTTTGGGTGGGTGACCGAAGGAACCATTACGCTGTTATTATTAAAAGTGTTGGACTGTTACTGCAACGTTAAAGTAATGTGCATCCCGTTTTGGGAGGGTTGAAAATGCTTGTGTTTGATGTTTTGATCTTTTGCAGTTTAAAAGAAAAATAAAACCGGTGATGGACGGGCAACCCGAGGACGGTCTGCATTTTGCTAAGGGGGAATGTGTCGCCCTGGACAAGCCAGGGGACACAGGTAACAACACACACACACCCCCACCCCCAGCAGTTCACAGCAGACATCCCCAAAGTGACCTGCTTTCTGCCTCGGGCTCAGACTGACACACCAGGTGGACAGAGTCAGGAGATGGAGACGCCCACCCTGGAGTGAGCTGGCCTGAGGCAGGAAACAAGCCCAGTCTAGTCCTAGGAGAGGAAGAGAGAAGGTCTGCAGAGAGGCAGACATAGCCAGGGGCCTAGGTTGGAGCCTAGGGCCTCGTACAGAGAGTCCGGCAGACGGTAGTGGCCGTCTGCAGGGAGCCGGGGAGACAGCTGGTGGAACCGCAGGTAGCCGGGGCTGGGCAGTGGCCCCCCGGTACTGAATCGGGGAGCCAGCTGGAAGCCGGAGTGCAGGAGAAGCGTGCACGGAGGTGGAAGAAAGGACTTACACCACCAAACTGGGTCAGGGGAGAAACAACAACCGCAGCCGTCTGTGGGTACCCGTCCATCCAGCCGAGTGTTTTACTAAGAACTGTGTCCTGATTCCTGGCTGAGTGAGTACCACCATGCCGCAAGGCACAGCGCTGCCCCTGCGTCCCTGCGCCCACCAAGCCCTGCATCTCCCACCTCATCACTGGGCCCCGGGATCACCAACCCCTACCCACGGAGGGGCAACACAACAACTGGCTGCTCCATACCATCCTTCCCGGGATCTCCATACAGAGCAGCGGTGGTGCTAACAGATCACCACAACCGTGGGTGGCGTCACGGACAATAAACAATCCCCACACCCAAAAACAAACCCCCTTTCACTCACGGGTGAGGAGCGCCGCTCGAGTCCCCGGGATCCGGCCCATCGCTCGAGCCACCGAGCAGCGGCGGCAGCAGGCCGCAAGTGCCAGCCGGACCCGAGCAGCAGAAGGGAGAGCGCGGCGTCCCCTCCTCCGCCCGCGACACAGGCGCCGGCACTTCCGGGGTCAATCAGCTCCCTGTGCACGGTGCCCGCAGTCTATTTGTATGCGCGTCTTAAAGGCGCAGATACAGATAGATGGAGCCCCCGGCTCGCACCCCGCTACCCCCCCCCCTCCGAAAACACAGCGGATTTAATAGACTGTCTAACGGAAAGGGGGATGTAAAAAAAAAATAAAAAATTGCAGCACTTAGAATGTGCCGCCCCCCCGCAACCCGCCGCCCCAGGCACCGGACCACGGGTGCCTAATGGTAAATACGGCCCTGACTATCGACATGATATCACTAGTCTCAGGCTGCCCACTCCTTTCTTAAATAAAAAGGACAGCCATAGACAGATGATAGGTTTCCTGAAAAAATCACATAACAAATCACTCTCTTTTTTTATATACTACCATTTCCAAGTTAGCGCCTCCATGTGCCGATCCATCTTTGAGTAAGGGAATGTAGTAGAGAGCCATTTGCTTTCTCCTTATTTGTTTTATGCCAGAACTGTAATTCAATTTGGAAATCTTGAATATTCGGGAAAGGAAATTAAAGATTTGGACTGTAATTGTATAATGTGATACTGAACTGTGAGAAATACATATTACCGTTGCCGTGTGAAAATAGTTAAAAAAAACAAACACTATATTCATATTAGGAGACAGTCTTGTTTATAAGATGTAAAATATAATTATATAATTTTCCTAACATAGGATATCCCGCCTCATGCAACAGTTTATCACCAGAGTTCTGGCTCCTCTCACCACCAACACTTAGCCAATGTAGCCAGGGAAAGCCATGGGCAGCTTGGATAGATGGACATGTGTTGACATCATGCAGGCTTGGACTGCCCTGCAGGGGAACAGGTGAATCTCCCGGTGGGCTACTTTTCAGGAGTGAGTCGCCCACATGAATAGAGTTTGAAACGGTTTACTTAATACATTATGTACAGACACAAGCAGCATCTTATCATTGATTTAACAAACTACACTGTTTATTATATAGAAGCATATATGAGTTTATGACTGAGGATCAGGTAATACTAAAGGTAGTTGAACAGTAGGACCCTAGTATCTATATTACTGGTGGGCCCCTGGCTCCCTAGTCTTACAGTAAGGTCATAGTAGAGTGGCGCAGGATTAGGATTGCCTCCAGATGCCCCGTCACTCTACATGAAAGAGCTGGTCCTGGCTGGGCATTGGACTTGTGCCGTGCGGACTAGGAACCCATGTAGGCCGCATATTGATGCTGATGTTGGCTAGTCGGGACCAGATGACGACTCGCACTCACAAGGGGACCAACAGTGCACTTTAAACAACAACACTTTGCTGTACAATTTATTTCCTTTAACACTTTCATGCTCCAGATAGTGGGCACATATCTTCCAGCATATTTATTACAGTTTTACAAGGCATGTTCAGACACAGTATTAGTTCCCACTGGGTTTCTTCAGATTTTATTGGTCCTGTGAGTTCCAGTGCAACCCAACCCAACGTTACAGTACATTTTGTGACGGTCACCTTTCCTGCCAGTGGTCCCATGTCTAGTCTTCTTAAGAGTCCCATCATGACTGTAATAACATCTCGGACGCTTAGGGGAAACTGCTCAGGTAGTCGACTATGTTCACAGTCCATTTAGGATCAACCTATTACCTTTGAAGGTTAAAGCCACTGGCCACTAGAGTCTTGTCCTCTGGCAAAAAAAAATTAATTCAGCTCACCTCTCTTCACCCTAGGGTCCACCACCTATGCACGGAACGCCCTGGCCTGGCCGGGTGCATTCCATGACTAAGACCGCAAGGTTGAAACGCGTAGGATGGGGATAATCCCCGTGTCTCTCAATGTGTGCCCCTTTGCCCTTTTTGTGTGTGGCATCCTGTTTTTAATGGACTAAATAAATGTTCTAGTTTTATAACAATTCTCCATATACCGATGCTGGAAACATTTTTTTCTTCTCTGACCCTTGTCCTTTGGCCACTACTATCTAGGGTCACTCTGTTTGAGGATTGGTCTCTTGTTTCAAAGCTGTTCACACTTCATGCCTCAATCAACATTCGAGATGCATTCTATCTCATCCCCAATCTCCTTTCCTTCTCCTTTGTTACCACAAACCACCCCACTGTATGCCTCCTTCATGACCGCCTGAATATATGTTTGTTACTTTTGCTCACTAGGTCTGCACTGACTCTTCTATGAAGAACGGTCGCTCTCCCTTTCAACTGACCCCTCCCATGGTGAGCTGTTCCCAACGCTTATCTGTTACTGACCCAATAGTCCAATATCTTCTTACACGAGTGTTATGCAACACACTAGAAGGTGGCCCGATTCTACGCATCGGGTATTCTAGAATTTACGTATTGTGTAATTAATGTATGATTTTTGTTATATATATATATATATATAGATGTTGTTGTGTGTAGTTACCAAGTGTTTGTGTAGGAGCTGTACATGTTCTGGGTGTTGTCTGGGTGTGGCGGGGGGTGAGAGCGGTGTGTGTGTGTTGCGTTGTTTGTGGAGCGCTGTGTGTCTGTAGCGTTGTGTGTGTATGTGTTGCGCAGTTTGTGTGGGTGTGGTGTGTTTTGGGGGGAGGTATGTTTTGTGCAATGTGTGTGTTGCATGATATGTGCGTATATTTATGTATGCCGCGGTGTTTGTGTGTTGGGTGTTGTGTGTGTGCAGCGTTGTCTGTGTGTGTGGGTGACTGTGTAGGGCAGTGTTTGTGGTTCCCAGTGTGTGTGTGGTGTGTTGTGTGTGTTGGGAGAGGTGTGCACCTCCCATCGTGCTCCATCCCCCATGCTGCGCACCTCCCATCGTGCTCCATCCGCCATGCTGCGCACTCCCAAACGTGCTCCATCCGCCATGCTACGCACTCCCAAACGTGCTCCATCCGCCATGCTGCGCACTCCCAAACGTGCTCCATCCGCCATGCTGCGCACTCCCAAACGTGCTCCATCCGCCATGCTGCGCACTCCCAAACGTGCTCCATCCGCCATGCTGCGCACTCCCAAACATGCTCCATCCGCCATGCTGCGCACTCCCAAACGTGGTCCATCCGCCATGCTGCGCACTCCCAAACGTGCTCCATCCCCCATGCTGCACACTCCTCATCGTGCTCCATCCCCCATGCTGTGCACCCCCCATTGTGCACCATCCCCCATGCTGCACCAGCATCAGCCTCTCTGCCCCCAGCATCAGCCTCTCTCCTCCCAGCATCAGCCTCTCTCCTCCCAGCATCAGCCTCTCTCCTCCCAGCATCAGCCTCTCTGTCCCCAGCATCAGCCTCTCTCCTCCCAGCCTCAGCCTCCCCCAGCATCAGCCTCCCTCTCCCAGCCTTCCCCAGGATCAGCCTCTCTCCTCCCAGCCTCCGTCCTCCCAGCCTTCCCCAGCATCAGCTTTCCCCTCCCAGCCTCCCTCAGCATCAGCCTTCCCCAGCATCAGCCTCTCTCCTCCCAGTCTCAGCCTCTCTCCTTCCAGCCTCCCCCAGCATCAGCCTCTCTCCTTCCAGCCTCCCTCAGCATCAGCCTCCCCTTCCCAGCCTTCCCCAGGATCAGCCTCTCTCCTCCCAGCCTCCTTCCTCCCAGCCTCCCCCTCCCAGCCTCCCTCAGCATCAGCCTTCCCCTCCCAGTCTCCCCCAGCATCAGCCTCCCCAAGCATCAGCCTCCACCAGCATCAGCCTCTCTCCTTCCAGCCTCCCCCAGCATCAGCCTCCCAAAGCATCAGCCTCCCTCGTCCCAGCCTCCCCCAGCATCAGCCTCCCCCAGCATCAGCCTCCCCCTCCCAGCCTCCCCCAGCATCAGCCTCTCTCCTCCCAGCATCAGCCTCTCTCATCCCAGCATCAGCCTCTCTCATCCCAGCATCAGCCTCTCCTCTCTGGCCCCAGCATCAGCCTCTCTCCTCCCAGCCTTCCCCAGCATCAGCCTCTCTCCTCCCAGCCTCCCCCAGCATCAGACTCCCCCAGCATCAGCCTCTCTTTTTCCAGCCTCCCCCAGCATCAGCCTCTCTCCTTCCAGCCTCCCCCAGCATCAGCCTCCCTCTCCCAGCCTTCCCCAGGATCAGCCTCTCTCCTCCCAGCCTCCGTCCTCCCAGCCTTCCCCAGCATCAGCTTTCCCCTCCCAGCCTCCCTCAGCATCAGCCTTCCCCAGCATCAGCCTCTCTCCTCCCAGCCTCAGCCTCTCTCCTTCCAGCCTCCCGCAGCATCAGCCTCTCTCCTTCCAGCCTCCCTCAGCATCAGCCTCCCCTTCCCAGCCTTCCCCAGGATCAGCCTCTCTCCTCCCAGCCTCCTTCCTCCCAGCCTCCCCCTCCCAGCCTCCTTCAGCATCAGCCTTCCCCTCCCAGTCTCCCCCAGCATCAGCCTCCCCCTCCCAGCCTTCCCCAAGATCAGCCTCTCTGCTCCCAGCCTCCTCCAGCACAGTACAGTACAGTACTCACCTCCGTGACAGCCGTGTCAGTTCGGGGAATGCGCGGGGGGGGGGAGGGGGGGGAGTACAGTACTCACCTCCGTGACAGCCGTGTCAGTTCGGGGAATGCGCGGGGGGAGGGGGGCGGGGCCAGAGCTAGCGTGCATTGCGTGAGGGGGGCGGGGCGTGGCGGGGCCGAATTGCCAATGCCTGCAGGGTGCCGGGGCAAGAGGCCAATCTGTGGGGGGGGCGGAGCCTGGGCGAGCGGCTGGCCAATCCGTGTGGGGGCGCAGCCTGGGCAAGCGGCCAATCTGTGTGGGGGGGCGGGGCCATGGCGAGCCCAGCGGCCAATCAGCTTTGTGTCACCGTAAGGACACAATTTTGGAGCATGACAGACAGACAGACAGACAGACAGACAGAATAAGGCAATTATATATATAGATTACCACATGCAATACTTGCTATACACTATACCATACATTACTACACATCGCGGGAACACATCACATTACATCACAATTCACATGACACAATGTTCAAAAAAGACACAGGACATTGTTCACATCACACTATATAACAGCACATTGCCGAGATTGGTGTCTTCAGGGGTAGAAACCGGACCACAACAGTCCACCCCCTTATATCATGACATAAGTTTAATGCAGCAGACTAAACTTGTCTGGATATTCCACCATAATCTGCCCAAGAAGAATATATAGGTTACAAAGAACCATCTACTGCTCTGCACAATGGCTATTATGGAATCCTTAGCTGCCTGTGACCATATAATAGTAATATTTTCCACTGGAATAGAAAATTACCTCGAAATACCAGGATATTAGGAAATGACTGTTATATAAACCTTAGTACATGCCACTATATATATAATTTAGTATGTGCCACTAATCACCTCTCTGCCTGCACACGCTAACAAGCATATCCCATTCTATTAACTGTACAAGTCAGGGCAGCAAGGTGAAATTGACATCCTGAATGCTGAAAGGAGATTAAAATAACATGGATGCCAAGATTAAAAAAAAACAACCTAGGATTGTAACAGAGGTAGGGCTACTAAATCTGAGGTCAGGTGAAGACACTTCCACGTACTGCAGGTTACAACAGATGCTTCCATAAACAAGACATAGCTCTAAAACACAGATCCTCCATTATAGTATAATGGGAATCCCACTTTATTAATAGATCAGCAGTTCAAAACCTAAAAAACAAAACCGATTATCAGAATTGATGCATTGGTCATTATTCAGTAGTGGCAATGTAATGGCATAAAACAGTAAGGAATCCATTCTCCTCATATTGACCCATGTGGCTTAGAGCAGACCACAAGGAAAACTGCACAGAAAGTGGCTATCTAATAGGATCTGGACCCAAAGTGGAGCTTCATGTTTTAGTAGTGTAGAGAAGAGCGATAGCTAATATGTCTAGCTGAGAGTCATTTAGATACCTAATACCAAGTTTCAATAATCTAATAAATACATTAGTATTAAAACCAAATTTATATCTGTGAGCTGTGAGGCCTTGAACATGTTCTACTCTCATCTGTTTTATAATATCTATGTAGTGGTGTAACTAGAGTTCAATGGGCCACGAAGCAAAATTTGGACATGCCTCCCCCATCTCTTCCTTGCTCTGCTATCGTGTATTTCCAAAAATAAGCCCTCCCCAAAACTAAGCCCTAGTGGGGATTTGCAGCATTTTCGGAGCAAGGCTTAAATATAAGCCCTCCCTTGAAAATAAGCCCTAGTCTTAGTTCAATAATGAAGTGTCCGTGCAGCTAAAAAAGTTACAGATACTGCAGGACACTTCATTATACACAGCGGGCACCCGTAATCACACTCACCTGATCTGCTGTGTGTGTGTGAGTGTGCGTGCGATCTGCTGTGTGTGTGTGTCTGTGTCAGCGTGCCAGCGTGCCAGCCAACAGCAGGGGAGGACGGCGTGCAGCACCCACCGGAGATCACAGGCGGACCTGGGAGCCAAGCAGACGTCCGGGTCTGGAAAGTATGAGTCTCCTGGGAAGTTTGGGGGGGGTCTGTTTTTTTGAGGGGTAAGCTTACCCCCCAACTGTGTTTCTCCAAGAATAATCCCTCCTCCAAAAAAAAGCCCTAGTGCTTTTTTGGGGGGGGATATAAGACAGTGTCTTATTTTTGGAAAAACACAGTATACATCTTTTCCTCAGAACTCAGCTTTCCCATGCTCTGTGTCATTTGCCGCACCGCCTTGTGAGAAGCCGGGCCTACTACCTCAGAGGATGTTCAGGTCACGGTGTCGCCGATGGCTCCAGCAAATCCCTAGGTTAGGTGGCAAATTATAAAGAGAAAAAAAAATAACAGAGATAGGAGACTGAGTTATGGTGATATCTGCCAGGTATAAGGCCGCTGAAGGAAGACAGACACCAAGGATTCTGTGAAAACGTAAATGAGGAACTTTACTTAAATCTTGTAGCCAACCTTTAGTCAATCAAAGTTGTTTTTTCCATTTCCAATAGACAGTCATTTCATTGCAATAAATAAAGAGATCTCTTACACAGTGGAGTAGTTCAAGCGTTTTTCCTATTCCGGCCTTGGGAGGATGGATGTCACTATCAATTGGATTAACTGCGTTTTTCAGTACTCTGTTGTTGCAGAAACGGGGCACTCCGAATAGTGTGATAATTACACTCCCCGCATATCTCAATGGAGGTCTTTTTTTTTTCTGCTGCATCACAGCAACTCAACCGCATCTAACTGTTTTTTCTTTTTAACTGCCTCCTCAAGCTCCGCCCCCAATAGCCACTTCCTTGCTTTCAAATCAATTGCAATACCAAAGCAAGGCAGTAGAGGGCAGCACAACGCTAAATAATTTACCTCCTCCCAAAGTGGGGAATAGGTGTCACAAATGTAATCACATAGATAATACAGAACACACATTAGTAGTGGCTTTTCTGGTCACTACATATACCCCCCTAGTTTAAACAGAGCCGTCCCCGGCGTTTGCCACCATAGGTATCTGTTATACCATAACACAGGTCACCTTCAAATTTGAGCCAAAGTGCTACTTTAGTCACAATTCTCAACAGCGGGTTGTGACACCAGCGTCTACACCTTCCAATTGTGGGGTGTAGACTTAGTAACTAAGCAACATGTGAGTTGCAGTGGGGCGCTAAGTTAGGGCAGAACCCTATGTCTATAGCAAATCTATGGGGTCCATTCAATACTTCTCCCCATAGGTTACATCGGAATTCCTAGAAAGGATTCTGTCTCAGGTTGGCAAACCCGTTAAGATATAGGTGGAAACCCGAATAACTGCAAAATATGTACCATGGTTGATGTTGAGGTACTAGGAATAGAGTAATGTTCTTCCTACTCTCTGTAAAAACTTTGAGGGCACTTAATAATCATGAAAATACCGTAACATCAGATAAACATGCATTTCAGTGCAACAATAAACTTTGTAGCATTTTCAATAACTCAAAAAATTAACAAAATAAACACAAACACCAGAGTCTCTTTGGAGGTAGCATAGCTTGTTCTTGTGAACAAATCTTCCTGTCTAAAAACTTAAATGACAGCCTTAAAGTCATATGTAAAAATGTGTAAGTGTTTTGGTCCCCGGGTGCAGAGTCGGGGCACACAGTCCATTAACGTGGCTGCACCGGCTGTTTTTTTTTTGTTGTTTTTTTTTTAGTCCCTGTGTTTCAATAAGGATGGATGCAGCAAAGTCTTAAAACCAACAAAACAAAAATTAACTAACAAACTGAAAAAAAAGTCTTTTTCAGAAGAAAACAGGAAAAATGTAAAAATCATTCTACAAGTTTTAGTCTAAATATCTCGCTGGCAACTGACCTTTGTTGATCCTTTGAGAGCGTCGGACAAGGGTAGTTTCCTCCATAGGATCAGGATATATCTCTGCAGGGTCAGTTCTGGGATTAGTTCTTCTTGCAGGGAGCGACTCTTGATCAGGAGTTGTCTGTCTTTGTCCACGGTTAGACATCATAGGACCAAAACACCAAGGGTCATTTATATCAAATTCCGGAAAAGATGAACTTTGGGATCTTCTAGACTTAGGGAAGGGTTCATACTCAAATAACTCGTCTGCAGGCGGTGAATCAGGATAGAGGTATTCAGACTTACAGAGTTTCAGTCTATTCCTATGAACAACCTTGGGTTCTTGGGTATCTTTCTGGATACAATAAATGTCATTCCCTGGGTATGGAATTCCTTGGATGATGTAAGGCTGTCTCTCCCATTGTGTATCTAGTTTTCCTGTACGATGATCGTTTCTCAACCAAATCCTATCACCAACATGCAAAGGTGTAGCTTTTGTTGGTTTATCAAAATTATGTTGCTGTCTGTTGCGAATTTGTTCCATATGGAGATCTACGATTTCTTGTGCTTCCACCAAGCGTCTTTGATGGTCACTCACCCAATCAGTAGCAGGCAGAGGATTAATTTCATCTGAGACGGTCACATCTAGAGCAAGGTCAACTGGTAGTTTTCCTTGGCGTCCAAACATCAGATAATATGGGGTATAACCCGTAGAACATTGCGTGGTGTTGTTATGTATATAGATGAGCTCTGGGAGTAATGTTGGCCAGTCAGATTTTCTGTGAGCTGGAATAGTTCTTAGCAAATTCAGGATGGTTTGATTCATCTTCTCGCAAAGCCCGTTACACTGCGGGTGGTATGCTGTAGTTCTGAGCTTCTGACAATTGTAGAACAAGCACATTTCTTGGAAGAGTTGTGATTCAAAGGCTGAGCCTCGATCGGTCAAAATCTTCTCTGGGCACCCATAAGGTAGCAAGAAGGATTTCCAGAGCATAGCAGCGGTAGTTTTAGCAGTTAGATCTTTCACAGGGACGGCCACTACAAATTTGGTGAAGTGATCAATGATGGTTAGGACATAGCTATGTCCGGTTCTGCTGGGCTCTATTTTTTGTTCATTTGTCATGGGGTACAGGCAAAAAAAAGCAGTCATTTTTTCTTTAAAGTCTCGTAATGTATTTGTTTCCCCATTATAATGTGGCATCCAGGGAGCTCCCAAATAATAAGGCATGGTGAAAGGCATAAATGCAGTGGAGGCTTTATCAGAACTGCTGTTGCAAAGGGTCTCATTCTCATTCTCGTCTACCATTGTGAGTTTCACTTGTTCACTGTCAATATACAGGTGTGTATAGTTTTTTTTAAACTCACCGTTGAGGCGTATTTTCACATATGATGACCGTAGTGAATCCTCATCTGGTGTACAGCAGTAAATGGAGGCACATAAGATTCATCCTGTTCGTGACGCCACTTGTAATTTGCCGCACCGCCTTGTGAGAAGCCGGGCCTACTACCTCAGAGGATGTTCAGGTCACGGTGTCTCCGATGGCTCCAGCAAATCCCTAGGTTAGGTGGCAAATTATAAAGAGAAAAATAACAGAGATAGGAGACTGAGTTATGGTGATATCTGCCAGGTATAAGGTCGCTGAAGGAAGACAGACACCAAGGATTCTGTGAAAACGTAAATGAGGAACTTTACTTAAATCTTGTAGCCAACCTTTAGTCAATCAAAGTTGTTTTTTCCATTTCCAATAGACAGTCATTTCATAGCAATAAATAAAGAGATCTCTTACACAGTGGACTAGTTCAAGCGTTTTTCCTATCCCGGCCTTGGGAGGATGGATGTCACTATCAATTGGATTAACTGCGTTGTTCAGTACTCTGTTGTTGCAGAAACGGGGCGCTCCGAATAGTGTGATAATTACACTCCCCGCATATCTCAATCTACACGATCACGTGACTCCCGATAGTTGTCATGGTAGCACAGGGTCATGTGATGACTCCTGTACTGCACCTGACTTGCTTTCACTTTCGCTGTGCCAGCGGCACAGCAAAAGAGAAAGAGAGCGTATCTGCTGTTTACAGCCTTGTAGCTGTGATCAGCAGATACTGCAGAGCAATCGGAATGCTGATCGCAATAGCCCCCTAGGGGGACTAGTAAAATAAAAAAAAAAAAAGTTAAAAAAAAGTTTTAAAAAATTAAAAAAAAAACAAAAAAACCTAAAAGTTCAAATCACCCCCCCATTCGCCCCATTGAAAATGAAAGGGTTAAAAAAATAAAAAATATCCACACATTTAGTATCGCCGCGTTCAGAAACACCCGATCTATCAAAATATAAAATCAATTAATCTGATCAGTATACGGCGTAGCGGCAAAAAAATTCCAAACGCCAAAACGATGTTTTTTTGTCGCCACAACTTTTGTGCAAAATGCAATAAGAGGCGATCAAAACGTGGCATCTGCGCAAAAATGGTACCGTTAAAAACGTCAGCTCGAGACGCAAAAAATAAGCCATTATTGAGCCATAGATCCCGAAAAATGAGAACGCTATGGGTCACGGAATATGGCGTAAAACGTGCGCCACTTTTTTCGGACAAACTTCCGATTTTTTTTTAACCCCTTATATAAAAGTAAACCTATACATGTTTGGTGTCTACGAACTTGCACTATGTCTGAACTGGGTGCAAAAACCTAAAAAAACATCACTATATGGAGATAAGGTATGCACACCAGTGACTATGCAAGGGGAATACATGTAATAGCAGAAACTGCTGTGTGAATACTGACATGAAAAATTCAATAGCTATATGTAAGAATGAAATGTGAAAAATGGAACCTGCATTACTGCCATGAATATATGAATAAAGAGAAATTTAGCTACTGAATTGATCAATGCAATAGAGCCCCAACACTACGCCAAAGTATTTCTCTACATTGGGGTCCTGTCACGCTCCCCGGGTCCCCTGCTCTGCTCCCCGGCTCACCTGCCACGCTCCCCGGCTTCCCTGCGTCGCTCCCCGGTTCTTCTGTCCGGTCTCCGCCGCTCCCCGGTCTCCAGCCTTCATTGCCTGCGGTTCCCAGGCGTCCTGGTCCCCGCTCCCGGCGCCCGTCGGCTTCCCAGCCCCAGCCCGGCTATGCTGCTTCCTCCTCCCCGCTCCCTGCCCTGGCTTCTGGCACCCGGGCCTCGCGCATGCGCATTAGGGCGCGCGCGCGGTCATTGACCCTTTCTTAAAGGGCCAGCGTCCACTAACAGGAAATTGGGCACACAGGTACAGGGTATAAAGGGGTTAAGTGTCCAAGTGGGCAGGGCCTGTTCTTCGTGTTTCCCAAGCTAGGAGTCAGGTCTCCTTGTGTTCCTGTGAGATACTCACCTCTCTCTCTTCTAGAGCCGATCCTGCCTCGCCATCCGGTCCTGCCGAATCCCGAACCCCGAACGCTGCCTATCTGCCATCCTGACAGTCCGTTCCATCTCTGATCCCTGCGGTGACACGTCTTCTCGCTCCATCGGTTCCGGACTCCGCCTGACAACATCTCGGCTTCCGAACCTGAGCTCCGTCACCCGGACTACCATCAGTGACTCCGTGGTCCCAGGGACTTCTCCATTCTACTCTTGTGCACGGACTGTCCTGCTACCTGTAGTGCTTCAGCTCCCGGACCCCTTACCATCATCAAGGAGTTCGGCCCAGTGGATCCACCTCCTGGGTCTGCCCGTCCACCTGGCCCTAACAGTAAGAACAGGCTATGGATCCCGCTGAAGCACTAGCAGCCTTGCAGGAGGAACTCACACGCCAGCGTGAGACTCAGACCCGCATGCTGCAATTCATGTCTTCTGTGGACGCCCGCCTGAACACGCTACAAGCGTCAGTTACATCTTCAGCATCTCGGGCTTCCACTAGACAATCCACGGCTCCAGCCCCCGTGGCAGCCTCTTCGGATGCTTCCAGACTTCGTTTGGCCTCACCACCCCGGTACGCCGGAGATCCCAAGACCTGCAGGGGTTTCATAAACCAATGCTCCCTCCATTTCATGCAGCTGCCGCATTTGTTCACCTCCGACCAAGCCAAGGTCGCGTTCATCATGTCCCATCTAGAGGGTGAGGCACTGGCGTGGATGAACCCCTTGTGGGAAAAGGAGGATCCTGTGACCACGAACATCCAGGAGTTCCTGCAGGCATTTCGTGGCACCTTTGACGAGCCCGGACGCGCCTCCGCGTCTGCCTCATCTCTTCTCCGGTTACGTCAGGGGACTCTGACGGTGGGTCAATACGCCATCCGTTTTCGCACCTTGGCTTCGGAACTCGGGTGGAACAACGAGGCTCTAACCGCCGCCTTCTGGGAAGGACTCTCGGGTCGAATTAAAGATGAGCTGGCTGGTCGTGACGTACCGTCCACCCTGGATGCCCTGATTACCCTAGCGACTCGAGTGGACATTCGCTTTCAGGAGCGATCCAAAGAGGTGTCCCGTGAGAGACGTCCGGTACGGCATTCCTCTCCTCCGCAGAAGCCCGCCGTACTTCAGTCAACGGCATCTGGTGTCTCCGTCCACGAGCCCATGCAGATCGACCGTGTGCGGCAGTCTGAACAACGCCGAGCAGAGCGGCTCGCCAAGGGCCTCTGCTTCTACTGCGGAGAGGGCACACACCTTCTACGCTCCTGTCCAGAGAGGCCGGGAAACTCCAAAGCCTAGGGTTGGTAGGAGAGGCCACCCTAGGTGCTGGGACTCTCTCAGACCCGGTTATGTGGACCGTTCAAGTGACAACGGGAGAGACGCGGTTCACGGCTGAGGCGTACCTCGATTCTGGGGCAGCAGGCAATTTCATCCAGCAGGCCACGGTGGACAAGTACCAGGTGCCTGTTACTCCACTCGACAAACCCCTCGTGATTGCCAATGTGGATGGGAGACCCCTCTCTGACACCATCTCCTGGATCACCAGGCCGGTCGAACTGCGTATCGGTGCCCTGCACACCGAGAACATCGCTCTCTATGTCCTTCCACACATGTCCCATCAAATCCTGCTGGGACTTCCCTGGTTACGGACACACGAACCATCAGTCAGCTGGGGCACTGGTGAAATCACCCGATGGGGCTCTTCTTGCCATGAGAACTGTCTGAAGACCATACAACCCATCTGACGACCTCCGGTTCCAGAGTCCCTACCGGGACTACCCTCGGCCTATTGGTCCTTCGCGGATGTCTTCAACAAAAAGGAATCAGAGGTACTTCCGCCACATCGTCCTTACGATTGTGCCATCGACCTGCTCCCGGGAACTACACCACCTCGAGGATGGATATATCCTCTGTCTCCAGCCGAAACAAGGGCCATGTCTACTTACATCACAGAGAGCCTGGCAAGGGGATTCATTCGGAGATCCTCCTCTCCTGCTGGAGCGGGCTTCTTCTTCGTTAAGAAGAAAGAAGGTGACCTACGCCCATGCATAGACTACCGGGGATTAAACCAAATCACCGTGAAAAACAAGTACCCCCTGCCGCTCATCCCCGAATTGTTTGATCGGCTTAGAGGAGCTCGTGTGTTCACCAAGTTGGATCTTCGGGGTGCCTACAACCTGGTCCGCATCCGCTCTGGGGACGAATGGAAGACCGCGTTCAATACTCGCGATGGGCACTATGAATACTGTGTGATGCCCTTCGGCCTGTGTAACGCACCAGCAGTCTTTCAGGAATTGGTGAACGACGTGTTCCGGGACCTTCTTTACATCTGTGTGGTGGTGTATCTTGATGACATCCTGGTCTTTTCTCCGGACCTCCAGACCCACAGAGAGAACGTGCAGCTGGTACTACGATGACTGAGGGAGAATCGTCTGTACGCCAAGTACGAGAAGTGTGTCTTCGAGCAGTCGTCTCTTCCCTTCCTGGGTTACGTCATCTCCGATACCGGACTGCAGATGGATCCGAAGAAGGTCTCTTCCATTCTCAACTGGCCTCCTACTTCTGGACTAAAGGCAATCCAACGCTTTCTGGGATTCGCCAACTACTACCGCCAGTTCATCCCTCACTTCTCTGCTCTGACTGCTCCTCTCTCCGCCTTGACCAAGAAGGGGGCTAATCCAAAGGACTGGTCACCTGCGGCCGACGCCGCGTTTGGCTCTCTGAAGCGGGCATTTGCCTCCTCTCCTGTGCTCCACCGTCCGGAGTTAAACCGACAGTTCACCTTGGAGGTGGATGCCTCCTCCTCGGGAGCCGGAGCAGTGCTCATGCAGAAGTCCTCCTCCGGGAAGATGGTGACTTGCGGTTTCTTCTCCAAGAGCTTCTCAGCGCCTGAACGCAACTACACCATCGGTGACCGAGAACTATTGGCAGTCAAACTGGCTCTTGAAGAATGGCGCTACCTTCTGGAAGGAGCAGTGTACCCCGTTATTATTTACACGGACCCCAAGAACCTAGAATACCTGCGGTCTGCTCAGCGACTGAACCCACGGCAAGCCAGGTGGTCCTTGTTCTTTGCCAGATTTGATTTCCAGCTCCATTTCCGACCCGCGGACAAGAATGTACGCGCAGATGCCTTGTCCAGGTCTTTCATGCCCATGGAGCAGGAGGAGGAGACATCCCAGCCCATCATCTGCCCTAGTAAGATCATTCCGGTGACTCCTGTCACCCTGGCCCAAATACCGCCCGGGAAGACCTATGTCTCTGAGACTGACAGGCAAAAAGTGTTACACTGGGGCCATGCCTCGAAAATAGCCGGTCATGCTGGTCAGAAGAGAACATGGAGTACGATTGTACGTCATTACTGGTGGCCATCCCTTCGCAAGGACGTCGCTTCTTTTGTCTCAGCCTGCTCCTCTTGTGCCAGGAATAAGACGCCCAAACACCTGCCATATGGCCGTCTTCTGCCTCTGCCTATACCCTCTGTACCATGGCAACACATTGCGATGGACTTTATTACGGACTTGCCATTGTCCTCCGGACACACAGTCATATGGGTCGTGGTGGATCGGTTCTCTAAAATGGCTCATTTCGTCCCTATGGCTGGACTGCCCTCTGCCCAGGAACTCGCTGACGCCTATGTACAACACATCTTCCGGTTGCATGGCTTTCCATCCCACATTGTGTCCGACAGAGGAACTCAGTTCACCTCCCGCTTCTGGAGGGCCCTCTGCAAACATCTGGGAGTGACTCTGGACTTTTCTTCAGCCTTCCATCCTCAGTCGAACGGCCAAGTGGAACGGGTCAATCAGATCTTGACCTCCTTCTTACGTCACTACGTCAACGCCCATCATGACGACTGGTCCACGCTTCTTCCTTGGGCTGAATTCTCCCATAACCACCACGTCAGTGAGTCCTCCTCCAGCTCTCCCTTCCATGTCGTTTACGGACTTCAGCCTTCCGTCCCATTGCCTGTATCCTCTTCCTCGGATGTCCCTGCTGCTGATGCTGTAGCCCGTGACTTTGCAACCATTTGGGACTCTGTCAAGGCGTCCCTTGGAGGTGCTTCCCTGCAGATGAAGAGATACGCAGACAAGAGGCGTCTGGACCCTCCGTGTTTCTCTCCAGGGGATCTCGTCTGGCGTGCTTCCAAGTACGTCCGATTGAAGCTACCATCCTACAAGCTGGGACCTCGCTACATCGGGCCGTTTAAAGTCCTCAGCAAGATCAATGAGGTCTCCTACAAGCTGCAGCTCCCGGCCACGATGAGGATACCCAACTCCTTCCACGTCTCCCTGCTCAAGCCGGTTGTCCTTGGTCCCTTCTCCGCTGCTGCCAGTTCGGCTCCTCCTCCTATTGCCGATGACGACATCTATGCGGTAAGGGATATCGTGGCCATGAAAACTGTACGGGGCCGACAGTTCTTCCTGGGCAGGCTATAGTCCTGAGGATAGGTCCTGGGAACCCCGGGAGAATGTGGGTACTCCTTTGATCCGTGCCTTCCTGTCCCGGTTGCGGAGAGGGGGGCGTGGGGGGGGGGTACTGTCACGCTCCCCGGGTCCCCTGCTCTGCTCCCCGGCTCACCTGCCACGCTCCCCGGCTTCCCTGCGTCGCTCCCCGGTTCTTCTGTCCGGTCTCCGCCGCTCCCCGGTCTCCAGCCTCCATTGCCTGCGGTTCCCAGGCGTCCTGGTCCCCGCTCCCGGCGCCCGTCGGCTTCCCAGCCCCAGCCCGGCTCTGCTGCTTCCTCCTCACCGCTCCCTGCCCTGGCTTCTGGCACCCGGGCCTCGCGCATGCGCATTAGGGCGCGCGCGCGGTCATTGACCCTTTCTTAAAGGGCCAGCGTCCACTAACAGGAAATTGGGCACACAGGTACAGGGTATAAAGGGGTTAAGTGTCCAAGTGGGCGGGGCCTGTTCTTCGTGTTTCCCAAGCTAGGAGTCAGGTCTCCTTGTGTTCCTGTGAGATACTCACCTCTCTCTCTTCTAGAGCCGATCCTGCCTCGCCATCCGGTCCTGCCGAATCCCGAACCCCGAACGCTGCCTATCTGCCATCCTGACAGTCCGTTCCATCTCTGATCCCTGCGGTGACACGTCTTCTCGCTCCATCGGTTCCGGACTCCGCCTGACAACATCTCGGCTTCCGAACCTGAGCTCCGTCACCCGGACTACCATCAGTGACTCCGTGGTCCCAGGGACTTCTCCATTCTACTCTTGTGCACGGACTGTCCTGCTACCTGTAGTGCTTCAGCTCCCGGACCCCTTACCATCATCAAGGAGTTCGGCCCAGTGGATCCACCTCCTGGGTCTGCCCGTCCACCTGGCCCTAACAGGTCCCTAGGTTTTTGCACCCAGTTCAGACATAGAATGGAGTTCCAAATGTTATTCCTTATTTGTTAGTAGTTTTTCGTTTGAGAACCCACCCCACTCACACCTATTGCCAATCCACATGATACGTATATATAGCCTAGGTCTCAGCTTCCCATACACGGTAAGTTTTTTAACTGCATGAGAGGACACACACAAGCTAGGGACCCCAACGTAGAGAAATATTTTGGCGTAGTGTTGGGGCTCTATTGCATTGATCAATTCAGTAGCTAAATTTCTCTTTATTCATATATTCATGGCAGTAATGCAGGTTCCATTTTTCACATTTCATTCTTACATATAGCTATTGAATTTTTCATGTCAGTATTCACACAGCAGTTTCTGCTATTACATGTATTCCCCTTGCATAGTCACTGGTGTGCATACCTTATCTCCATATAGTGATGTTTTTTTAGGTTTTTGCACCCAGTTCAGACATAGAATGGAGTTCCAAACGTTATTCCTTATTTGTTAGTAGTTTTTCGTTTGAGAACCCACCCCACTCACACCTATTGCCAATCCACATGATACGTATATATAGCCTGGGTCTCAGCTTCCCATACATGGTAAGTTTTTTAACTGCATGAGAGGACACACACAAGCTAGGGACCCCAACGTAGAGAATTACTGTGGCGTAGTGTTGGGGCTCTATTGCATTGATCAATTCAGTAGCTAAATTTCTCTTTATTCATATATTCATGGCAGTAATGCAGGTTCCATTTTTCACATTTCATTCTTACATATAGCTATTGGATTTTTCATGTCAGTATTCACACAGCAGTTTCTGCTATTACATGTATTCCCCTTGCATAGTCACTGGTGTGCATACCTTATCTCCACATACGAACTCGCACTGACCTGAGACATCACACCCACACATCAATTTTACCATATATTGAACACAGTGAATAAAATATCTCAAACACCATAGTGCTATCGCACTTTTTTTGCAATTTTTCAGCATTTGGAATTTTTTTGCCGTTTTCTAGTACACTATATGGTAAAACTGATGATTTCATTTAAAAGTACAGCTCGTTCCACAAAAAATGAGCCCTCACATGACCATATTGACTGAAAAATAAAAAAAGTTACGTCTCTGAGAAAAAGAATGGCGGAAAAAAAAACGGAAAGCGAAAAATCGGCCAGTCGTGAAGGGGTTAATTTAAAAAAAACAACACAAAAAAAACACTGCCTGCATGCTTGCTCTAATCTAAGTTCTCCTTCCTAGATCAACTTTCCCTGAATTGGTTCTAGAAGACAGTGTCCCAAGCATCGCTCCCCCAGATCGCATATGAGACTTGATGACATGATGACTCCTGCCAATCACAGTAACGCTAATAGTCAACATGGCTACAGCATTATCATGTATGGCAGGCAATTCCCGTATGTTCATTGGCTGTCTAACAACCGCAAAGCATGCATGGTGGGGACTTCAGTATGGCGCCCTAGTACCCTCAATAATCGATCAAGTAAAGATCGTTCCAAAGCACCCAAATGCTTAATCAAATATCGAGCAGTGGCAAGCATGGTTGCTCACCACTAGTGATAAGGTTGGAAGTCACTGCACTATAATAACACAACTGCCTCTACCTATTACGCTTCTCACAAAAAGTTAGGGATATTCGGCTTTCGGTTGAAATTTATGGAAAATGTAAAAAGTTCACACTGCAGTGATGTTTTATCATAAAAGTAGGGCATTAATAGGGCATTAAAGTATAAGCATACAATGGTGATATCTTCATCTCAATTGATCAATTTATTGAAACAAACAGCCAACAACAGTGGTGGGTATACCCACCAAAAAATGTCAAACTCAATAACTTGTCATGTGGCCTTGAGCATCAATTACAGCTTGACAACTATTCACAAGTTGAGTTATTGTCTGCTGAGGCTTGGCATCCTACTGTTCTTAAAGGGTTGCCCACAGGTCATTGAGCTTCTGGAGTACAGAGTTATGAGCCTCCATATGGTGACAGAGGTAATCCCATAGGTTTTCTATGGGATCCAGGTATGGAGAAAATATAGGCCACTCCATTTGAAATACCCCAGTTTCCAGCAGCTGATACCTTATCATGCGGCCTCAATGAGCTGGAGCATTATCGTCAAGGAAGATGAAATTAGGCCTGTGTTATTCATGCAGAGGCACAATGACTGGATTAATGATGTTCTTCAAGTAGTAGGGACTAGTCACTGTACCATTCACAAAGTGTAGGGTAATTCTGTATTGACTAAACACACCTGCCAAACTGTAAGATCCCCACCACCAAAGGCTCATCTGGTGACAACAGTGGCTGAGGCTCTCCTTGCAATCTCCTATACCGTTGGCAGCCATCATTTCAGCTCAGCGTGAATTGACTTTCATCAGTGAACAGCACTGAGGCCCACTGGTTCCTTGTCCAGCAAGACGATGACGCCCGTGCTTGACGGTGAAGTCAGGTGCCCCATCCCTTGCAAAGTGTGGTCCCTACCTCCCGAGCCCTGCAGTGTGGCTTAACAGTCACATGTGGGATATTGCCACGTTCAAGAGAAATTGTGTATCTTGTGTAACACATTATGTGGGCTTTTTAAACCGATGAAACTTTAAAGTGGGGGGTTAAAACAATATTTTAGTGTTAAAAATGTAATTATTTTTTCTTCACCGACCAATAGGATAACATTTTGTGATACACCTTTAGTATCAATATGCTCACTTCGTTTAGGAGTGCAGTTTGTAAAACTGGGTCACCTGTGGGGGATTTCCACTGTTCTAGCACCTCAGTGGCACTGCCAACGTGACTTGTCACCCGCAAACCATTCCAACTAATTCTGAAATAAAATATGGAAGTCCTTTCCTTGTTCACTTTGTACTGTACCTCAAAAGTAGTTTTCAACCACTTATGGTGTATTAGTGAACTCAGGACAAATAGCACAACAAATTATATGGTCCATTATCTCCTCATACCCTAGAAAAAAAGTAAAAATTTGGGGTTAAAGCAACATGTTTGAGGTAAAAATGTATTTATTTTTCCCTTTCACAGCTCAATGTTATAAAATTTTGTGAATTATCTGGGGGTTCAAGATGCTCATCAAATATCTAGATAAATTTCTTGAGGGGTCTAGTTTCCAAAATAGGGTCACTTGTGGGAGTTTCCACTGTTTAGACACATCAGGGGCTCTCCAAATGCAACATGGCGTCCTCTAACGATTCCAGGCAATTTCGCAATCAAAAAGTCAAATGGTGCTCCTTTCCTTTTGAGTTCTGCCGTGTGTCAAAACAGTAGTTTTCCATCACATAAGGGGTATTGGCATATTCAGGAGAAATTGCACAACAAATCATACACTGAATGTTTTCTTTTTATGCTTGTGAAAATGAAAGATTTTCACGGCTCAACATTATAAAACTCTGTAAAGCACCTGGGGGTTCAAGATGCTCACCAAACATCTATATAAGTTCCTTCCAGGGTCCAGTTTCCAAAATGGGGTCACTTGTGGGGTAGGTACACTGTTTAGGCACCTCAGGGGCTCTCCAAATGAAACATGGCTTCCGCTAACGATTCCAGCCAATTTTGCATTCAAAAAGTCAATGGCGCTCCTTCCTGCCATTTGCCTAAACAGTAGTTTTTCACCACATATTGCACAACAAATTAAAAGGTGGATTTTCTCTTGTCACCCTTGTGAAAATGCAAAATTAAGGGCTAAAGTAATTTTTTTGTGGGAAAAAACTAAAATTCCCGTTTTTTCCCTCCATATTAATTAAGTTCTCGTGAAGCACCTAAAGGATTAATAAACTTCTTGGATCTGATTTTGAGCAGCTTGAGAGATGCAGTTTTTAGAATGGTGTCACTTTTGGGTATTTTCTGTCACCTAGGCCTCTCAAAGTGATTACAAAATTATTTTGTAAATTTTGTTGGAAGAATGAGAAATTGCTCATAAACTTTTAACCCTTCTAACTTCCTAAAAATAAAAAATATTTCAAAAACTGTGCTGATGTAAAATAGACATGTGGGAAATGTTGTTTATTAACTATTTTGTTTGAGATAACTCTCTGGTTTGAAGGCATAAAAATTCAAAATTTGAAAATTGCAAAATGTTAAACATTTTTGCAAAATTTCTGATATATTCAAAAATAAACACAAAAAATATTGTCCTAAATTTACCACTAACATGAAGTACAATATGTCACAAAAACAATCTCAGAATCAGGATATGTTGAAGCGTTCCAGAGTAATTAGGTCATAAAGTGACACTGGCCAGAATTGAAAAAAAAAAATTGGCCTGGTCATGAAGGTGAAAACAGGCTGGGGGTGAAGGGGTTAAAACTTGCATTAGTGAACGGTCTTTTAGCACAATCAAAGCCTTACATAACTACAATACTTATAGATACAAAATATAAAATCTAATATTTTAATTATAAACCTGAACAGTATTGTTATTGAAGTGTATTATAAACTCTTCTCAAGTCTAGGATCCTAAATCCGAGGAAAACTGGTAGGCTTCAGATGTGATAATTCATATGAGGACACATACATGAAAATCTAGTTATTGCAAAAATTGATGCAGAAAATCAACCGGTTTTCATGGAAACTAGTAAAACGTCATGAAACGCTGTACAAAAAATGATCCCCTTGTACATATTAATGCATTACATCACATGTTCTCATCATTCTTTACATACAGTGAGCTTTTCTGTTGTAAATAGGGTATTTGTCCCAAGCCTTGTCTGCCTCATTAACAGAGAACACTGTCCTCTTCACTCAACTTTAATGCACAGCATGAGAGCAATATATTACTAGTCTGCTAATTGGCTATACATAAGTCATTTAGGCTAATCAATGTTCTGAAATATAGAGTCCTGTATGTCATGCCCTACTTTTTAATCTCAATTTTGCCATAGGCACACCATGGGGGAAAAAGTGAAAAAGCTGTTCAATGTGGGCTTTGTCCAATCATGTTTGAGACAAAGGCCATTGTCAATGTGCCTAAAGGTACAACTAGTGAAACAAAGCAATGGCTTAGTAGTGTAAGTAGGACTTACAAAGAGATATCGTCAAATATTTTTATTCTCTCAGTCATCCTACAAATAATGTTTGCACCTTTGACTCTTGGTAGTTGATTTGACATCTGCATTTCATTAAAATTATCAAACAATCTATGAAGTATAGAGTATCCTGCACCAATATTGCTCTCAAAGCCCCCTTTTTAGGAAAACCACTCCTTTATCTAAATCTGATTTCTTGGAAGGGTTGCTTAATTCACCAAGCCAGCTTGTTTTAGATCTAAGTCCCCTGCCCTCTATCATATCCTCACATTCCGTCTTCATTTGTTTCCAGCATCGCTCTGGTCCGTCTCCGGCGATTTGTGATCTGCCAGCAGCTCTAGTGTTTACTGGAGCACACTGGAGGTGACAACTCAATGCATATCTATTAGAGCCTCGTTCTGCCTTTCATAATGCATTCATTGCTTGTGACATAACTTCTTAATTTTTTTTTTTTTTTTTGCTACGGGACTGCAGCTGCGTCATAAGGGTGTTTAGATTTAAAGCGCAACTCCAGCGCTGGAAAAGAAAACAAACACTAGAGTGATGCTTTAATTCCTCTATATTTTATGTATAATGGAAGACAATTTTCAATCTAATTTCAGACGTTTTGTGAACGTATACAACATTCTACATATAACTAAGGGAAAATAAACATATTTCAGACGCTCCATATGCATCAATGGGCGTAGTGGGACAATACTCCATTGTATTACATAGGAATTCCATGATTTTTTTGAATCAATAAATTGGTCACAGTGTGAATGTGGGGGAACCTTTAGTCCCCAATTAGAATGGGGAGATCCAGTGATGTGCTCAGATGGAGTCAGTCCTGTCACGAGAGATGTCTCGTTCCAGTCTGTCCTGCCTGACTGCCAGTGACACCATAAAATCTTCCAGGTCTACCATCCGCTTACAGGTTCTTTGCGTATGTCTTGGACAAGAAGGAAGCAGAAACGTGGGCTCCACATAGGCCATATATTTGCCCTATCAACCTAATTCTGGGTTCCTCACCTCTTATGGTCAAATTTAAACCCAAGCTATGGACGAGTACATCAATATATATCTGGCAAGGGGAAGTTCTCCTCACAACCGGAGCTAGATTCTTCTTTGTAGAGAAAAAAGGATTTTTCCCTCCGGCCATGTATAGATTATAGAAGTTTCAATCTAATCAAGGTAAAGAATAAATATTCACTGAAAAAACTGTGGGGTTTTTTTGCACAAACACCGAAAACCGAACCTCGGGTTTGCTCATCTCTATTCAGGATAGCAAAAACAGTCCACTTACAATCTGGTGATCTGGTGACAGGGCCTCTTAAAGAGTACCATTTATTATTTAAATCTAGCCCAATGGCTACTATCAGAGAAATTGTCCCATGTGAAGCACTGAATATAAATGGTTTTAACTCCTACTCTTTAATGTGATAGTAGATTTTACCATTTTTTTATTAAAAAAATTCTTTATCGTTATTCGGTTCATACTGTGAGTGGTATTTTTTCCTGGAACAAACATTTATAGCAAGGGTTAACCTCGCCTGGCAATTGGTTTATTGATTAGAGTAGGGATAATTTTCCAAACTACACCGCAGTCATCTCCTACACCCAGTAGGGAACCTGTTGTTAAAAATGTGGCTCCCACCCCTGACAGGAAGGAATGTGGCGTGTGCAAAGAATGAGTGCGGTGGACACAGCAGGCATGCCACTTTCTGGGTATTCGTGGTGTTACTAGCACAATTACCTCTTTTTAAAGAGAGCCAATACTTCAGTTGTGTAAAGGGAAATGGAAAATATCCCATCATTATAGGTTTACTAGCTGCGCTACGAGTTTTCCTTCCTATAACTCTCTTCACCATCAGTGTGTCACCACTTATTACATACCTGTTCGGCAGGACTCTCCTTTGATCTCTTAGCAGCTCTGTCCTCTGCAATTTGTGGTTTTCTGTTTACCCTGTATGCACGTCCTACTTGGCTCTTCCACAAAATATCCCTTCCCTGAAGACACACATAGTTGTGTTTATTTTTACCTCCCTCATGGTGGCTCGGCTCGTACATTGCCCCTATTGTGTTGTCTGACTACAGCTTACGTAGCTTTCAAGGGATTGTCATTGTCAATGGATTATTATTTTTTTGTAATGGCTAAATATGAATTTGCCTCCTGGTGTTTTTTCATGCTGTGATGTGTGTCACATATTTTTCCTCTTATATCCTCTGCTATTCTATAAATATAATGATGGCATTCACTGAGAATCATATTCTGAGGCACATTACGTTCGGTTGATTTGGGTTATAATAAGACTACGTTGTGTTATTACTATTAATAGCAATTATATCATCTGTGCAATAGCTGATAAAGTATAAAAGTCCACAGCCTAAGCTGATGAGACAGCCATTGCCTGTGGATTTGTGCCAAAAGAAGGGTTTTTTAGTCAATAATTTGTTTAATTTCTAATTAATGCAGAAGACAGTATTCTTAATTCTTTTATTTGCTATAAACACATCATAACTGTTAACAAAAAGCCCACCAATCCAGGAAAAGCCAGCAAAAGGGTGAAAAATTGCCATTAGCCCTTGGTGAGGAGCCTACGTTCAAAGTTTTTGGTGTATTTTAGGAAAACAACCTTACCGCAAATGATGTGAGCAGTATTTCTATCCTTGTTTATATGATCAGCCCAGCTTCTACTACGTTTCTCACCTGAATTTCATGTAAGCAACACGTTCTGGACCAGTTTTTTGTTTGACTGACGTCATTTATGAATTGCTCAGCGCTGAAAAGCCTTGAGCAGAAAGAGGTAAGATGCCTTACAAAGTTTAGTATCTGCAATAACCAGTGACTAAGTAAAAAGCAGTAGTCTATGTAGGCCATATATTTGGACTTTAGTGAAACCATCTGTATCAAATCATACGGTAGAGATAGGCAAAACACTGAAAAAGCTGCAACCGACCGAGCAGGTTCCAGTGTAGACTAGAGATTCAGAACCCTGCAGTCCCTCTTGGTGCCTGCATAGGCTAGAATGGCCCTAACCCTAAACATGATGCCTGAATGGCTGTCGAGTGCTTCACGTACCTCCTAAGGAACCGGAGGGCGGAGCAGGATGCACTTTACCTACAGAAAGGATTGAGTGCTGAGATAAAAAGAGATCCCAGAACACAAAAAATGTGACGCAAAGGTAAAAGGAAATATACGTAATAAATAGATAATTATTATTATTATTATTATTATTATTTATTATTATAGCGCCATTTATTCCATGGCGCTTTACAAGTGAAAGGGTATACGTACAACAATCATTAACAGTACATAACAGACTGGTACAGGAGGAGAGAGGACCCTGCCCACGAGGGCTCACAGTCTACAGGGAATGGGTGATGGTACGATAGGTGAGGACAGAGCTGGTTGCGCAGTGGTCTACTGGACTGAGGGCTATTGTAGGTTGTAGGCTTGTTGGAAGAGATGGGTCTTGAGGTTCCTCTTGAAGCTTTCCACGGTAGGGGAGAGTCTGATGTGCGGAGGTAGAGCGTTCCAGAGTAGGGGGGATGCACGGGAGAAATCTTGTACGCGATTGTGGGAAGAGGAGATAAGGGAGGGGCAGAGAAGGAGATCTTGTGAGGATCTGAGGTTGCGTGCAGGTAGGTACCGGGAGACTAGGTCACAGATGTAGGGAGGAGACAGGTTGTGCATGGCTTTGTATGTCATGGTTAGTGTTTTGAACTGGAGTCGTTGGGTGATGGGAAGCCAGTGAAGGGATTGGCAGAGTGGCGAGGCTGGGGAGTAGCGAGGGGAGAGGTGGATTAGGCGGGCCGCAGAGTTTAGGATAGATTGGAGGGGTGCAAGAGTGTTGGAAGGGAGGCCAGAGAGCAGGAGGTTGCAGTAGTCGAGGCGGGAGATGATGAGGGCATGCACTAATGTTTTTGCTGATTCTTGGTTAAGGAAAGCACGGATCCGGGAGATGTTTTTGAGTTGTAATCGGCATGAGGTGAAGAGGGCTTGGATGTGTGGCTTGAAGGATAGAGCAGAGTCGAGGGTCACTCCAAGGCAACGAGCTTGTGAGACTGGGGAGAGTAAGCAACCATCGAGTTTGATGGAAAGGCTTGTTGGAGGAGATGAGTGAGGAGGAGGAAAGACAATGAATTCTGTTTTGTCCATGTTAAGTTTTAGGAATCGCGCAGAGAAGAAGGATGAAATAGCAGACAGACATTGTGGGATTCTGGTAAGTAGAGAGGTGATGTCAGGTCCAGAGAGGTAGATCTGTGTGTCATCGGCATAGAGATGATACTGGAAGCCATAGGACTCTATGAGCTGTCCCAGGCCGAAGGTGTAGATGGAGAAAAGCAGGGGTCCAAGAACTGAGCCTTGGGGAACACCGACAGATAGGGGGCGAGATGAGGAAGTGGTGTGAGAATGGGAGACGCTGAAAGTTCGGTCGGTGAGGTATGAGGATATCCAAGATAGGGCCAGGTCTGTGATGCCCAGAGATGAGAGAATCTGTAGTAGGAGGGAATGGTCTACTGTGTCGAAGGCAGAGGACAGGTCCAGGAGGAGGAGGATAGAGTAGTGTCGCTTGGTTTTGGCGGTTAGTAGGTCGTTAGTGACTTTAGTTAGGGCAGTTTCAGTGGAATGATGCGGTCGGAAGCCAGATTGTAGCTGGTCAAAGAGAGAGCAGGAGGAGAGGAATGAGGACAGTTCGAGATGGACATGCTGTTCTAGTAGTTTTGAGGCATAGGGGAGAAGGGATATGGGGCGAAAGTTTGACACAGAGGATGGGTCAAGGGAGGGCTTTTTGAGGATGGGTGTAATAGAAGCATGTTTAAAGCATGAGGGGAATACACCAGTTGTTAGTGATAGGTTGAAGAGATGGGTTAGGGCTGGGATGAGGACTGCGGTGATGTTGGGGATGAGGTGCGATGGGAGCGGGTCCAGTGCACAGGTTGTTAGATGTGATCTTGAGAGTAGAGTGGAAAGATTGATTTCTGTCATGGTGGAGAAGCTGGATTTGGAGGAAGAAGGCTGAGTAGCTATGATGAGGGGCTGTGGTGATTGTGGGCCAAAGCTTGCTCTGATGTTGTCAACCTTCTGCTTGAAGAAAGAGGCAAAGTCTTCAGCTGAGAGGAGAGGAGAGGGAGGTGGTGCTGGAGGACGGAGGAGAGAATTAAAAGTGTTGAATAGCTGTTTAGGGTTATGAGAGAGAGAGGATATGAGGGATGAGAAGTAGGTGTGTTTTGCAGCAGTGAGTGTGGACTTGAAGGTAGTGAGGGACTCTTTATATGCAATGAAGTGCTCAGTGGAATGAGACCTCTTCCATCTGCGCTCAGCAATTCTGGAAGCCCGTCTCAGTTCTTTAGTCTGACTGGTGTGCCAGGGTTGCCTGTTGATTGTGCGGGTTTTGGTGTGTGTGAGGGGGGCGGCTGATTCGAGAGCTGCAGAGATTGTAGTGTTGTATAAAGTTGCAGCAGCATCTGCATCGTGTAGAAATGCAATGTCTGTGAGAGGGAGAAGGGACTGAGAAAGGGCGTGCAAATCAATGTGTTTTATATTTCTGCGAGGGTGTGAAAGTTTGTGGAGGGGGGGTTGCGTAGTTGGAGAAGAGAGGGAAGAGAATGTGAGTAGGTTGTGGTCAGACAGGGGGAGAGGCGCGTTAGAGAGGTTAGATAGGGAACAGAGGCGAGTGAAGATGAGATCCAGCGTGTGGCCATCTTTGTGAGTAGCTGCAGAAGACCATTGGGTGAGGCCGAAGGAGGCAGCGAGTGTTAGAAGTTTGGAGACAGATGAGTGGGAAGTGTCAATGGGGATATTGAAATCACCCATGATGATGGTGGGGATGTCGTTGGAAAGGAAGTGTAGTAGCCAGGTGGTGAAATGATCAAAAAAGGCAGTGGCTGGCCCTGGAGGGCGGTAAATGACAGCCAGTTGAAGGTTGGAGGGGGCGTAGATGCGAACGGAGTGCACCTCAAAAGATGGGATAATAAACAACCATAGAGACTGTATTGCTCTGTGGCTCAGTGGACGGATAAGCTGACCACAAAGACACAGGGTCATGGGTTTGAACCCCAAGGCATAACACAAAATTTTTTTTGTCCAAGACTGTGTTCGCACCACCGCATTTTCTCCATCCAAGACATTGTACTAATCAGACTCTGGTCAGAGTTTAATCAGAGTCTGATCAGAGTGGGATCCATTTTTCTCATAGGTGAAGAGAAAAAAAGAGTTCTCCCCCTTGCGCATTCTGTCGTCTATGTGAGATCTGATTTTTTTAATGGACCTATATACAGTCATATGAAAAAGTTTGGGCAACCCTATTAATGTTAACCTTTTTTCTTTATAACAAATTGGGTTTTTGCAACAGCTATTTCAGTTTCATATATCTAATAACTGATGGACTGAGTAATATTTCTGGATTGAAATGAGGTTTATTGTACTAAAAGAAAATGTGCAATCCGCATTTAAACAAAATTTGACCGGTGCAAAAGTATGGGCACCTCAACATGAAAGTGACATTAATATTTTGTAGATCCTCCTTTTGCAAAAATAACAGCCTCTAGTCGCTTCCTGTAGCTTTTAATGAGTTCATGGATCATGGATGAAGGTATATTTGACCATTCCTGTTTACAAAACAATTCCAGTTCAGTTAAGTTTGATGGTCGCCGAGCATGGACAGCACACTTCAAATCATCCCACAGATATTCAATGATATTCAGGTCTGGGGACTGGGATCGCCATTCCAGAACATTGTAATTGTTCCTCTACATGAATGCCTGAGTAGATTTGGAGCGGTGTTTTGGATCATTGTCTTGCTGAAATATCCACCCCTGCGTAACTTCAACTTCGTCACTGATTCTTGCACATTATTGTCAAGAATCTGCTGATACTGAGTTGAATCCATGCGACTCTAAACTTTAACAAGATTCCCAGTGCCGGCATTGGCCACACAGCCCCAAAGCATGATGGAACCTCTACCAAATTTTACTGTGGGTAGCAAGTGCTTTTCTTGGAATACCATGTTTTTTTGCCTCCATGCATTACACCTTTTTGTATGACCAAATAACTCAATCTTTGTTTCATCAGTCCACAGGACCTTCTTCCAAAATGTAACTGGCTTGTCCAAATGTGCTTTTGCATACCTCAGGCGACTCTGTTTGTGATGTGCTTGCAGAAACGGCTTCTTTCGCATCACTCTCCCATACAGCTTCTCCTTGTGCAAAGTGCGCTGTATTGTTCACCGATGCACATTGACACCATCTGCAGCAAGATGAAGCTGCAGGTCTTTGGAGGTGGTCTGTGGATTTTCCTTGACTGTTCTCACCATTCTTCTTCTCTGGCTTTCTGATATTTTTCTTGGCCTGCCACTTCTGGGCTTAACATGTACTGTACCTGTGTTCTTCCATTTCCTTACTATGTTCCTCCCAGTGGAAACTGACAGCTTAAACCTCTGAGACAATTTTTTTGTATCCTTCCCCTGAACAACTATGTTGAATAATCTTTGTTTTCAGATCATTTGAGAGTTGTTTTGAGGAGCCCATGATGCCACTCTTCATAGGAGATTCAAATAGGAGAACAACTTGCAAGTGGCCACCTTAAATACCTTTTCTCATGATTGGATACACCTGCCTATGAAGTTCAAAGCTCAATGAGATTACAAAACCAATTTAGTGCTTTAGTAAGTCAATAAAAAGTAGTTAGGAGTGTTCATATCAAGAAATTGATAAGGGTGCCCATACTTTTGCACCGGTCAATTTTGTTTAAATGCGGATTGCACATTTTCTGTTAGTACAATAAACCTCATTTCAATCCAGAAATATTACTCAGTCCATCAGTTAATAGATATATGAAACTGAAATAGCTGTTGCAAAAACCCAATTTGTTATAAAGAAAAAAAGTTAACATTAATAGGGGTGCCCAAACTTTTTCATATGACTGTACATGAATTTGCCGAGTGCCATCCAATTCTCAGAGGCAAATCATGCATGCTGTGATTTCTTTCCCTTGGACATGTGCACTGCCTTATTGAATAACATTGGTCCAAGTGTGATCCAATTTCGTGACGGATACCACTCGGATTGAAAATTCTATTGTCTCCAGAAGCTCTACCACTGAGCCATTCATTTACATTGCCCTGAATTGTAAGGACCTACCAAGCTCCAAACATAAAGCTGATACTGACATGGTATACATGATAAGAATAAAGGCCGCTTTACACGCAACAACATCGCTAACGCGATGTCGTTGGGGTCACGGAATTCGTGACGCACATCCGCTCTCGTTAGCGACGTCGTTGCATGTGACACGTACGAGCGACCGCTATTGAGAGATAATACTCACCTTATCGTTGATCATTGACACGCTGTCCAGTTCCCAAATATCATTGCTTTTTCAGGACACAGGTTGTTCGTCGTTCCTGCGGCACCACACATCACTATGTGAGACACCGCAAGAACGAGCAACATCACCGTACCTGCGTCCACCGGCAATGAGGAAGGAAGGAGGTGGGTGGGATGTTCATCCCGCTCATTCCGCCCCCTCTGCTTCTATTGGGCAGCCGCTTAGTGACGTCTCTGTGACGCCGAACAAACCGCCCCCTTAGAAAGTAGGCGGTTCGCCGGTCACAGTGACGTCGCTAGGCAGGTAAGTAGTGTGACGGGTCAGAGCGATGTTGTGTGCCACGGGCAGCGATTTGCCCATAACGCACAATCGATGGGGGCGGGTACGCACACTTGCGATATCGGTAACGATATCGCAACGTGTAAAGCGGCCTTAAGAATGATAAATGCAATACTTATTTGTCTGTACAGCATAAAAGAAAACCTTCATTTCTAAGGTTTTATATATGGTATCTGTTTGACTGTATATGATATCTTAGTATTACATATGGGGTCTAAGAACATGTAGTGACTTTGTCCTGTTTCACACATCCGGCATTTCTCAGGATACTGGATCCAGCACGCATGAAGTACAGTCCATTCATTTACAGTGGAAGCATGACACCATGCGGACAAATGCGGTTGTGTATGAAACACACAACCACATGGTGTCGCGCTTCCACTGTAAATGAATGGACTGTACTGCATGTGTTGCGGGCGGGGAGGATGCCGCTGCTGCGTGGTGGCTAACGCTCGGGTCCGGCGCTGCTGCGGCTGCTGCTCGGTGGCTCGAGCGGTGGGCCGGATCCGGGGACTTGAGCAGTGCTCCTCGCCCGTGAGTGAAAAGGGTGGTTGGTTTGGGGGATTTAGTCCGTGACGCCACCCACGGGTTGTGGTGAAGATGGGCACCACTGCTGCTGGTCACAGGGATCCCGGAGCAATGGTAGGGAGCAGCTGGGATGTTGTTTTCCGCCGTGGGTAGGGGTCGATGGTCCCGGGGCCCGGTGGTGTGACGGGGAGGCAGGGTTGGTGAGGTGCAGGGTTGCAGGGACAGCGCGGCGCGGTGCAGGATGGCACAGGTGTACTCACTCAGCAAGAGATGCACAAAGTCTCCGGTAAACCAAAAGGCTGGATGGACGGGTCCCGCAGCCGGCTGCTGTGTCTCTCCCCGGACAGGTGATGGCAGCTGTCTTTCCCTGCACCTTTGTGTACTGTCTTGACTACGATGGATCCCCAACGGTAGTCCGCTCCCCGGTGTATGGATACCGGACGAGCCCGTTTGCCCGCAGGCGCTGGCCCTTGGGTCTCTAGCCTTAGGCGGTAGCTGTATACCCTCATGGTGCAGACGGTTGCCTTCTAACGGGTCTTTGGCTGTTAGGTAACCCCTGGGGTTCCTGTCACACTCGGATTTGACTGTTAACGGCGACTCCAAGCCTGGTCGGGGTCCGATGGCCCTGCCTGTGTGTGCTGGCTTCACTTCACTCCCCGGTCGGTACCGACGGGCAAAAGCCCGACCCCAGTTCTACGGTTCCGCATCGATTCACCACTCCTGCAGACGGCCACCACCGTCTGCCAACCTTGTTGTCAGTGCCTGGGCCACAAACCCAGACACTCTTCACTTTTCTCCTCTCACTTCAACCTCCTCCACTGAACTCCAACTTCTAACTGTCACTTTTCCTGCCTCCAGGCCTGTGAACTCCTCGGTGGGTGGGGCCAACCGCTTGGCTCCACCCCACCTGGTGTGGACATCAGACCCTGGAGGGAGGCAACAAGGATTTTATGTTTGGCTAATGTTACTGTCTAGTGTGTGTTACCTGTGACGAATTGGCTAGTCCAGGGCACCACATTCCCCCTTGGTGAAATGCAGACCGTCCGCGGGCTGCCCGTCCATCACCGGTTTTATTTTCAAAACTGTAAAAACATAAATAACATGTAAACATAAGCATTTTTGTCAGGTCACTTCAAACGTTACACATAAAAACAATTTTAATAATGACGGACGGACGGATGTCTTCCGCTCTCCCACCCAAGCAACCTAGCCCTGATGCTGCCCCTAAGAAGTGGGCAGCACCCCTTGACCCCAGTCCAGGTTCAGGCTGCCCGAGCGGGAACGGGTACGGTATCTCGCACCCGACTGTCACTTCAGGGGACCCCTGACCCCCGGAGGATGGCCACCGGTCCTGGTGGTCGCCGGGCCCCAGCCTCCTCTGCTGCGGGCCCTTCCTCCAATCTGCCTCTCCGGAGGCGGCAACGGTTTCCATCCTATAAAACTATTTACAAGCCTACCAGTTCGGGGGTGGCCTGCCAGTTCTCGGCCATGTCCATGAGCAGTTTCTCATGTGGGTGGTAAAAAAACACACAGGGTCCCTCCGGGGACAACTTGCCGGCAACGGCCGGAATAATCACAGTAGCTAATCAGATGATCTTTCGGATGATTATTGTCATTCATTCAAACTGCTGAGGGTCCCAACGGGGACAACAGTATGCAACGGAGAACCGCTGCCACTATTTGAGGTCGCACTCATCCAGGACCTCCTCCAGCTCAACATCCGGACGGCACGGTGGAGGAGGGGGCTGGGGCCGCATCTGCACACCGCGGCTCACCCTTTGCTTAACATCTAGGGCGAACCAGCCCCTCTCCCCGCAGTGGCGGGTGTAAGTTACCAGGTCGCCAGGCAATAGGTCGCGACCCGTGTGGCCCGTGGGAAGGTGTGAGTTGACATCGCGACGGGCCACAAACACTTCGGCCTCCAGGTCCGGCTCGTAGATGAAACCGAACCCCCTCCGCGTGTCAAACTGTCGGACTTGGCCTTCGTACACCGGGCCCCGCACCCAAAAGGTGGCATGACGGAGTGCATCCTTTTCTTTAATCACTCGCGCCATTACTTCGGCCCTCTGCTGCTCCCTGGCGGCGATTTCTCGGCCCAACTGGTTTGGTTCCCTGTCCCAATAAGGGGCGTTCGCAGACCCCTGCGCCTGGGTCGGGCCCCCTGGACCGCGCCCACAACTGGTACTTTCTCGTGGGGGTCCCGCGGTGACATGGCCTGTACTGCGGCTTTGCAGTGGTGGCCCGGCGCAGCCTCAGCCGAGGCGTGGGACTCAGGGACAGCTGGCTTCACTGGTTGGGCCTTCGGGCCCGCAGCGGCCGGTTCTTCCACGGCCGGGCGGACTGCCAGAGCCGGGACGGTCTCGGGTGCGGCAACTTCCGTGGCCGATGGCTTCTCGTCGCGGATGGATACTTCCCGTGGGGTCTTCCATGGCAGCGGGAGGGATACAGTCCGTTCCCAAACAACGTCCCCAGGCCGGTCCTCTAGGGCGGACAAGTTGGATTCCGCTACCGGTGTTGGGGGTAGCGGACCGAGCGGAGGGGCAACAGCAACTGGTACGGATGGCGGGAGGCAGGAGGGTGAGCGGGCGCAGGCCGGGCCCCTCAGCCGCAGCAGCCAGTCCTTCTTGGACACAGCGGCGTGGGTCGCTTACCCGCTCCTCCAACACTGCCTCCACCTCACGTCTCCGTACGGCCGCCGCCACCTCCTCCATCTCGGCCACCCAGCGCTCCATCAAGAACCGGACCTAGGTTTGAATGCGGCAGCACATTAGTGCGGTCCGGGCTTCCACCCACGCCGCCGTTCCAGGCGTGGGCTCGGGAATTTCCGCATCACCGGACGGGACGGACATACTTGCTGGCAGACTTCCAGGAGCCGGATATGTTGCAGAGTCCTGGTGTCCCCGCTTTTATAGCCTTCAGCTACATCAGGCAGACACACACCCGCCCCCCCTTGGTTCTCTTCAGCACTTCCGCTTGTTGGGGGCGGGGCTTCGCTTTCGCGCCTTCCCTGCTCGGAGAAGACGCTCGAGCGGGAGATTTTCGCGACAAAGATGGCGGCGCTTCAAAATTTTCGGCCGGACTCCGCCAGCGGGGATCACAAGGCGCACTTCTACTGGTAAGTAGACTGGTCCAATTCTGTTCGTGATGCCAAGTTGTTGCGGTCGGGGAGGACGCCGCTGCTGCGCGCTCGCTAACGCTCGAGTCCAGCGCTGCTGCGGCTGCGGTGGCTTGAGCGGTGGGCCGGATCCGGGGACTCGAGCGGCGCTCCTCGCCCGTGAGTGAAAAGGGTGGTTGGTTTGGGGGATTTAGTCCGTGACGCCACCCACGGGTTGTGGTGAAGATGTGCACCACCGCTGCTGGTGACGGGGATCCCGGGGGCGATGGTGGGGAGCAACTGGGATGTTGTTTTCCCCCTCCGTGGGTAGGGGTAGGTGGTCCTAGGGCCCGGTGGTGTGACGGGGAGGCAGGGTTGGTGAGGTGCAGGGTCGCAGGGACAGCGCGGCGCGGTGCCGGATGGCATGGGTGTACTCACTCAGCAAGAGATGCACAAAGTCTCCAGTAAACCAAACGGCTGGATGGACGGGTCCCGCAGCCGGGTGCTGTGTCTCTTCCCGGACAGGTGATGACGGCTGTCTTTCCCTGCACCTTTGTGTACTGTCTCGACTACCATGGATCCCCAACGGTAGTCCGCTCCCTGATGTATGGATACCGGACGAGCCCGTTTGCCTGCAGGCGCTGGCCCTTGGGTCTCTAGCCTTAGGCGGTAGCTGTATAACCTCACGATGCAGACGGTTGCCTTCTAACGGGTCTTTGGCTGTTAAGAAACCCCTGGGGTTCGTGTCACACTCGGATTTGACAGTTGATGGCGGCTCCAAGCCTAGTCGGGGTCTGATGGCCCTGCCTGTGTGTGCTGGCTTCACTTCGCTCCCCAGTCGGTACCGACGGGCCAACGCCCGACCCCAGTCCTACGGTTCCGCGTCAATTCACCACTCCTGTAGACGGCCACCATCATCTGCCAACCTTGTTGTCAGTGCCTGGGCCACAAACCCAGACACTCTTCACTTTTCTCCTCTCACTTCAACCTCCTCCACTAAACTCCAACTTCTAACTGTCACTTTTCCCGCCTCCAGGCCTGTGAACTCCTCGGTGGGTGGGGCCAACTGCTTTGCTCCTCCCCACCTTGTGTGGACATCAGACCCTGGAGGAAGGCAACAAGGATTTTATGTTTGGCTAATGTTACTGTCTAGTGGGGGTGGTGGTGTGTGTGTGTTACCTGTGACGACCTGCCTAGTCCAGGGCGCCACACATGCGTGCCGTATCCGGTGAAATGCTGGATGTGTGAAACGGGCCTTACTGGTATGTTAGGCTTTTTTTTACCATATGTATGGTACCTTTCTAACTTTTTGACTAGAAGTTTTCCTTTTTTTTCTAATGTCAGCAAAATATTTCGCTCCTATTTACCAGTAAATCCATAAATCCAGTTTAATGAATTTATTTAATAAAAATATTTGCATACTGTACAGTTTAGCAATTGGAAGAATTCTCAGCTTACATATAGAAACGTATGTAACCTAATCTTGCTTACAGGTACAACATCATTTTTAATTTCTGTTAAAAGACAACAAACAAGTGCACACATTTTAAGGAAAGAAGTGAAAGAGAAGCATTCATAATTGACTACAAACTCTTAGTATTCTGAGAGAACGTGAAACTTGGCAAAGAATATTCATATCAAGCACCATTAGTTGGTTACAACACCCTACAGATTGGAACTGAGAAGAGGTCAAACTTGAAATTACCGTTCAATTGATGCAATATCTACCACGAGAAGGGAAGCAAAGGAAGTTACTAGACCCAAATAGCATCAGTGGTGGACAGTGTCGTTGAATTATGATAGACTTGTGCATTCAGCGTAAGATTATCACCCATTCTGAAATTCAGTTTGTGTAATGTCACCGAGTGATGGCCTGGTTTTCCAGCATCACTTTTCTGTCTGGTTCCAGGAGTCACGCAGCTTCTCAATTCCTAATGTCAAATGATTTAAAGTTAAGCAAAGATTTTCCCTAGATGTTTTTATCAACATGAGCTCTGGCAAATGAATCTCAGCTCATAATTCCTTCATGATATACTCAAAAAAGGCAAAACGCTGAGTACTGATTCATTATAGAGTTCAGCTGGAGCTCAGTCAACCCCTTCACCTCCAAAACCAGCAGGAATATTATATATTTTTATATACTAAATTATTATGTAATATTAACCGCTAAAACTCACCAAATCTCCAGAGATATTACATATTTATGAGGTTCTATCCATAGAAACACTTTCAAAATGTTGATATCAAGACAAGCAGCTGTAATATTATATGGCAGCCTAGTCCAATTGTCAATAAATATATTATGGATGTTTACATGGAATTAAAGGGAATCTGTCACCACATTTGACCTAATTAAACTATTAATATGAGCAGATGGGTTATAGGATGGGTTATAGGATGCTGAAAAATGTCAGACTTGTAAGTCTCATATCAGGTGCATTGTTGTGGATACATCATCTTTTATCATTTTATGTAAATAAGATCTTCCAGGCTATGGGGTGGCTGCTACCTGGAAGATAACTCCAGAGATTATTTTATATAGAAGGGGCGTTACCAGTGTGATGGCCGCTCTCTAGTCTCACTGCAGACATGTGTGTGATTATAACTGACACATCTGCAGGTTCCTCTCAGCTTCATCCTCCATCTCACAGGTAGGCAGCGCTCTAATACAGCAGAGCTCAGGGAGCTTCAAAAAAATGTGTTTGCAAGAAGACAAATTTTATTTCTCCTTTTCTGTGTCTGTTACTTGTCTCGCAGTGGTAACATATCTCTATATAAAATAACCTCTGGAGGCGGAGTTATCTTCCAAGCAGGATCCGCCCCACATCCTTAAATAACTCATTTATATAAAGTGATAAGAGATGATTTATTCACAACAAGGCATCTGATATCAGATAGGCAGGTAGGACATTTTTCAGCATTCTATAAACTAAATGCCTATATTAATAGGTTAGATGGGTCAAAGTGGTGACAGTTTCCATTTAAATAATAATATATTAACAATACATATCAGTATTAGAGATGAACAAATCGATTTGATACCAATTCCTGTTGAATTTTAGGAAATTTGCTGGACCCAGTGAATTGGAACAATTTGCGATTTGACTCATGTGAATCGCCAAAGGTATTGCCACTATTTTATACAATACAGGTGATTGTGTGCTGCCCCCATGTCAGCAGCCGAGCTGCTCGGATCCGGATGCACGGTGGCTCGAGGGGCTTTGGACCCGGTGGTCTCGTATTTACAGGGGGTATGGTATATTGAGTGTTTGTGACGCCACCCGTGGTGTGTGGTAAGATGGAGTACCACCGCTGTGGCTGGGAGTACCCAGTGGCGATGGAGTGGGCAGCCAGGTGTTTAACCCCTCCACGGGTAGGGGGAATGCCCCGGGACTCGGTGATGGGGACAGGGAGATGCTGTTGGGGAGGTAAGGGTCACTTGCATACTCACTCAGTCCAATAACGCTGACATCGACAACTTTAGTAAACCAAAGTTCTGGACATTGCTGCCGCTGAGGGGGAGCACGTTTGGGTCCCGTTTCTGTTGGTGTTGCCTGTTGATCTGTGACCTTTTTCCCGTGGTACCCTGTTTACTTCTAGTTGGTCCCTGTAGCCTAAAACTAGTCAGGTCCTGCTCCCCAGTATGGCTAACTGAGGGAGTTTGCTCTCAGGGTTCACACTTGGGATTTCTTGGACCGTATTTGTGGAAAGTCCTATCCCTCTCGTTGCGCTAGTACCCCGATTTTGGAGCAGGTGGAGAGCGGATCTTGGAGGCACCATTCGCGTCGGGTGAATTGTCAGATTGCCTAAAGATACTCCCTGACCTAGAGTCAACGTACCCCTTCGTGCCCTGGTCCCAGCCCGGTGATTGTACAAGGCCGCCGGCTGTCCTCCACGACAATGCCGTGCCCCTTGTCACGATCCCCTGCGACTGGGGGTCCAGCTCCTACCAGGCCCAGACCAATGTCTGATACCTAGTAGTTCCAAGGAGCCCAGCTCCTGACCTCCTCTCACTTTCAACTCCAATTCTACACTCTCCCTTTCTCTGACTGACTCCTGACACTCCTGACCTCCCCTTAACCAACCCCCCAAGTGGGCGACCCTATTCTACTCAGGCTGTCCACTGGTGTGTCTGGTGGGTGTGGTGCAGAGTGTTCCTAGGATTTTGATTAGCTGGTTTTGGCAAAACCATTTGTTAGGGACCCGTAACCAAGGAGAAGGTGGATATTGCACAGAAGGGCAGATTGCACAATATCCTATGACGACCTGATAGGCCAGGGCATCACAATTGCACCAGCTAGAGAAGGCTCATGTGACTTTAGGTGCAAATTAATTAGTTTCCCAATAATGCTTTGCAGTCATCACATTACATAGGACAACACAGCCACTCAGAAGGAGTTATCAGAGCCTGTATAAAAGCTGGTGCAGTGAATTCAGCGCTGTATCCATTTTGGAGTGAATCAGTTTAGTGAAAGGATGGCACAGCTCACAGCTCAGCAATAGAAACAAGGAGTAAAATCCAAATAATAATAATAATAATAATAATAATAATAATCAATATCATTAATATACTGTAGAGATTGTGTGTCCGACAAAACAGCAGTAAAGAACGGTTATCAGCTGTTAACCCATAGCCATCTATGTGGAAGTAAATTTCACAATACTATGGGAATCCGTGTGTTAAATATCTTTAGTGGGGTTGCACCTAGGATATTATACAAGTCTTTTCAGGGCAATGGGAGTACTTGCGATAGGTGGCAATTTTATAAATCGTGAATCAAATTTTTGGGAAAGGTTCACCAAAATTGGTGAAGTCACAATTCAAAAGTTTTGATAATCTCATATCAGTATCTAATATCTCCTCAAAAAGGATTTAAAAAAAGTAGAACATCAAACAGAGAACATATGTTTTGTGCTTACTTTAATATAAAGTGCAGTTATATACATATACACAAATAAGGAATCTCTCATTATTACATAATGAAGCAATGATACCTTATTTAAAGGCATGTTTTAAAGGAATGGTCAAATGAATACAAAAATTTCCCATGTGCCTTACAGAAATCAAATTTACTTGGACCATCACATACCACCAGTCCATGCATTAGGTTGTTATTGACGGCAGATCTCCATCATTGTGTCTAATCTACAGCTGTCACTGAGATCCTCCAGGCCACATTCTCTCCCGTGTAGATGATCTTTCTTCTTGCAACTGAAGAACTTTCCCCCTTCAAGGCTTAAGACCCAGAAATGATGATGGTTCCTGCCTTGGTAAACTACGGTAATGTCTGCAAGCAATCTTGTACTGGGAACATGCGGAGAAGGTGGCAATTAGTTGTCACTTACAAATAAAAACAAAAAAACTCATTTAAGTTTAACTTTACATTTTTCTAATGTCCAGTTTGGATATTTTTGAGCATTGAGAGGAAATTTTCTTTAAGAATAAAATGTAATTGACTAATATATGTTCAACTCAAAGATTGATTATTGACTATAAACTTGATTTACACATCCACATCTGAAATGACTAGCACAAAGATGCAATACAGATGGTATCAGTAAATTGTTCCTATAAAAAGTTAAACCAATCATTGCAGTCTATGGCTGCGGTTCCAGGTTGTTTACTTACTTTTAGTGTTGTGCCGCTCACCCTGGTAATACCAGTCACTTGCTGTGATGGGCTCCGTTGAACCCGAATCCTTTTAGAGATCAGTCCAGTGTGGTGTTCGATTGGTTCCTTCCTTGTAGCGCCTGTGCAGTCGATCCCCTGGCTTGCAGCTACTTGGGGACCCGGGATTTAACGAGTAGTACTCTTAAAAGGTGCTGCGGTTCTGCTGTGGGGTCTGGCCCTGGATCCCCTCTTGCACTGTGCTTTAGGGCGCTTTGTGTCAGAGAAGCTTGAAACTTTCCCCGTATAGGCAGATTCTGGAAAACCAACATGGAGTATAATCTTCCCTAAGGTCCTGCCACCGTGAGTGGTGCCAATTCCGAGGGAAGCAGATGCACTCTCCCCACGGCAACTGTGTGAGCTCTCCTTTCTCCCACCAGAGCACCCGTGAGACATGTCTGCTCCTTTCCTCTCCTGCTGGAGAACTTTCTAACTGTTGTGTTGGCTCCTGACTCCCCCTGCTGGCTGCACCTCCCCCCTCCCAGGTCCTAAACTAGTGGGACTGGGGCCCCTGTATGCATCCTGTAAAATGCCACTCTGTAGGCAACCCCTTTATTACCCGACCCTAGCTCAGTCCCCAGTGGGAACAGGGCAACCTGGTGTGTATTTGAGTGTGTAAGTGGTGAAACCGGGACTGACCTCCCCAGGATTGGGGTTTAGCATTACACCCAAATTTGGGTGCAATACTCTGTGGCGACTGAAGCCTCAGGGGCGCCACATATACATTACTTTTTACTTTAAATGCCGCATTCATCCTCTTTCCAAATGTGTATTTTAAAGAGAAATAAAGTAAAATGTAGACTGAAATAGGCAGGGGTTAGGTTTTAGGCAAAGGTGCATGTTGTAAATGATCTAGTGCAAGCTTGTGAGTTAGTTATTTTATTTAATAGAACTCTATGAAATAAATTTTAACTGGGTATTAAAAAATTAATTCAACCCTAAAATAATACTAAATTAAAAGAAAATGCAGTAAGGTCATATTCTTCTGACTACATAAATACACTTTGATCATTCTAAATCTTGTCTCTAATGGAAAACTTATGTTAATATAATATTTGCCATGAGAAACATCACTAAATTCCATATTATGTTATTGCTGAAGAGTTTATTGCATTCAGTATGGATAAAATAACTCAAAAAGACCCCATGTGGTAACTTTCGGTATTACACATCTCCACGTACAGGTGAGCACAGGTGTATTTTTTTCTTATAAGACATAATGGAGATGCTAGAGTTATTATATGAGCAAGAAGCCTCAACATTGCAAGACCAAATATAACTGTTACACATGTTTCTATGAGCAATGTCACATGATTCCATATTACCCAACTTTTTTTTTACATAAAATTGTTAGTAAATGTTAACGTAAAATGAAAGATGTGTCAACTTAACCAGACTTCATGTCACTCACCATAAAGCAAAAGAGAGTATTTCTTGTATGCTATAAAGAACATGATCAGTTATTCCATCTTTTAACCATATGACATTATTCAAATCACCAAATTATCAAGAATAGTAAAAGGGAAAGGCTGCAATTACTTGAAGTAAAGAGATCCCTACTCCCTTTCTTCATTTTTCAAAGGCCCACTTAGAAAAAGAGCTGACATATTAAGGGAATGGGCAGACATACCATAGATGCAACCTATGCAGCCATACTGGGGCCCAAGAAGTAAGGAGGCCACTACTACCCCCAAAACAGCTGGAATTGTGCATTATAATGAGTTAATACTTTAAAGGCCCCACATATTGTTCTTCTTTATGGGTCTTATTTTGTATGTCTAATTTTTTAACTTGAATTTTTGTTCCACCATAAACTGGTTTTACTAAATACCCATATAAATATCACTTATAAAAAAGGTTTGTTTATTTGGTTCTTTTTACACTGTTTTTGTGTATAACTATGCTTTATATACTATATAGTTTATGTTGTTAGATGGAAAATGCCAGTCTTTATTGAATTTACATAATTATTTATACGACCACTATTAAAAAAAAAACAGTTGTGTAAGATGTAAAGAAAGCAAGAATGAAAGTTTGCAAGTGTCTATTAGCCACAGTAGAACATAAAACACAGATTAGAAGGTGACTATTAAGCTGGTGTCACACATAGCGACAACGACAACGACGTCGCTGCTACGTCACCATTTTCTGTGACGTTGCAGCGACGTCCCGTCGCTGTCGCTGTGTGTGACATCCAGCAACGACCTGGCCCCTGCTGTGAGGTCGCAGGTCGTTGCTGAATGTCCAGCTTCATTTTTTGGTCGTCGCTCTCCCGCTGTGACACACACATCGCTGTGTGTGACAGCGAGAGAGCGACGAAATGAAGCGAGCAGGAGCCGGCGTCTGGCAGCTGCGAAGCTGTAACCAGCGTAAACATCGGGTAACCAAGGGAAGCACTTTCCCTGGTTACCCGGTGTTTACGCTGGTTACCAGCCTCCGCTCTTGCTGCCAGCGCCGGCTCCTGCTCTGTGCCCATGTGGCTGCAGTACGCATCGGGTAATTAACCCGATGGGTACTGTAGCAAGGAGAGCAGGAAGCCAGCGCTAAGCAGTGCGCGCGGCTCCCTGCTCTCTGCAGTGTGACATGTAGCTGCAGCACACATCGGGTAATTAACCCGATGTGTACTGTACCTAGGAGAGCAAGGAGCCAGCGCTAAGCGCGGCTCCCTGCTCTCTACACATGTAGCACAGCGACGTTATGATCGCTGCTTCTGCTGTGTTTGACAGCTAAGCAGCGATCATAACAGCGACTTACAAGGTCGCTGTTACGTCACAGAAAATGGTGACGTAACAGCGACGTCGTTGTCGCTGTCGCTTAGTGTGACCCCAGCTCTAGTTTTTTTTCCATTTCAATTGAAATAAGTAACTCAGCTTGAACTTGATGACAGCAACATATGTCAAAAAAGTCAGGTCTGCCGTTGTGTAGCATCTCCTCTACTTCTTACAGCAGTCTGTAAACATCTGAGGAGTGAGGAAAAACATAGCTGGAGTTTTGGTAGAATAATGTTGTTCATGTCTGATGGTTCTAGCTTCTCAGCAACCCTTGGGGGTACTTTGCACGCTGCGACATCGCTACTGCGATATCGTCGGGGTCAAATCGAAAGTGACGCACATCCGGCGCCGGTAACGACGTCGCAATGTGTAAAGCCTAGATGCGCCGATAAACGATCACAAAAGCGTCGAAAATCGGTGATCTGTGTAGTGTCAGTCATTTTCATAATGTCGCACCAATAGGAGATACAATGTTGTTCCTCGTTCCTGCGGCAGCACACATCGCTGTGTGTGAAGCCGCAGGAGCGAGGAACATCTCCTTACCTGCCTCCACCGGCTATGTGGAAGGAAAGAGGTGGACGGGATGTTTACATCCTGCTCATCTCTGCCCCTCCGCTTCTATTGGCCGCCTGCCATGTGACGTCACTGTGACGCTGCACGATCCGCCCCCTTAGGAAGGAGGCGGGTCACCGGCCAGAGTGACGTTGCAGGGCAGGTAACTGCGTGTGAAGCTGCCGTGGTGATAATGTTCGCTACGGCAGCTATCATATGATATCGCATGTGTGCCGGGGGCGGGTACTATCGCGCTCGGCATCACTAGCCGATGCTAGCGATGTCGCAACGTGCAAAGTACCCCTTGGTCTTTGACAAATTTTTTTGTCCCATTACGTGCCAACTATATTCCATTGGTGAAAGATGTGGACTGCAGGCTGCTGGTTTATCCCTTGAACTCTTAGGCTGCAAATTCATACTATTATGCTGGATCCAGTATGTATTTAGTATTGTCTTGCTGAAATATGTAAGGCCTTGCTTGAAATATATGCTGTCTGGATGGGAGTATACATTGTCTGAAACCTCTATAAAATGTATTGACAGAGTCTTTCAAGACATGTAAGCTACCTGTGCCATAGCATTAATGCAAGCTCATACCATAAGAGATGCAGGCTTTTTATCTGTGTGATGATAACAAGCTGGATGGTCCCTGAGTACTCAGGAATTGGTGTCTGTGGTTTTCATATTGGACTTCAAATTTGGATTAATTTGTTAACAGAATAGTTTGATATGCTTAAGCTATTTGTATTGTTAGTCAGGCAATAAGGAAAAGAGAAACCTAAACCCTTAGGATGCTGTGCAATATATGTTCTTTCGTAAGTACAAATATCTCCAATTGAGTGAGAGTAAAAACGTAGGCCACGATTCATTAAGACTAATATTGTGCATGCCAGTTTTACTGAGCATGACAGCTGCAGTAAGATGTGCCTCATTTATTGAAAGGTCCAAAACCCAAGGTGCCAGTCATTTGCCTCCTATCACAAAGTTTATTACTTCCAGTATTCATATCATGTCTTGGTTTCGAGGCTTGATCCAATGACCTCTTGCTGCATGATTGGTTTCCTTCTCTGCTGAGCCACAGACTCTGTTCATCTGCTGATGATTCTCTTATTTTTCTGTCATATCACAGCTTGGGGAGCTATTTATACTCACCTTGCACCTGGCTTCTTTACTGGCTATTTTTCTAGATGGGTTAAAACTTAGGAGTTCCAGCCCTGCAACTAAGGGAATTTGCCTGATAGGCAGAACCCAGTTGTTTTACTGCTTTGTGCTTCTTTCACGTTTAATCCCAACACCTTTCCTCTCTACTCAGTTACGTTGGTTGAAGGTTTATCTTGCTTTAATTTATTATATTCCTTCCCCCATGGTGTACGTGCTTTAAGTTTGCACACATTGGGTCCCTGTCTACCTCTGCACACTTTTCCTCTGTTGGTTAGCAGTGCCTTCCAGCCTCCCTTCTGGCTCCTCAGGAGGAATGAGAAACTGCTTAAGGGCCTTTCAGGTAACCAGGTCCAAGTTGGTGTTTTGAGTTGTGCGGCCAGGGATTTTTTACCCTGTACAGGAACCAGTAGGGTGTCGGTGCAGGTGCTGCTGAGTTGTAGGCTTTATTTTTCCCTTTACCCGTGTTTGAGATAGGTACGTGCATAACAATACACAGAGCAGAAAACATGCAATGTTTTGTCCATATAAGGCCTTTTTAAGCAATAAATAGTTTAAGGGGTACAGTCATGGCCAAAAGTTTTGAGAATGACATCAAAATTATATTTTCACATGATCTGCTGCCCTCTGGTTTTTAATTGTGTTTGTCTGATGTTTACATCACATACAGAAATATAATTGCAATCATATTATGAGTACCAAAAGGTTATATTGACAGTTAGAATGAGTTAATGCAGCAAGTCAATATTTGCAGTGTTGACCCTTCTTCTTCAGGACCTCTGAAATTCTCCCTGGCATGCTCTCAATCAACTTCTGGACCAAATCCTGACTGATAGCTGTCCATTCTTGCATAAGCAATGCTTGCATTTTGCCAGAATTTGTTGGTTTTTGTTTTTCCATCCGTCTCTTGATGATTGCCCACAAGTTCTCAATGGGATTAAGATCTGGGGAGTTTCCAGGCCATGGACCCAAAATCTCTATGTTTTGTTCCATGAGCCATTTAGTGATTACCTTTGCTTTATGGCAAGGTGCTCCATCATGCTGGAAAAGGCATTGTTGGGCGCCAAACTGCTCTTGGACAGTTGGGAGAAGTTGCTCTTGGAGGACATTCTGGTACCATTCTTTATTCATGCCTGTGTTTTTAGGCAAGACTGTGAGTGAGCCGATTCCCTTGGCTGAGAAGCAACCCCACACATGAATCGTTTCAGGATGCTTAACAGTTGGCATGAGACAAGACTGGTGGTAGCGCTTACCTCTTCTCCTAATAAGCTGTTTTTCAGATGACCCAAACAATCGAAAAGGGGATTCATCTGAGAAAATGACTTTACCCCAGTCCTCAGCAGTCCACTCCCTGTACCTTTTGCAGAATATCAGTCGGTCCCTGATGTTTTTTCTGGAGAGAAGTGGCTTCTTTGCTGCCCTCCTTGAAACCAGGCCTTGCTCATAGAGTCTCCGCCTCACGGTGCGTGCAGAAGCCCTCACACCACCCTGCTGCCATTGCTGAGCTAGCTCGGCACTGCTGGTAGTCCGATCCCGCAGCTGAAACAGTTTTAAGATACGGTCCTGGCGTTTGCTGGTCCTTCTTGGGCACCCTGGAGCCTTTTTGGCAACAATGGAAGCTCTCTCCTTGAAGTTCTTGATGATGCGATAGATTGTTGACTGAGGTGCAATCTTTGTAGCTGTGATACTCTTCCCTGTTAGGCCACTTTTGTGCAGAGCAATGATGGCTGCACGTGTTTCTTTAGAGATAACCATGATTAACTGAAGAGAAACAATGATACCAAGCACCAGCATCCTTTTAAAGTGTCCAGTGGTGTCATTCTTACTTAATCATGACTGATTGATCGCCAGCCCTGTCCTCATCAACACCCACACCTGTGTTAATGGAACAATCACTAAAACAATGTTAGCTGCTCCTTTTAAGGCAGGAATGCAATGATGTTGAAATGTGTTTTGGGGGTTAAAGTTCATTTTCTTAGCCAATATTGACTTTGCAAGTAATTGCTGTTAAGCTGATCACTCTTTATGACATTCTGGAGTATATGCAAATTGCCGTTAGAAAAACTTAAGCAGTAGACTTTGTAAAAATTAATATTTGTAGCATTCTCAAAACTTTTGGCCATGACTGTACATTACTTCATTAAAAGGCTACAATGAATTAGGTGCATCTTACAAGAACCGTGGAAGAAATGTTACTCCAGTCAGGGACTGAAGTACATTTCTGGAGTAACTTTTCATGAATTTGATGGGCTCAGTCACCTCCAGTTCCACCTATATTCTGTCAATATTGGCATAGCTGGTTGAGCCTGGCATGACTATGCTAAAATATGCAATTATTTGTGACTTATTAAGGTATTTTTCTGACGTAAAAAACATGAATCAGTCCATAGTATATACCGACACTGTTTTGCGTTTGTAGTGTCCAAGTAGAAGATATATAGTATATAGACACTGTGGGCCACGACACAGGTCATTTAGAATACTGTAGTCTATAATGAATGAAGTCAGGGAGGGCAAGAGGGGTACTTCCACCATTGAGACCCCAAATGAACCTGAGGATAGGTGATAATGATAACTTGTGACAGCACCATAAAGATGAGCTGTTTTCACTGAGAAGGCTGTACTTCGCTGTACATTTAATCAGAGGGAAAGCGTAACAAAACATGTTGGCTATTCCAATGTTTGGCTGCCCAAGTAATGTGTGGATCGAGGACTGGAAGATAAGTAATGGAACTTGTTATGAAGAATAAATCTATGTGCAAACTGGCATTTAAAGATGGACGATATTTAAGGAATACTTCAATTTGAGTCTTTGCATTTTTATTTACACTCCTGCTTAACTCGAGACATTTTTACCTGCTCTATTTGCTTGTGTAAATCTTCCACATATGCCATCACTTTGGACTATTAGACATTGTACTGTAGCTGATAGCCTTTTCTTTTGAGGTCTATTGAGAAGTCTGTAAGTAAAGATGATAAAATCATTCAGGTAAGACAGGATGTGAAACAGGCTCAGGCCTGCGCTAGCATAAAGGTATTTCACTGACAGAGACAGCCTGTGGCAGGTGCAAGACCAGCCTGAATGAAGCAGAAATAAATATGCCCAACCTGCAAAAATGTTTGAACATGTTTCCAGGCTAAAAAGCCTCCTATTCCCTTAATTACTTGGCGTTCTACCTGTGTACTACGTGTTAGAGTGTTAAGAGTCTGAGCTTGGTCTGGAAAATCAATGGTACATTATCCTTACTCATGTTTGGAAAATCAAGTTCCTCTTTAAGTGGAAACATTAAAATAAAAAGATGATGAGGTGTTTCCTCATGCTAAATATCTTCTACTACAATGTATGCAATCTAATTAGCATAACTCAATGTAGCAGCGGATACTGAAGTGAAAGAAAAATGCAGGATGAATTCATGGTTAAAGAAGTTATCCACTACCCTAACTCATTTAATTTTTTATTCATCAGTTGTGCTATTATGTGCTACTAAATGCATCAATAGTCTTATTATAGTAATATAAACCTTTTATCATGCATATAGCATCACTTTGTGTCTGCCAGATGCAGCTCTGATGCTTACATTTATCACCTCATCTCCCCAGGTTTACTGTGATCTCCCACTACAATTTCCATAATGCATTGCAGTAGCCTGTGAGCCAGCACTTAGTTTGCCTCCTCAATTCTCCACCATGCACTGCTGAAGATATTAGGAGATACCAAGTGTCAGAGCAGTCCAGGGTAGGTACCAGCCCATCTGGCAATTGCCAGATGGCCAGTTCAGCCTGGTTACTGTGTTTGTTATGCAAATTTCAGTGCTTTTCAGCTGTCCACATCAGTGATTGGATTACCTAAACCCTTTGCTAGTGAAGTGCTGGGATCTTCATTTCAAAAGAAAAGGTGTCGGTCCCTGCTGTTAATAATGAATGAAACTCAGATTGTGAGGCAGTGAGGCAGACTAATTGTGACTCGGTCCAAAACATCTACACCCACCATCAGGGGCCTAGTGACAACTTCCTTTCATTTGGATGTATGGGACATCACAGAGGAGGAAGAAGAATCTGCATAACAATCCAGTACTAGGTAACCCCTGCTGAGAGGCTAACATGGAAGCTACAGTTAGGTCCAGAAATATTTGGACAGTGACACAATTTTCGCGAGTTGGGCTCTGCATGCCACCACATTGGATTTGAAATGAAATCTCGACAATAGAATTCAAGTGCAGATTATAACGTTTAATTTGAAGGTTTGAACAAAAATATCTGATAGAAATTGTAGGAATTGTACACATTTCTTTACAAACACTCCACATTTTAGGAGGTCAAAAGTAATTGGACAAATAAACCAAACCCAAACAAAATATTTTTATTTTCAATATTTTGTTGCGAATCCTTTGGAGGCAATCACTGCCTTAAGTCTGGAACCCATGGACATCACCAAACGCTGGGTTTCCTCCTTCTTAATGCTTTGCCAGGCCTTTACAGTCGCAGCCTTCAGGTCTTGCTTGTTTGTGGGTCTTTCCATCTTAAGTCTGGATTTGAGCAAGTGAAATGCATGCTCAATTGGGTTAAGATCTGGTGATTGACTTGGCCATTGCAGAAGGTTCCACTTTTTTGCACTCATGAACTACTGGGTAGCTTTGGCTGTATGCTTGGGGTCATTGTCCATCTGTACTATGAAGCGCCGTCCGATCAACTTTGCGGCATTTGGCTGAATCTGGGCTGAAAGTATATCCCGGTACACTTCAGAATTCATCCGGCTACTCTTGTCTGCTGTTATGTCATCAATAAACACAAGTGACCCAGTGCCATTGAAAGCCATGCATGCCCATGCCATCACGTTGCCTCCACCATGTTTTACAGAGGATGTGGTGTGCCTTGGATCATGTGCCGTTCCCTTTCTTCTCCAAACTTTTTTCTTCCCATCATTCTGGTACAGGTTGATCTTTGTCTCATCTGTCCATAGAATACTTTTCCAGAACTGAGCTGGCTTCATGAGGTGTTTTTCAGCAAATTTAACTCTGGCCTGTCTATTTTTGGAATTGATGAATGGTTTGCATCTAGATGTGAACCCTTTGTATTTACTTTCATGGAGTCTTTTCTTTACTGTTGACTTAGAGACAGATACACCTACTTCACTGAGAGTGTTCTGGACTTCAGTTGATGTTGTGAACGGGTTCTTCTTCACCAAAGAAAGTATGCGGCGATCATTCACCACTGTTGTCATCCGTGGACGCCCAGGCCTTTTTGAGTTCCCAAGCTCACCAGTCAATTCCTTTTTTCTCAGAATGTACCGGACTGTTGATTTTGCTACTCCAAGCATGTCTGCTATCTCTCTGATGGATTTTATCTTTTTTTTCAGCCTCAGGATGTTCTGCTTCACCTCAATTGAGAATTCCTTAGACCGCATGTTGTCTGGTCACAGCAACAGCTTCCAAATGCAAAACCACACACCTGTAATCAACCCCAGATCTTTTAACTACTTCATTGATTACAGGTTAACGAGGGAGACGCCTTCAGAGTTAATTGCAGCCCTTAGAGTCCCTTGTCCAATTACTTTTGGTCCCTTGAAAAAGAGGAGGCTATGCATTACAGAGCTATGATTTCTAAACCCTTTCTCCGATTTGGATGTGAAAACTCTCATATTGCAGCTGGGAGTGTGCACTTTCAGCCCATATTATATATAGAATTGTATTTCTGAACATGTTTTTGTAAACAGCTAAAATAACAAAACTTGTGTCACTGTCCAAATATTTCTGGACCTAACTGTATACAGCTAATGCAAATATATTACAAAACATGTTATTTTGAAGATATATGGCAGAGGGGTGAAGTTGATTGCACAGTATTATTAATTCACACTATCATTTCAGAGGCTACTTTCTCTTGAATATCACTATTGATCTGAGGTCAGGGGTCTCTGCAGTGTTAGGAGTGCCCTAATTCACTGAGTCTCCTTTACACAGCCGGGTCAAATTCTGTACAATGCCACAAAACTGCAGTAATGTTATTGGATGGACCTGCGCTCTCCCTATTTGAAATATGATTCTGTAGAGATTTTAATGTATGTTCTTTACAGACATTACAAAATGGGATGCCAAAGAGGTGCCAGCTTTCCTGAAGAATGGTAATGGATAATAAAAAATTGCTTTGCCTTTATTTGTGCATAATTTATTGCAATGTTTGGTAAGTTTGCCAGTTCCTTTAATATAACGCTTTTGTCTTGACCTGGTTCCCTAGTTTTTATGCCTCCTCGTACATCCCACTTTTACTGAAATCAAATTTGTGATTTTTTTTTTTGTATCCAGAAATTTGCAAATCATAAATCTGGCAAACAACCCTCCGCCTGGGTAACCATATACAGTCATCCATCCCTATATTAAAAGTGGTGAGAGTGAAATTGCAAAAATTGAAAAACTTTTGCACACAAACAGCAGGAAACAAAATTGACATTAGAAAACCAGCACAAAATAAATTATACATGTCCTCCTATGGGTTACACAGTAATCAGAAAATACTGGGATCTTTCTTGATGTCACATCTTGGAAGTAAGAGCATTAGGCAGCACAGGTGATCTGTAAAGTTCTTACTGACTGCATTTATGGAGGTTTGTTTGAACATTTCCATTGAGTAAGGAAGTTTCACCAGGGCTCGGTAATAGAGCGGTGTGCAGCCATTAATGTAATACGCATTTTTTACTGTATTGAATGACAATGGTTCTTCATGGTATTAAAGCTTTGTCAGATGAAGGCACAGTAGTAGAAGCGATTTCCAGCACAGAGGATTGAAATATTTCCAGAGTGAGCGTGACCTGAATAATTCCTATCTAATTCTAGGTTTTGCACTTATTATTATGAAAGTTATAATAGGTTGGCATTTTCTTATATCAGCTATAAAACTTATCTGCATATGAGTGACATAATATCAGGACAAATTATTACATTTGTATTCAGTTATATAAATTAGCCAATGGGAGTAACGACAATATCTGTACTGTGTTGAGAAATATATTAGCACTATATAAATATAAAATAGTCATTACAATTACTATATTAGAATATTGTAAAGGTTATTACCATGTTATGAAGTGATGGTATTCTGTTTGGCTAGGAGATATGCCACTTTAGCCACACTGTGGCCCAAGAGTTAAAGGGGCCGACTTCTACCTTCAAAGCAGTAAGTGTGATGGCTTGGACTAGTCAGGTCGTCCCAGGTAGTCACACACACATCACCCCCCTCCCCGATTAGGTGACAGCAGCCAACCAAGAAACCCTTGTCACCACCCTCCAGGTTTGATGTCCACACCAGGGGGTGGAGCCAGGTGGTTGGCTCTGCCCACCGAGGAGTTCACAGACCTGGAGGCGGGAAAACAAACACACAAGTTGTAGTGCAGAGTAGAGAGACGTCAAGTTCAAGGGCAGACCTGTGTCCAGGCCTGCCAACAGACTACTCTGGTGGCTGGGTCGGAGCCCAGGTACCTTTGGCAAGGAGGCAGATGGTGGTGACCGCCTGCAGGAGCTGGGATTACAGCCAGTGGAACCATAGGGACCGGGGTCGGGCGGTGGCCCACCGGTACCGAACCGGGGAACCGATTGGAAACCGGAGCACCAGGAGGGGTACTCAGACCCAGTACAAAGCCCTGAACCGACAGAGCTGAGTCAAATCAACTGATTGCGGACTGGACTTAAGGACCTATCCCACACAAGACCCGTTAGAAGACAACAGCCCAAGCATACAGGTTAAAGCCACCGCCAAGGCATAGAGACCCAAAGGGCCAGCGTCTGCGGGCAAACGGGCTCCTGTGGCATATACAAGTTGAGGAGCGGACTACCATTGCTTAGGCATAGGAGTCAAACATTCATACAAAGAGGTGCAGGAGAAAGGCGGAAACCACCAACCTATTCTGGAAGAAGCTGCAGCCGGCTGCGGGCCCCGTGCATCACCCCGTTTGGTTTACCAGAGACTTCAGTGTATTGTGTCATAGTGAGTACACCAGTGCCTTTGGGCCGCGCACCGCGCCGCACAGCATCAGCACCCAGCACGCACCCGCTCTCCCACCTCAGCACCTCCCTCGGGCCCCCGGGACCATTGCTCCCCAGGAGGCCTAGTTAACGGCAGCGGTGGTGTCCATCCATTCACCACAACCCGTGGGGGGCGTCACGAACTTATACCCCAAATCAAACCACCGCGACCCCGGCCGTGGAACTCCCCGTCAAGTCCCTGCGTGTAGCGCCAACTCCCTTGCAGAGCGACGTGACCCCCGGGTCCGTGAGACGCTCGAGCCACCACCCACCGTACGAGCATGGATCCGAGCGGCTTGGAGGTCGCAGCCGAGCCCGCGGGGCGGTACATAAGCAGCTCCTTTTACAGACTGCATAAATTGTCTGTTGAACCTGCCAATATCGATGGGTTTGGCTGACACTCTGATGGGCATGGAGATGGCAGCGCCGGCCAACTAATTATCAAGGGGACATGTCAATTGGCCATGTCCAATTTCAAACTAAGGGGGCTAAGTCACTTAGGGTTTAATGACGACCATATTCCCTTATTTCTCCTTTCACCCCGAACAGACTGTGACCCCTTCCCCTGAAATAACCATGACTGACTACACCCCTCCCTCCCAAAATACCCCTGACTGACTAAGCCACTCTACCCGTATCACCTCTGATTATGTCCCCTCTTCCCATATCACTCCTGACTACATCCCTTCCTCCAATATCACCCCTGACTGACTGCACCCCCTCTCTCTGTATCTCCCCTGACTGACTATGCCTTTTTCCCCTGTATTACCTGTGACTGACTGGGCCCCCTGCCTCTTGGTATCACCCCTGAATGACTGAGCTTTTCTCACGGTATAACCCTTCTTATGCACACTAAAATGCACACATGGTAAAGAATGAAAAATAAGGTCTTATTTAAAACTAGGACACTATACCTGTCGGGTTCCTGTACAGACTAGAGGTTCAAGCTTCACAGTCCCTAAAGGCCCTTGTGCAGACTGAAACAATCCTAAGGGTATCCTTCCACTTGCGTTTTGCATGGATGAATGCAATCTGATAAAATATTGGATTGTTCTCACTCTAGTGCAAAACTATGGGGCAGTGCCCATCTGCGATTGATTTCTCGTGCCATAGCGGCATGCGTAATGAATCACAGCATGCTGCGTTTGTCAGCGAGTCTCGACTCATGCACCCCTATACTAGTCTATGGGAGCGTGTGAGATATCGCACTGCACTAGCATGTAATCTGAGTGCAGTGCAATATACAAAGAAACAGGCAGCGGAGGAGATGGGGAGAAAGTGCTCACTCTTCTCCACACCTGTGATGCAATTGCAAGATCGCATCACAGTTGCATGACCCTCGGCTGACTCTCGCAGCAGAGGGTCATTAGCAGGGGCGTAAATACCGCGGTCGCAGCAGTCGCAATTGCAACCGGGCCCGGAAGGTTAGGGGCCCGCCGCCGCCCGGCAGATCAGCAGGCAGCTCCTTTCTGTGAGAGGAGCTGCACTGTTCTGCCGCAGATCACGCGGCACGGCTGCCACTATATGACCCGGTTGCCGCCGCTGATGTCGCGGGCAGAGGAGGGGACGCTGCGCTCACCCACTGCTCGGGTCCGGCTACTGCTGCTGCTGCTGCTCAGTGGTGGCTCGAGCGGTGGGCCGGATCCCGGGGACTCGAGCGGCGTTCCTCGCCCGTGAGTGAAAAGGGGGAAGGTTTGGGTTTAGGGATATTGTCCGTGACGCCACCCACGGTTGGGGTGAGATTGGTGACACCACCGCTGCTCTGGACGGGGATCCCGGGAGCGATGACAGGGAGCAGCCTGGATGATGGTTCTCCTCTCCGTGGATAGGGGGTTGGTTGTCCCGGGGCCCGGTGAGGGGTAGGGATGAATGGCAGGCGGGCTATGGGGCCTGGTGAGGTGCAGGGTCGTGGGGGCAGCGCTGTGCCGCACGGCACGGTGGTACTCACTCAGCCAATGATGAATGCAAAGTCTCCGGTAAAACAAACGGCTGGATGGACGGGTCCCACAGATGGCTGCGGTGTTTCTCCTCCCGGCAGGTTGATGGTGACTGCCTTTCCCTGCACCTGAGTAGTGTGTACGGTTCCAATGGGTTCCCACCGGTAACCCGCTCCCCAGCTCGGATGGTTGCTGAAGGAGCCCCTTTTGCCCGCAGGCTCTGTCCCTGGGAACTGTAGCCTTGGCGGTGACTGTGTTTCCCTCTATCGTTTGAACTGTTGCCTTCAATCGGGACTTGACTGCTGGGAAACCCAGGAGGTTCCCTTCGCTAACGGATTTGACAATTTCAACGGCGACTCCTAGCCTTGTCAGGGTCCGTAAGCCCTGCCGGTTGGTGCTGGCTTCTCTTTGCGCACCGGTCCGGTACCGCCAGGCCACCGCCCGTCCACGGTCCTTACGGCTTGCTCCAATAGGCCTCTCCTGCAGACTTAAGATGGCCGCGCGTGCTTCGCATGCCCTGTGCTGCCTGCGATCTCGCGCGCACTGAGGAGCTCCGTCGGACGGGAGATGACGTTCCCTTTGTGAGCGTCACTTCCGCCGGGAGACCCGGAAGTGACGCGTGGGACGCGAGCATTGCCACAGCGCATGCGACGTCTATACGGCGGCTATTATGAAATAATTATGGTTGGTATATATACATGGGGCACACCATGCTGGGTCACATCGCCCCCCGAGGAAACACTATAAGCACTATATAAGCACTATAAGCGAAACGCGTCGGGGCTTCCCCCTTTTCTTAACCGGACCTTGGACACGGCATCTATATAGGCATTTACTATGGGTAAGCAATTGCTTTAATTTATGCACAGCCTATGGGGGTTTTTTTGTGTGATATGTATGGTGGGCTCTACCATGATAATTTACCTTGTAGACTGTGCACTATCTTTGCCTATATACACTGTGATATCTGCTGTTAAAGTCCCTGGAAGGGAAATCTCTGTTAATTTGGTAACCTCTCACTGTTATATATATTTTTAGAATCTAGTGTCTATAACAGTACCCCCTTTTGTATGTGACCCTTTTGTAATAAATATTCATTTATAAATTGGGTGTACTAGTCATTTTTCAATACTATGTTTGGCCATACGAAACTCAGCTTTTTTCATTTTTTCACTCTCCTGCAGACGGTTACCACCGTCTGCCAACCTTGCTGTTCCGTCCGGGCCACACACCCGGACGCTGTCAGTCTGCTCCTTTACCACTTCACTTCTCAAACTCCTAAACTGATCTGACTCCTTTTCCCGCTTCCAGGACTGTGAACTCCTCGGTGGGCGGGACCAACCGCCTGGCCCACCCCCTGGTGTGGACATCAGCCCCTGGAGGAAGGCAACAAGGATTTATGTTTGGCTTTGGTGTGCCTAACCGGGGTGTGGGGTGTGTTGGTGTAGTTCCTGTGACGTCCTGGCTTGTCCAGGGCGCCACACTGACACCGGGCCCGTCACTGCGCTCCCGTCACTCACCAAGCTCCCGTCACTCAACCGCTCCTGTCACTCAACGCGCCCCCGTCACTCACCGCGCCCCCGTCACCCACCGCGCTCCCGTCACCGCGCTCCCGTCACTCACTGCGCTCCCGTCACTGCGCTCCCATCACTCACCGCGCTCCCGTCACCACGCTCCTGTCACTCAACGCGCTCCCGTCACCGCCCACTGCTTTGATATTGCATAGAGCAGACGGCACCATTCTATGCATCATCAGTCTTCCCCCGTGCCTGCGCGGTGACGTCACTCCTGTGCGACTGCTGTGTGTGGTGAGAGCACAGAGCACAGGAGGACACGGACCAGAGCCACGGGGGAACGAGGACACAGGTGAGGATGAGCAGCGGTGAAACAAGTAAAGGTGAGGACAGAACTGCGGTGGAAGGGGAAGAGAGGTGAGTACTTGTTTTTTTATTTATTTTTTTATAAATCAGTGATTACATGGGGAGGCTGGCTGAAAGACACATGGAGTCCTTGGAGGGGGCCTGGCTGCAGGACACATGGAGTCCTTGGAGAAGGCCTGGCTGCAGGACACATGGAGTCCTTGGGGGGGAGGCTGGCTGCAGGCCACATGGGGTTTTTGGGTGGGAGGCTGGCTGCATGACTCATGGAGGCCTGGGAAGGGGCTGGCTGCAAGACACATAGAGACCCTGGGGGGCTTGCTGCATGACACATGGAGGCTGGCTGCATGACACATGGAGGCCCTGGGGGGGCTGATTGCATGAAACATGGAGGTCTATGGGGCTGCATTATACATGGAGGTCTATGGGGCTGCATAATAAACATGAAGGACACCTTATACATGGATTATATGGGTGCATTATACATGGAGGAGTATGGGGCTGCATAATACAATATGAAGGTTTATGGGGCTGCATTGTAGTACATATAGGACTATGGGGGCTACATTATAATATATGGAGGACTATGGAGGCTACTTTTTACATGGAGGACTATGGGGGTGCGTAATAAAACATGGAGGACTGCGGTGCAGTATAATATATAGAGAACTATGGGTGAATTATAATACATGGAGGAATATAGGAAATGCATTATAATACATGGAGGACTATGGAGGTGCATTCTAATATATGAAGGGTTATGTAGGACCCTCTATACTATATGGAAGGCTATGTGGGGGCCATTATAGTATTTGGAGAACTATATACGAGGGGGGACAAAGATACAAGCATGGGATGGGAATGTTTTTTGCTGAGAGAAAAAGGCTCTCTCCCTCATCACCCGGCTTTCCCATGCTCTGCTGTACATCTCTCAGCACCCAGCTTTCCCATGCTCTGATATCGGAAAGCTGGGTGCCGAGAGAATGATGTATAGCAGAGCATGGGAAAGCTGGGTGCTGAGGACAAGATGGATATCAGAATATGGGAAAGCTGTGTTCTGATAGAGGGATTTCAGATCATGGGAACAATTGAGTGCTGAGGTTTAGAGCTAAGTGTCAGCATCAATATCCTGTACCCCGAGTGTCAGTGTCATTATCCCGTACCCTAAGTGTCAGTGTACGTGGAGGGGGGGCCCCGGCCCATCAAACTCTAGTTACGCCACTGGTCATTAGCATATCGCTTTTAATGCTCTTGCATCGGAAGCTATATGCTAGTGGAGCCGTACCCTCACTGGAAGACTCAGATGATCACTCAGACCTTCACTTCCTAAGTGGTCAGTTCCACGTACTTCCAAAAGAATTCAAAATAGGCTGTAGTTCCAAGCAGCACTTCAGAAATATGACCTGCAGGAAATGGAAGCCTGGGAAGGCTTTAAATATTTATACTCACTGGGTGATAGGGAAGACTAAATTACATCATCAGAAACAAAAAACACTTGTTGACAGAAAGGTAATGAACACCCAAAGTGTTCACAGAAAGACAAAGGGTTCAGAACCAGGAAAGCGACCAAACCTAACTGGCTCAGTGAAGAGGGATAAAAACCACAGCACAGGAGGCTGCAGGATCAAATCTAAGGCTGGACAGCCTATTTCCCCATATCACTCCTCACTGTGCCCCTTCCCCTTTAACTGATCTTGGTACCCACCATAATTAAAACATATAGTATGTTCATTCATGTAATGTATTTGCTGAAGAATTTCCACAATGTAGTGGTGCTTTAAACCCAAAGTCCCTACCTCTGGTCTTATACTCACTCTCCGGCGGTTTCACCTTTTTTTTACTTTGGTGTGATCCTGCTACGCCATCTTGTGAGCGCAACGTCTGATTGGCGGGAAGTCAGACATTATGTCACAAGTGCTCAATGCTGCTCTATGAGAACCAGAATGAGACCAGAACAAGGGTCTCATAGACATGTATTGAGTTGTGAGCTCAGATGCACTCTATGAAACACTGGAGCTACCTGTAGGTCATAAATCGCCGTAGACTGATGACAGCATCGGCAATAGAAGGTGAAGATGCTAGAAGGTGTGTATTAGCATAAGGTCAGGGACCTTAGATAGCACTACTCAAGAGGAAAAAGAAAAAAAAAATCCCTTGGAGAGGTGCTTTAAGAAACGTATTATCTTGTACTATACCCTGATATTAGCACAATTGGTGGTCTTATATTTAGTCCTATGTAACTACACATAGGGCCCTAAGAATGATTTTCTCTGGTGGGCCTAAGGTACTCAAGTCCGACGCTGTGTTTTAAAGGCCTGTTCAAACTATCAGCCGATGCATCATTCAGCTGACAGGTATCTAATGTGCATGCCTGGACTAAAGGCCACTTTACAAGCAGCGACATCGCTAGCGATGTCACTGCTGATCGCACCTGCCCCCGTCGTTTGTGCATCACAGGCAAATCGCTGCCCGTGGCACACAATATTGCTATTAGGAGTAACATGCACTTACCTGCCTAACGACGTCGCTGTGGCCAGCGAACTTCCTCTTTTCTAAGAGGGTGGTTCGTGCGGCGTCACAGCGACGTCACACGGTAGGCGTCCAATTGAAGCGGAGGTGCGGAGAGCATCCGCAGGAAAGTCATGCCCACCTTGTTGCCAGAGGACGCAGGTACGCTGTTGTTCATCCTGGGGTGTCACACGTAGCGATGTGTGCTGCCTCAGGAACGACGAACAACCTGCGTCCAGCACCATCAACAATATTTGGGATTTGAATGACGTGTCAACTATCAAAGATTAGTTGATCGTTAGCAGTCGCTCATACGTGTCACACGCAACGAAGTCGCTAACGAGGCCGGATGTGTGTCACGAATTCTGTGACCCCCAACGACACCTCGTTAGCGATGTCGTTGCTTGTAAAGCCCCCTTATCTACAGCATTTCATTTGATAATGATATTTTCAATATCAGTTGTAGCATTGTATGAGTACCATGGGTAAGGTAGTGGTAGAGATGAGCAGATCTGATAAAATTAAAATTCTCTAAACTGTGCTGGTTTTCCCATAAAATTAGTTTTGATGAAAAATTATTGTTTGTGAATTGAATGTCATTTATTATTCTCTGAGATCTATTTAGACCCTAGAGCATAATAAATGTAAGATATAAAAAATGAACACTTATACTCACCTCATCACTCAGCTGCCCACTGTCTGGTCCTCTCCTCAGAGTCGCCTTTTTTTCCCCCTTCGCAAGCTACATTTCCCGGCTTGGTCACCGAAAGCCAGGACTTGCTAGCTGTCCATCCATGACCTCTGTAGATTAGTCACAACCAGAATTCCTGGTCCAGCATGAAATGTAGCTTGTGACAAAAGAAAGAAGAGGTGGCTCTGGGGTTAGCATAAGTTAGTAGGTTAGTGGTAAGAGAAGTTTAAGAACTTCCACATAGTGAATTTACAAACATTTGTGTTCTCTAACATGCATATTTTTTGTATATACAGCATGAGTAAAATTTAGTTCTACTCAAATAAATTCGCTTATCTGTGGGCAGTGGGCACAAATAATCTAGAACCAGGAATGGATCAGCGTTTTAATGGAATCCAATAGAGGTGAGCAGATTTTTTTGAAATTCACTAACTTTGCCACTTTTTTTTAAATTGATTTGCTACAAATTAATTTGTGCATATATCAATACTGTAAAGCATGCAATTGCTTGAAAAATACATGTGGAGGTGAGAGAGAACCCTTCTAACCATAAGAGCTTACACATTACAGGAAAAAAGAGCATTACCCAGTGCCTCTGGAGATGTAAAGCCACTCAGCCGTACCAATTGTGCTTCATTGGGAACTGCTGATCTGTGATGGCCCTGGTACTAACTAGAGATGAGCGAACCTGAGGTTGGGTTTTAAAAATGAACACTAACTAAACACACAGGGCTCGGGTTCGGAGTTGGAATGCTTTACGTGCGAACTTAACTCACATGAGCAATGCTGAGCTCGGGTACACTCGGTGCTCAGCCGTGTGTGAGTTGCCTACAGTGTTTGACCAGCTCACACTGGTGGTAATAAGTGTGATCGGATGAAGTGTGTAACAAAAAACAGTTTGAAAAGCCTGCACACCCGCCCCCGGAAGTGATCTGCTTATGGCTGGCTGTATAAGGGCGGAGACTCAAACTGCAATCATTGTTTCCTAACCTCCTCAGGCAAGGTTCGGTCACGTAGCGGCTTGGTTCGTTTGCTGCCAGAAAACCGAACCTCCATAGGTTTGCTCATCTTTAGTATTAACCACCACTGCACAAGTCACTGCACTAGATGTGATATCTCTCGGGTATTGTGGGGAAACCTGCACGGCCTCATAGAAACACATTAGTCCACTCTCTAGTTCTTCAGCAGTGTGGGAAATGTTGCCAGGAAATTTTTTTTATTTTTTTGCAAACTGTGAGTAGAATATCAAAGAGACCAAATTTGTTACGAAACTACAAATTCCAAGGAAATTCTACTTGAATTCGATACTCTACGAATCAATCTGCTCATCTCTAGAACTCACCTTTGGTCAGCATCTGGTAAGTTATTATTACAATAATGTAGACTGATACTTTATAGAATAATTTCAACTTGCAAGAAAATAAATAAATGTAGGAAGTAAATTAAAAATAAGAAGTAAATAAATATGATGCACAATTGGTCTGTGTACCTAAATTCTAGGGTCATTGAACAATTATGCACTTGTTTAATTTTCTTGGAGCTTCCCCTCCCGGCTGGAGTCGCTGGAATGTCTTCCTCTTACCTTTTATATTCTCTACATAATTCCTACCTACCCTTGGACTTTCATGTGTGTGCTTGCCTTCATTCCTGGCCACTGCTTAAACTGCACCTCAACCCCTTATTATTGTTCCGCCACAGAAATGTAAATACAGAAGCTAAACTTAAAAGGCTAAATGTCTCCTTGTGCTGCTCATTTCAAAGTGTCTCCATAGGGCATTACTTTATCTTTAGCTATTTCTATATTACATCTATTTCTGGGAAAAATAAAAATCGACAACCAATACGGCCATCATAACAGCTTGTTTCCTGGAGTTTTCATAATCCAAGTGTGAAATGTGTTCTACATCTGTACATCATTGGTGAACACTATGTAACTGTACAGAACATTGCTTCCACCTGTATAGTCATTATCACCGGTCTGAGCTACGTAAACAAGCAAGTCTCATCCTGCCCCCATAGCCTGGATCTTGTAATCACAGCATCGGAGACATGGATGGCTTTGAGTCAGGTAGGCATACCTGCAAAATGAAGAGGGTAGAAAGCTTTTACAATTTCTAGGTGTTTTCACATGAAAGCCTGTAATGTACTACCCTGAGAAGAGCAATGCACTGAAATGATTTATTCTGTATGAGCAAAGCATCTTTCCAGAAGGCTATGCCTTAATTATCTGACAACGTCCTAAATGAAGCATATTTACAGCAAATTTCCTGTCTTTTACATCAATCATCAATATCACCCAGAGGATTAAATAGCTTTTATTTATGATTTATGTCCAACCCTCCAGTTTAATCCCTATTTTATGGATATTTGTGGATTTAAACTTTGTAAATAGTTAGGAAAAATTTACCATATAAATGTATATCATGAAAATGTTACCTGAATGCCCTGAATAAGCTAACATCTTATATATTAGATCTGATCTCTAAAGCCTGCTTTACACGCTGCAATGTATCTTACAATGTGTCGGCGGGGTCACGTCGTAAATTACGCACATCCGGCATCGTAAGGTACATTGCAGTGTGTGACAGGTACGTGCGATTGTGATTGAACGTTAAAATGTTTATCGCATACACATCGTACCTTTCTCTAGAATTGCACGTCAGGTTGTTCATCGTACCCGGGGTAGCACACATTGCAGTGTGTGACACCCCGAGAACGGTGAACAGATCTTACCTACGTCCTGGAGCTCCCGGCCCACAATGCTGAAGGAAGGAGGTGGGCGGGATGTTTATGTCCCACTCAGCTCCGCCCCTCCGCTTCTATTGGCCGGCTGCCATGGGACGTCAATGTGACGCCGAACGTCCCTCCCACTCCAGGAAGTGGATGTTCGCCGCCCACATCGAGGTCGTATGGAAGGTAAGTACATGTGACGGGAGTTATTCGTTTGTGCGGCATGTTCAACAAATTGAACGTGCCACACATACGATGGGGACGTTGCAAATCGCATACGATATCGTATGCGAAATTGCAACGTGTAAAGCAGGCTTAAAGTAAATTGCAACACTTCAAACCCTCTTAAAGTATATAATCTGTAAGACACAGTCTCTATCATCATTTAGCTAATAATACAGTATTTATAGCAGGTGCTCTCTGCCATCTCTCTACTGCTTGGAGCCGGCTCCTTAGACAGTTCACCATTAACCATCTTGCGCCTGTAGACTTGGCTCCTCAGACCCACACCTCGAGATTAAATAAACCATAGCTCCTGCTCTGCTGTGCCACTGTGGCTCTTGCCACCTGGCTCTGTTACTTGCATCTTTTCCCAGTTCTGTGCCAGTCCTCTCTCATTTCTATACATATGTTGCGCTAAACCGACTAGGCACTCTTTTATTCCACACACGTTGTTCTGCCCCTTCCTGTTCTGCAAAATCTTCCCCTAATATCTTGCTTCTCTCCAGTAGTGCCATACCACTTTCATACCACTATGAAAAAGAGCAACTATCAAGTGAAAATTACACCCCAACATAGTTATGTATTTCTCATATAAAGCGACATAGAACTTTGTATTATGGTGCCTTTTTTTAAAAAATATTTATTTACTAATATGCAACATTCCCAATTTAACCTGATCCTACACCAAATGTTAGCACTTTTTGTGTTTTTAGTTTTTGCTTTTTTGCTGACATAACTGTACGAGGGCTTATTTTTGTTGGACTTCTTGTAGTTTTTATTGATACCATATTGGGATAAAGATAACTTTTTAATTGCATTTTTTTGGAGGTCACATAATTGAAAAATGGTAGCTCTAAAAGTTACTTTAACTTTAACAGTTTTTATTTTTAAACTATTTTTTGAATATTATTTTAGTGCTCCTAGTGGACTTAAACTTGCAACTGCTTGTATAACATCCTGCAATATACGCGTTTTGAGGTCGAAACCTCTTCCTCAGGACTAGTACATCATAAACAAAGGCTTTTGTTGATCTACTGGTCCTGAGGAAGAGGTTTCGACCTCGAAACGCATAGACCGATGAAATAAAAGAAAGATATTTTTCATCAACACCTCTACAGTTATATTTGGCTGATGCGCAGCGTTAACCCCTTCTCAACTCCATTTTGAATGCTCATCCACATGGGGCTGCAGCAGACACCATTATTTTATGCTTATCAGTGGTTGTGACATTCACAACGGAATTAGGTGACTGTATATTTCCTATATACTACACTTGTTCATCTGGTGTTACACTATCAGCACTTCTTATTTTTAGCTTTCAGAAATTGACAGCGGCATCAAAGAGGACTGGCAGCGATCAGAGCAAACTCTGGCCTCTGCAGCTCTATAACAGGTGTTGTGTGCAGTATATGGAGTTCAGCTCCTGAACCTTCTCTATACACTTGCACTTGCCATATCATGTACTGTACATATACTATACATCATATGTAAGGAAATGATTTAAAGGGAACCAACCACCAGGATTTTGCTATATGAAGTACAGGCAGTGCTATACTGGCACTAGGATGCTGTATCCAAGCATACCTTTTGTTGAAAGATTGGCTGCTTGATTGCTGAAATATCTGTAATCAAAGATCCAGAAATTCACTGCACCTTTGACTTGCATGTGCAGCGGTGTGAGCTTTTGTGAGTCAGGACCTTAGTGTAAATTCCTCCTCCTGCATCCTCTATGACGTGCCCCCTTTTATTTATTTATTTAAATATTGTGCCATGCCACCATTGCCCCTGTTGACAGCGCATGCGCATTGCCACAGTACAGACGTCTTCATTAAAATGGTGCAGGAGTGTGCGCAATGTCCGCCACCATATTATTAAAGACACTACATAGAAAACTACAAGCGGTAGAGGTGCATGCACAGATGTAAAAAAATATATATAACTCTGCGCGCGCGCCGATGCCGGTGGTTGGTTCCCTTTAAAGCACACATTCAATGAGATTCTTCCTCAGTAAACCATAGTGATCATTGTACAGAAACTACTTCTTACTACTAATGCAGCTGGACATCTAGTCAGCTGCAGCAATATAGTGACTGATTGATTTCACATTGTGTACCTTACATTGTGTGCACATTCATTCTGCAGCATATGGTGGAGAATGAAAGAAACACACTGTATGAACATTAAAGTCATTGTAGATAAAGTGTATTTTGCCTGCAGTTATTAGACAATATTAGTTGTTGGACTTTGCCCAAACTCCTTTTATGGTACTTGTTCTTCCATATTAAAACAATACTAATTTACTGAAATATGCATGAGTTGACAAGTCTATTGTTTCCATTATATATTTTTTTTCCTACAAGCACCAGCTTGTCTCAAGGCGAAATCTTAAGGGTTGGTTAGTCTAGAAGCCAAACAATTGCATTTTTGGGAATTTTCTTTTACCACAAAATCATAGTCTCATCACTCTAGGAGACAAGAATAGGGTTATGGAATTTCTGTCATTCCCCTCCATGCTTTTGATGTTACTCACACTGCTCTGAATTAACTCGCGAGCCGCAGTCTGTTTTATATCACTGGCAACTGCAAGTGGATTTGAGGAGGAAACTTTTTTTTATGTAAGTCTCAAGTGCATAGTTGTCAAGTCTCCCTAATTTTTAGGGACAGGTCTGGCTGTTGAAGATTTTGTGAATGTTCACAGTCCTTTAAAATGTCTACATTTTTAGTGTTGGGTAAAGAAATTATTTTATGGCTGTAAGTAAGTGCACACGGACTTCTGTTATAAAACAGTTCCGGTAGACACTGTTGTATTTCGATTCCCATTCTTCACCACATGCAATTCTTTGTAGTATGAAAGCTGCATAATCAAGTTTGGGAGACGTTTATTTTTACGAAGGGTACCCAAAAAACGACAATTACTACTTTAATTTCTTTTTTATTCAAGATAACAACTTGAAAACATTAACCCCTTCACCGGTTTTTTTTTCCTCTCCCTGTTTCCTAAGAGCCATAACGTTTTTATTTTTCCGTCAATATAGCCATATGAGGGCTTGCTTTTTGTGGGACAAGTTTTTTTCTCATTACGCCCTTTACCGATCAGACTCATTTATTTTATATTTTGATAGATTGGGCATTTCTGAATGAGATAATACTAAATATGTGTATTTTTTTTTATTTTTTTATTTTCATTGGGGAAAAAAAAGGAGGATTTGAACTTTTGTGGTTCATTAAAATCAACAGGTTTTATTGTTCATAGTTCTATGCATTTTGGAGCTAGCATGCTCCTTCTTCAGGACCAACAGTAAAAATGTTATTATTTTATCCTGAAAAAAGAGCACGCAAGCTTCGAGACTATGAACAATAAAACCTGCTGATTGTAATGAAAAATCCTCTGAGTCTATCTTGCAGTGCAGCATTACAACCCTTCTCTCCTGCTTCGCTAAATTACTTCTCCCTGTGGGGCAGCAGTGTGACACCCCAGGGGTGCTAATCCTATTCTGGGACGCCACAGGGATTGTTCAATATGGCGAACAGGTAATGTCAGTTTTTATATGTCGTAACGCCACTCACGGCTTGCGGTCAGGGATGTGAATGACCGCCGCTGCAGGTTTTACGAGCGTCTGGAGCTGATGAGGCCTGCAGCCAGATGATGTAGCCACCCGTGAGTGAGGCAGGCCCCAGGGGCTCGGGTGAACAGGGTAGCGGGTCCCGGAATAACACAGGATGAGTCCAAAAGTCTTTTAACTGGTTTTTACTCACTTAGGATGTTGCGGGAGCTGACCCGGGCATTGCTGTGATGAACCAGGTAGGACCAGGGCTCCTTCAGGACAGTCTGAGGGTAACCTGTTAGCTCACCTTTCTAGCACTCTGTGTTCGGATAACCCCCTGACATGGAGTACCATGGGGGTCTATCCAGGGAGTCTCTGCTGCCTTTTCTCCCCTGTGTTTGGCCAGTTTGCCGGCAGCGTGGACCAAGTGAGATGGCTCCAGGCTCTGTCCCTTATGGGTCCCTGCGTTGCTGCTGAGGCTCGGACTCTGTGTGGTTGGTGAGGTACGTGTAGTTCCCCTCACCGACAGGTTTAGCAGGTCGTTAAACTGGAATCTGCTCTAGGGACCTGTACCTCGTTCGTGCCTAAGCACCAGGAACACCGTATCTGTTTCTCCAGGTGACCGTTCTCCCCCGCCAACCGTTACTACACCAGGCAGTGTCTGGGCAGGTGTGAGCACGCGGGTCTGCCATACGACCGCCGCCCCGCACCCCCCCAGATGCGACCTACTCCATCTCTGCCTACTGGTGTGGGAGAACTGGTTGCTATGTGTCTGTGCATACAAACCTCGTTCTGGCCCTTAGGATTAACTGGAAGTACTGTCCAAGCATGGGTGCAGCACTCAGTGGTGCCTGACCGGGTCAGGGGCGCCACAGCAGCAGCAGGATTTCCACGCTAACAAGAGATCTACAGTAGTTGTGACTGGCACAACTTACCCAGGTGAGTGTCTCCCTGCACCCCCTTGGACTGGTTCCATCAGGATAAGACATCAGGTTTGCACCTTTTTGTCTTTTCAGCTGATTTGTTCTACATCATATCCCTTATCCTAGCCTTAAAAGTGAAAAAAAATCAATATTGTAAAAACAATAGTAAAAGTTAAAAAAGTTCTAAAAATATAAAAAAAAAATCACAAAAGTTCAACAGCGTGGCATTAGGGTTACATGACATGGCAGTATCGAGATCCCATTGATGTTTTCAAATTCTTATTATTCAATCCAATAAAAAAGCAAGAGTCCCCACTGAAGAGGATAGACCTTGATATCATATAGGTAATGCCAAGAAGAGGCCTTTATAAGGGAATGTCACTCTGTTCCTACTTCTGAGATTATGTGTGGGAACAACATATGATAACTGAACCCCTGTAGTGTTTTTTTCAAAGTACACTAAGAGCTTGGTGATTTGGTGATGAAATCAGTGATACCGCCATTTCTCCAAATCTTCCAGGAGCTATTTTTCAACACAACAACTCCGTTTCACATGTAGCTCATTCTACTATGACAGATTGTGTAGCCGAAAGGCCCTGTCACACGCAGAGATAAATCTTTGGCAGATCTGTGGTTGCAGTGAAATCATGGACATATTGTTCCATTTCTACACAGCCACAAACCTGGCACTGATTGTCCACAATTTCACTGCACCCACAGATCTGCCACAGATCTATCTCTGTGTGTGACAGGGCCTTTAATGTGCTTCCATAGCCTGAAGCATCTTCAAACTTGTCTTTCATTGAGCACATCTATGAAGTCATTGGTGAACAATAGCAAAAGGAGCTGCTAGCGGTGGATCTTGATGATTTGCATCTTAGTGGGGCAGAACATTTCTCAGACAAGCATTACTAATCTCAATGATAGCAGCCAAGGCCGGTAAGTGTGTATATTTCTGCACGTGATGTTCATACTCAATTCTGGATAAATTGACTTTTTTTTTTTAAATTTTACTTGCATTTTTCACCATTTGCTTATCACTAAACTTTACATTCATCCTTTGATTGCTATAACGTCATGACTTTCTTTATTGGTGATGCAAGTTCAATGTTGAGAAGTGTTTGTGTAAGATTATAAGATTTCAATTATGATAATTATCTAATAAAACTTTTTGAACGTAGAATTTCCACTTCCATTTTTCTTGACAAAAAGTGTGGCTAGTAAATTAAGGCCTCATTCACACATCAGTATTTTTAATCAGCATTTCATCAGTATTTGTATTCCAAAACCAGGAGTGTTCCTAAACACAGAAAAGGTGTCAAATTTGTAGTCTTTTTCCTCCCGTACCAGTCTGTGCCTTGTATTGTTCATGATTATTGTACTTTGTTTCTATTATGTATACTCCCTTTAAAAATTAATTCACCATGGAATAAATGATAATCTTTAAATTTTAGTTTTTCTATGTAAGTTCCACTCCTGGCTTTGGCATACAAATACTGATGCAAAATTACTGACATGTGAATGAGGAATGAGGGTTCTACATTTGGCATAACGTACCTGGTATACCAATCTTTGTAGAGTTGTACGACACCAACTTTGGGCTAAACCTACACTATTTCTTCAGAGGTTAGATTTTCCATTGGAAAAATGCAGAATTGGTATTGACTGAAATGATGATAAAGTTGTCAGATTGCCTAATAGCCCCATAGTGTAGTGTGAGAATGAACACCAGTAGCCTAAAGCTATTCACACACTGCTCAGTTTTCAGATCAATCAGACAAGGAGCTTCCTTTGGTCATTCTCACAATGCAACATTGCAGTGCTACCAATGAGCAATAAGTTATAAAGAAAAAACTTACGTTCGATATGTCATCAGTTCTGAATTCTTTTATGATAAATTATTTGTTGGAATTGCAGAAGTAGCAGACACCAGCCTTATAGCTCCATGACACATAGTGTAGCAGTTTGCACTCACTATGAATGATTATTGTAGATTAGGCATGTTATACTATTGGCCTAGTAAATCACAGCCATCAGTTTGCTGCTTCTAAACTTGTGTCCTCAAGAACTATTCCCTTTTAAGATGTATTTAGGCCTATATTAAAACGGTATCACAGGTACAGCAAAAAGATATAACTTTTTTTTTTAGAATACATTGTACAGTTTTCTCAAGAATCTTCTGAAAAGCGGAAAGATCCAAGACCCCTCAAAGGGTAGTACATTTTCTGGTGGTATGGTCATTAGTCACTACTCTAAACAGAAAAACACTATATAATGAATTATCTATGGGGGAACTGAAGCACTTTCTAGCAGACAGTGGCGTAACTAGAGTCTGACAAGCCATGGTGCAAAACTTGTGCCCCCATCTTTATGTTGGTCAGATGCATGGGCCATTGTAGCATTCTAAACCCTATAAAGACATATATATTGCCCACTCATAATGTAATAATGTCCCCATCCTGACTGTATTAATGTTATGCTTCCTGGGACCCCTTCCTGTTATGATGTTTTCCATCTTGGACCTCCAGTAATAATGTCTTCCATCTTGTGCCCATTCCAGTAATAATGTGTACCATCCTGGGCCCCCTGCAGTAATACTGTCCAACATTCTGTGACTATTCTAGTAAGAATGTTCCTCATTTTGGGCCCGTTCCAGTAATAATGTCCAACATCCTGCTCCCCTACTGTTTACAATGTCCCCTGGCCCCTTCCTTTAATAATGTCCTCATCTTAGCCCCTTCCTGGTATTATGTCCCCCATACTGGGCCCCTTCCAGTAATTATGACCCCCATCCTGGGCCACTTACAGTAATAATGCCCCCCATCCTGGTGTAATATCTTCCTCCTGACCCCTTTCAGTAATATATCCCATATCATGAGGCCACGTCCAGGTATAATATACCCCATCCTGAGCTACTTCCTGACATAATATCCTCCATGATAGGGCCCCTTCCTGATGCAATGTCCTCCATTTTGGACCTGTACCATTAAAAATATCCCCCATCCTGGTTTAGTCTCCCCATCCTGGGCCCCTTCCTGGAATAACGTCATTCATTCTGGTATAATGTTCCCATCCAGTCTCCTTCCAGTACTAATGACCTCATTCCTAGGCCCCTTCCTGGTATAATATCACCCCTTTTGATCCCATCCTGGAATAATGTTCCCCATCCTGATGCTGTTCTCTAACACATTTACGAAGAAAAAAAACTTCTCATCTTCCCCTACTCCTTGGATGCATATCCAGCTAAAATAGGCACTGGTGTTGGCAGGCCCCAGCCTCTCATGGGCTTGGTCGCTGTTGTACCTACTGTGATGGTAAGTGTTATACCCTTGCTAGTAGATTAAAAAAAATGAAGGTGATAAATAGACGACATAGAAAAAGAAGATCACCCTATGGTAAGAATCAGAGGGGTCACGTGTTTGTTCATCTTCTCTCTTTCATTGACCATTGGTCATTTACCTCCTTGTTTGTGAAAATTGAAGTTTCTTTGGAGAAGGGATTACCGCACAGGTTTTAAAGGTGACAAGATCATCTATGACAGGGCACCCTCTCACCAAGGGCTCATTGGCAGCTGCAGGTCTTACTCCATGGTATGTTCGCCCTTGAATAGGACAATTTTGGGGGTCTTGAAAATCATGAAATGGACATACTCCAAGATTTATTTCTTAAACCAGGACAGTAGTAATATTTAAATCTTAAAATCACCTGAATATTCATAATTTTAGTGTTAGTCGGTTGACTTCAGTGAGTGAGCTGAAACTGCTTGGACTTTCTCTGCTTTTTTTTTATATCAGGAAAATAAATAGAATTGGAAACCATGAAGAAAATGTATCCACTCAATGTACATGTAAAATATGTTTGCATAAACATCTGTGTGTTTATTTTGTGGAAAAGAACATTGAATCTAAGTCCTAAAGCAGCAGCCGCAGATGATAAATTTATCTGTAAAATGTACAGCGTTGTTTATTAAAAGTCAGTCCGTGTTTAGACGTGATGTGAGTCTATGAAAACACTGGAGTTGTCCCGCACACATCTGCGCAGGGATCATTGAGGCTTACTCACAGGCTGTATATAAGAAGGCTAATTAAATGACTTGGCCCTGCGATGAGGTAAAAACTCAACAAGATATTGAATTCATTAAGTGCTGCCAATTAATAAAGGAAATCATAGAATAGCTCCCAGACAAGGCTAATATGTAACCCTTCAAATCCACAAAAGTGCTAGAAAGTTCAAGACTTGCAATATTAACCCTTTCACAAGTAGATGGAACTTATCCACCATTCTCTAATTACATGTGCATACCTGTTTTATTCTGCTGACACCAAAACCTGAAATTTATATATTTCATGTCACTTTACATTTGTTGACAAATACAAACAAGCAATTATGTCATACCCGTCCATTTCCTGGCCCCAAATTGCAATCAAAGCATAACTTTTTCAAGTTGTTCTTTATCCTCATGGAAGCAACCATTTCTATTTCTCCCCCTCTAGCTATCTCCCTCTGTCTCTCCCCCTCTAGCTATCTCTCTCTTTCTCTCTCCCTCTCTCCCCCTCTAGCTATCTCTCTCTTTTTCTCTACCTCTCTCTCGCTCTCTCTTTCTCTCCCTCTCGCTTTCTCTCTCTCTCCCTCTCTGACTCACCCTCTTTCTCTCTTTCAAATTCAAATTCAGATTCAAATATACTTTATTGGCAGGAACAAAATACAATTAGTGTTGCCAAAGTAAGAGAAATAAGTGTGACTAGAGGGAATTGGGGTTATGAGATGTTTGGGGCTCAATTTGGGTTCTGATGGTCCACTCAGGGGTCTTACATTCCTTTCATTTTATGACAAGTGGTGACATATTGGGTAGCCATCTCCACCATGGATTCCTTTTCCCCAGTAGAATGCGGAGCTTCCTTTCATCGTCCATGGACGGGAAGTCCATGATATGAGTGGAGAGTCTTTGGAAGTAGGAGGCCCTCACTGCTGAGTATTTGTTGCGGTGCAGCAGGAAGTGCACTTCGTCCTCTAGTCCCCGTGCTGGCAGTGCTTCTACAGTCTGTTCTCCCGCAGCTTGTATGTCTGTCGATGTCACCCTGTTTCCACCTCTAGGCTGTGGGCACTCAGTCTGTACAGGATCAGAGTCTGCCTGTCTTTGGGGAGGCGTTCTCCAGAAATGGGGCCAGAGTGTAGTCCCTCCACAGTGACCGGTAAATGGGGAGCTTTCTTTCTTTCTTTTTCTTTCTTTCTTTCTTTCTTTCTTTCTTTCTTTCTTTCTTTCTTTCTTTCTTTCTTTCTTTCTTTCTTTCTTTCTTTCTTTCTTTTTTTCCTTCTTTCTTTCTTTCCTTCTTTCTTTCTTTCCTTCTTTCCGCCTTTCCTTCTTTCTTTCTTTCTTTCCTTCTTTCCTTCTTTCCTTCCTTCTTTCTTTCTTTCTTTCTTTCTTTCCTTCTGTCTCTCTTCTTTCCCTCTGTCTTTCTCTCTCCCTCTGTCTCTCTCTCTCTGTTCCTCTCTCTGCCTCTCTCTCTGTCTCTCTCTCTCTCTGTCTTTCTCTCTCCCCCTCTCTCTCTCCCCCCTCTCTCTCTCTCTCTCTCTCTCTCCCTTTGTCTCTCTCAATATACCTCTTTTTTTTTCCCCTCTTTCTCTCCCCCTTTTCCTCTACCACTCTTTCTCTCTCTTTCCATTGCAGGACTTAAGGCCGCTTTACATGCAACGACATCGCTAGTGCGGTACGTCATGGCATTTGTGACGCACATCCGGCCTCATTAGCGACGTCGTTGCGTGTGAAACGTACGAGCGACCGCTAACGAGGAAAAATACTCACCTCATCATTGCTCGTTGACACGCTCCTCCATTCCCAAATATTGTTGCTGTTGCAGGACGCAGGTTGTTCGTCGTTCCTGCGGCAGCACACATCGCTATGTGTGAAACCGCAAGAACGAGGAGCCTTACCTTACCTGCGGCCGCCCGCAATGAGGAAGAAAGGAGGTGGGCAGGATGTTAGCTCCGCTCATCTCCACCCCTCCGCATTGATTGGGCGCCCACTTAGTGACGTTGCTGTGACGCTGAATGAACCGCCCCCTTAGAAAGGAGGCGGTTCGCCGGTCACAGCGACATCGCTAGGCAGGTAAGTAGTGTGACGGGTCTGAGCTATGTTGTGCGCCATGGGCAGCGATTTGCCCGTGATGCACAAACGATGGGGGCGGGTACGCACGCTAGTGATCTCGCTAGCGAGATCGCAGCATGTAAAGCGCCCTTTAGGCTAGGGATACAATATGTTTGTTGGTAGTAGTAAGGGTGACTTTTTTTCCGATTTGATAAGTATTTTACTTCAGTATTTGTAAGGCAAAACCATCACTTATACTTTTCCTCTGATTGTTCCACTAGTGGTTTTGCCTTACTAAGGTAAAATACTGACCACATACTGAACATGCGGACGCACGCTAGCCTTGAAGCTGTGTGTCCTCAGGGTATGTACACACATCAGTTTTTTGCTGTGCGGCTCAATCCGATGCAGTTCTGAAAAACCAGATGCGGCGACAGTAGTCGCCGGATCCGTTTTTTTCCCCATAGACTTTCATTAGCGCCAGATAGTGCCTGCTGCCCAACCCTGCCAGCCTGCTGAAACCCTGCTTGCCATCCGCCTGCAGCCACCCATCCGCTTGCAGCCAGCCATCCGCCAGCCAGGAGGTCCCCATTTTTGAGGCACGTTTGTTTTGTACTATTATTGTCCTTGTATTTTAATAAAGAGCTATATAGCTCCTCCATTGCAGAAAAAAAAGAGATTAAAAAAAGAAATATTAAACTTGTTCCAAAACCTTTGTATTTGGTGTGTCATTTTAAGGTAACTTTACATGATTGGGTTATTTGTCAAAGGAAAGCACCTATGGTACTTTGGGGGTCTTTGTTTAAAAAAACATGGTGTATACAAATGGGGAATTTTTTTTTTAAATTAAGGGTTTTTTAAACCTTACATATGTGTTATATATGTAATAAAAGGGGGGATTGAGGGATTTATTTCACGACCGGCTGATGTTTCGCTTCCCGTTTTTTTTTTCGCCATTCTTCTTTCGAGAGACGTAACTTTTTTATTTTCCAGTCAATATGGTCATGTGAGGGCTCATTGTTTGCGGAATGAGCTGTATTTTAAATGAAACCATACGTTTTACCATATAGTGTACTGGAAAACGGCAAAGAAATTCCAAATGCAGAAAAATTATAAAAAAGTGCGATAGCACTATTGTTTTTCAGATATTTTATTCAAGGTGTTCACTATATGGTAAAACTGATGTGTGGGTGTGATGCCACACGTCAGTGCGAGTTTGTAGACACCAAACATGTATAGGTTTACTTTTATATATTAGGGGTTAAAAAAAAATCACCAAAAAAACGGATCTGGCAAAAAACAGAGAGAAAACCGGATGCACCGGATGAAAAACTGGATGCGCCGGATCCGGTTTCTGCCAGATCAGGTATGCCGGATCGGGAAAAAAAACGGTCCAGGCGCATCCAGTTTTTCACAAATTTTGCCGGATGCGTTGTGGGACTCACACGCCGGATTGTGCCTGACGGAAAAAAACGGATGTATGCACTTAGCCTTAATGAGCTTTTGGTGAGTGTTTGATGCTGCATAATTTTGCTGTAAAAAATGCAGCATTTTACACTTCCAGCAAAGTGGAAAAGTGGGATTTATAGAAATCTCCTGCCCTCTGTGCTTCTTTATTACTCAGAATAAAGTAACGTGCGGGGCCTGTTTCACATACACCGTGTGCACAATTATTAGGCAAGTTGTATTTTAGAGGATTTTTTTTATTATTGATCAACAACTATGTTCTCAATCAACCCAAAAGACTCATAAATATCAAAGCTTAATATTTTTGGAAGTTGGAGTGGGTTTTTTTTAGATTTGGCTATCTTAGGAGGATATCTGTTTGTGCAGGTAACTATTACTGTGCAGAATAATTAGGCAACTTATTAACCCCTTAAGGACGAAGCCAGTTTTGTACTTAATGCCCAGGCCATTTTTTGCAATTCTGACCAGTGTCCCTTTATGAGGTTATAACTCTCGAACGCTTCAACGGATCCCGGTGATTCTGACATTGTTTTTTCGTGACATATTGTACTTCATGATAGTTATAAATTTAGAACGATATTTTTTGCTTTTATTTGTGAAAAAATCGGAAATTTGATGAAAATTTTGAAAATTTTGCAATTTTCAAACTTTTAATTTTTATGCCCTTAACCCAGAGAGTTATGTCACACAAAACAGTTAATAAATAACATTTCCCACTTGTCTACTTTACATTAGCGCAATTTCTGAAACAAAATGTTTTGGGGTTAGGAAGTTAGAAGGGGTCAAAGTTCATCTGCAATTTCCCATTTTTTCAACAAAATTCACAAAACCATTTTTTTAGGGACCACATCACATTTGAAGTGACTTTGAGAGGCCTAAGTGACAGAAAATACCTAAAAGTGACACCATTCTCAAAACAGCACCCCTCAAAGTACTCAAAACCACATCCAAGAAGTTTATTAACCCTTCAGGTGCTTCACAGGAACTAAAGCAAAGTGGAATGAGAAAAGCAAAAAATAAAATTTTACCCAAAATGTTGCTCTACCCCAAATTTATTCACTTTTAGAAGAAATAACACAACAAAATGAACCCCAAAACTTGTTACCCACTTTCTTATGAACGCGCCAATACCCCACATGTGGTCAGAAACCTTTGTTTGGACAAATGGGAGGGCTCGGAACAGAAGGAGCAATATTTGAATTTTGGAAAGCAAATTTGGCTGAAATAGATTGCGGGCACCATGTTGCATTTACATGTCCGCTAAGGTACCTAAACAGCAGAAACCCCTCACAAGTGACACCATTTTGGAAACTAGACCCCTTAAGGCTTCTATCTAGGGGTATAGTGAGCATTTTGGATCCACAAGTACTTCACAGATTTTGATAACGTTACGTTGTCACATTGAAAATTTTCATTTTTTTCTCAAAAATGTTGCTTTAGCATCAATTTTTTCACTTTTTCAAGAGGTAATTCCAAAAATTTGACCCCAATGTTTGTTACCCACTTTTTTATGAGCACGGTGATACCTCACTTGTGGTCTGAAACCTTTGTTTGGAGAAATGGGAGGGCTTGGAACGGAAGGAGCAATATTTGAATTTTGGAAAGGAAATTTGGCTGAAAAAGATTGCGGGCACCATGTCGCATTTGGAGGACCCCTAAGGTACGTAAACAGCAAAAAAACACCACAAGTGACCCCATATTGGAAACTAGGCCCCTCAAGGAATTTATCTTGATGTTTGGTGAGTACCCTGAACCTCCAGGTGCTTTACAGAAGTTTATAACGTTGAGCCATGAAAATAAAAAAATAAAACTTTACCACAAAATTGTTACTTCAACCAGGTAGCTTTTTTTTTCACAAGGGTAACAGGAAAAAAATCACCATGAAATTTATTGCGCAATTTCTCCTGAGTTTGTTGATATCTTGCATGTGGTGGAAATCAACTGTTTGGGCACACTACAGGGCTCAGAAGAGAAGGAGTGCAATTTGACTGCAAAATTGGCTGGAATCAATAGCGGACGCCATGTTGCATTAGGAGAGCCCCTGAGGTGCCTAAGCAGTGGAGGTCCCCCACAAGTGACCCCATTCTGGAAATAAGACCCCTCAAGGCTTTAATCTAGGTGTATATTGAGCATTTTGAATCCACGAATACTTCACAGAATTTGATAAGCTTAGGTTGCCATATTGAAATTTTCATTTTTTTCACAAAAATGTTGATTTAGCGACACATTTTTCACTTTTTCAAGAGGCAACAACAAAACGTGTACCCCACAGGTTGTTATCTAATTTCTTGTGAGCGCAGGGATACCCCACATGTGGCCAAAAACCTTTGTTTGGATAAATGGGAGGGCTTGGAATGGAAGGAGCACCATTTGAATTTTGGAAAAGTTGAAGTAAATTGCGCGCACCATGTCACATTAGCAGGGCCCCTTGGGTACCTATACATCAGAAACCCCCCACAAGTGACCTCATTTTGGAAACTGGACCCCTCAAGTATTTTATTCAGGAGTATAGTAAACATTTTGAATCCACAGGTACTTCACAAAAATGTTGCTGTAGCAACAAATTTCTCACTGTTAAGGGGGCTTTACACGCTGCGACATCGCTAATGCGGAGTCGTTAGGGTCACGGAATTGGTGACGCACATCCGGCCGCATTAGCGATGTTGCTGCGTGTGACACCGATGAGCGATTTTGCATCGTTGCAAAAACGTGCAAAATTGCTCATCGGTGACATGGGGGTCCATTCTCGATTATCGTTACTGCAGCAGTAACGATGTAGTTCGTCGCTCCTGCGGCAGCACACATCGCTATGTGTGACGCCGCAGGAACGAGGAAGCTCTCCTTACCTGCCTCCCGGCCGCTATGAGGAAGGAAGGAGGTGGGCGGGATGTTCCGGCCACTCATCTCCGCCCCTCCGCTTCTATTGGGCGGCCGCTCAGTGACGTCACTGTGACGCCACACGGACCGCCCCCTTAGAAAGGAGGCGGTTCGCCGGTCACAGCGACGTCGCCGGGCAGGTAAGTATGTGTGATGCGTCTGCGCGATGTTGTGCGGCACGGGCAGCGATTTGCCCTTGTCGCACAACAGATGGGGGCGGGTACCCACGCTAGCGATATCGGGACAGATATCGCAGCGTGTAAAGTAGCCTTTAGGCTATGTGGCCATGATCCAGCAACACGGCGTCTAGTACCCAGTGTCAGCCTCCTGCAGAAATGTGAGTGTTGTCCACGGGAGAACGCAGCTGCCCATGCCCACGATTTGGGTTCAGGCTGCTGTGGACTTTAGCTCTATTCTACCTGCAAAGAACACTCATCTCCGCAGCATAAATTGACATGCTGAGGCTCGGGAAGCTGCGCCACAGGTCGATTTATGCTGCGGAGAAAAGAAACAGTGGGCACGGGATTTCTAAAAATTCTGCCACTGTGCTTCTACTGCACAACGCAGCGTTATGGACGCAGGGAAAACACTCTGCGCCCAAAACGTTGCAAACCCTGATTGTGGGCACATAGCCTAAAATGCTACAATGGATGAATGGATAGATGTCAAACATATATAACGTCCCACCCCCCTGCATATTCTAAGCTGGCGCCCTTTAGTGCCTTTCATGTGACACTAAAGGATGCCTAGCCTTGTATTTAGCCCAAAAAAAAAAAAAATAATTAAAATAAATGACGTGGGGTCCCCCCTATTTTTGATAGCCAGCTAGGGTAATGCAGACAGCTGTAGCCTGCAAACCACAGCTGACAGCTTCACCTTGGCTGGTGATCAATTTGGAGGGCTCCCCAAGCTGTTTTTTTTTTTTTTTAATTATTTATAAATAAATAATTAAAAAAAAAAAACAAACGTGGGGTCCCCCCAAATTAGATCACCAGCCAAGGTGAAGCTGACAGCTGGGGTCTGGTATTTTCAGGATGGGAAGAGCCATGGTTATTGGACTCTTCCCAGCCTAAAAATAGCAGGCCGCAGCCGCCCCAGAAGTGGCGCATCCATTAGATGCGCCAATTCTGGCGCTTCGCCCCAGCTCATCCCGCGCCCTGGTGCGTTGGCTAACGGGGTAATGAATGGGGTTGATACCAGGTGTGTAATGTCACCTGGCATCAAGCCCAGCAATTAGTTATGTCACGGCGTCTATCAGATACCCGACATAACTAATTGACAGTAATAAAAAAAAAATTGCCAACAAAAAAAAATTTATTTGAAAAAACACTCCCCAAAACATTCCCTGATTGACCAATTTATTGAAAAGAAAAAAAAAAATCCACTGTAATCCATTTGGACGTCCCACGTCGCCTCTGGACCTTCTAGAATATGGGGGACACGTTCAGGGAACGTATCCCCCATTTTCTAGGAGGGCAGACCCTCCATTTGAGGAGAGTAGGTGCAAAGAATCTGCACCCACTCTCCCCGGGTCACAGCTGCAGACTCTGTGCAGCAGCAGCCAGCGTCCTGAACACAGGAAGCTGTCAGCCGCGCTCTGCTCATGTGACCGGAGTCTTCAGAGAAGGAGCCGGAGGAGGGGGCCGCGGGGGATCAGCGCTCCGGTATGTATGACACCGGGGGACACCGGGGGACACCAGGGGGAGGGTAGGGGGGGACCCGGCAGGGCCTAGGGAGCAGGTTTCTGTCGTATGTGTTATGGCACATACGACAGAAACCATAGGAACACTGTAAATGCGGCCGGCGCGCTGCTGTGCTCTCCGATGCGCGCGGCCATCTTGGATTTTCGGGAGGGGGTTGGGGGTCGGGGGGGGCACTTTGGGGATACCGAGGGGACCGGAGGGAACCGGGAAAAAGATTTATCTCCCATCTGGCATGTTTGATCATGCCAGATGGGAGATAAATGATTTTTTACCGGCGCGGTCATTTACTATAACTTGATGATCGGTAACGCGGTCGTAATGGGGTTAAAAAACAAATATATTCCCGTCTCCCTTGTTTATTTTCACCAGGTAAACCAATAAAACTGCACAAAATTTAGAAATAAACATTTCTGACATGCAAACACAAACCCCCAAAAAATTGTGACCAATATAGCCACCTTTCTTTATGATGACACTCAACAGCCTACCATCCATAGAGTATGTCAGTGGCTTGATCTGTTTATGATCAACATTGCATGCAGCAGCCACCACAGCCCCCCAGACACTGTTCCGAGAGGTGTACTGTTTTCCATCCCTATAGATCTTACATTTTATGAGGGACCAAGATTCTCTATGGGGTTTAGATCAGGTGAACAAGGGGGCCATGTCATTATTTTTTCATCTTTTAGACCTTTACTGGCCAGCCACGCTGTGGAGTAGTTGGATGCATGTGAGGGAGCATTGTCCTGTATGAAAATCATGTTTTTCTTGAACCATACTGACTTCAAAGCAAATCAAATCAAATCACAGGACTTCTTCCTGTACCACTGTTGAAGAAGTTGTTTTCCAGAAACTAGCAGTAGGTCTGGGAGTTGAGCTTCAACCCATCCTCAACCCAAAAAGGCCCCACAAGTTCATCTTTGATGATACCAGCCCATTCCAGTACTCCAGCTCCACCTTGCTGGCATCTGAGTCGGAGTGGAGCTCTCTGCCCTTTACTGATCCAGCCTCTGGCCCATCCATCTGGCCCATCAAGAGTCACTCTCATTTCAACAGTCCATTAAACCTTTGAAAAATCAGTCTTAAGATATTTCTTGCCCCAGTCTTGACGTTTGATCTTATGTTTCTTGTTCAAAGGTGGTCATTTTTCAACCTTCCTTACCTTGGCCATATCCCTGAGTATGGCACACCTTGTGCTTTTTGATACTCCAGTAACGTTGCAGCTCTGAAATATGGCCAAACTGGTGGCAAATGGCATCTTGGCAGCTTCACGCTTGATTTTACTCAATTCATGGGCAGTTATTTTGCACCTTTTTTGCCCAACACACTTCTTGCGACCCTGTTGGCTATTTGACATGAAACGCTTGATTTTTCAGTGCTCATGCTTCAAAAGTTTGGCAATTTCAAGACTGCTGCATCCCTCTGCAATACATCTCACAATTTTGGACTTTTCAGAGCCCGTCAAATCTCTCTTCTGACCCATTTTGCCAAAGGAAAGGAAGTTGCCTAATAAGTAAGCACATCTTATATAGGGTGTTGATGTCACTACACCACACCCCTCCTCATTACAGAGATGCACATCACCTGATTTACTTAATTGGTAGTTGGCTGTTAAGCCTATACAGCTTGGAGTAGGACGACATGTATAAAAAGTATTATGTGAGCAAAATACTTATTTGCCTAATAATTCTGCACACACTGTATGTACAATGTCCAGTTCTTTTGCGGGTACGATGAATTTTCTGCACTGATTTTCCCATAGAATTGCATTAGATGTGGAAAATATACAAGTAAAAAATTGCATAAGCATATTTAGTGCATTTCCGCTGCAGAAACACAAAAACGTATGTACTCCGCACATGATGTATCAATAAAATTTTGTAAAAGCCAAATAACAGGAAGTATTAAAAACAATGCAGCTTTATTTCAAGCATGACACACAAACAAAAGATAAAAAACACAGCATTAAGAATGCGATAAAATGTATCCTGCCAGTCAGATGGATTGGCTTTCCCTACACTATACCCGAGACTGTCCTCCAGGCCCGCAGGTACCTGGGGCCAGGGACTGACCCCCGAGTGTGGGGAAAGCCTATCCATCTAACTGGTGGGACAAGTATGTGGGAGGGTGACCATTTCTACCGATATGTGCTAGATGGAATCCTGATGACCGGCTTTCTGGACACTGGGTCCCAGGTGACGATGATACCGTATGTACTTTACAAAAGGTATTGGGACGATTCTGATCTGACCCATGGTCCCGATACGGACTTGTCCAGTAATGGCCAGCCTTTGCCACAGGTGGGCTATAAGGAAGTAATTATCAAGGTGGGACTGGTGGAACTTAAGTCACAGGGTATGATAGTTGTGGACATTGACCAGTGTACCCATACCCCAATGATGACTATCGGCACTAATGTGATAGAGAATTGTTTTTCTGAAGTGATTGTTCTATTGCAGCAGATGGCCGAGACAGCTAGTAGCGGGAGACAGTGAGAACTACAGAAAGATATTAGAACCTTGATGCAGAAACAACAGATTGAGCAGGCTGGAGGGGAAATTGGTAGCATCCGAGTGAGTGATTCGTTCCCCATTGTGGTTACCCCAAGGAGTGAAATGATGATTTGGTATTGGGCAGCAATAGGCCTCCGGGGACAAGACTATCAGGCCCTCGTGGAACTCGTGTATTCGGAAGATATGCCCGACATCCTGACAGCCAGGGGGTTAGTGGACATCCGCCAAGGGAGAGTGCCCATTCAGATTTTGAATGTTGGGGAGGAGAAAGTAAAATTGCCCCGGTACGCCACCATAGTCAAGTTGCTCACCGTTATTAACAGTGCCATGGAATCAGCTGGGCCCCTGACTCCATCCGCTCCAGTAGGGGAAGACAGTGACGAAGGTTCCCTGGAGGATTGGTGCCAGCAGTTACATGTTGGTACTGACACTACCCCTCCCCTCCAAAAACAAGGGTAAAATGAGTGGATCTTCAATAAACAACCTTTAGACTTCGGGCAGGTAGAGGGAATTCGGCACCAGATTCCCACCGGTAATCATTCTCTCATTGAAGAGAGATACCGCCGCCGTACCCCCGGCTCACTACCAACGGGCCAAAGAAATGTAGAAGGAAATGAAAGAGGCTGTAGTAATTAGGGACAGCTGTAGCCCCTGGGCTGCACTATTAATCCTGGTGAAAAAGAAAGATGGTACGATGAGGATGTGTGTGGATTATAGACAGGTTAATCGTATCACGCATAAAGATGCATACCCGCTACCTAGAATAGAAGAATCCTTGACTGCCCTGAAATCTGCTATTTCTCTACTCTATGATGATGATGTCATTGTGTATTCAAAAACAAATGAAGATCATCTGCAGCACCTGGCTGAAGTGTTCGGAATTGGTCTCTAGGTAAAACCCTCCAAATGTCACCTGCTGAAGCCAAAGGTCCAGTATTTGGGGCACATGGTCAGCGCTGAGGGGATGGCTCCGAGTTCCGACCCAGACAATATCACTGCCATCTGGGACTGGCCCAGGCCGATCACCATCAGAGAAGTGTGGCAGTTCCTTGACCTGGTATGCTACTATCGAAGGTTTATTAAGGGCTTCACTAAGATGGCATCACCCCTCAAGACCTCCTGGTAGGCTGAGCCTGGAAACTGAGCCCCCCATTCGAATGGGCAGACCAACAAGAGGCATCTCTCCAGCTGAAGAGGGCCCTGACGGGTGAAGAGATACTGGCTTATCCGGACTACGGCCAACCCTTTGTTCTGTATACCGATGCAAGCAACATGGGACTGGGAGCTGTATTGTCCCAGGTGCAAGGAGGGCAGGAGAAGGTGAAAGCTTATGCCAGCCAGAAGCTTCGGTCTACTGAATGGAAGCCGTAAATTTACACTTCCTGCAAACTGGAATCCCCAACCCGTTGTCCCACCATAAGTGGGAGGAAACCCAGGACAGTGACCCGGCCATCCGGCTGGTCAAAGAACTGTTAACTCAAGCTGATTTGTCCCCGGGTCCAAATGCTCCCCAGGAAGCGCAACAACTGTGGAAGGAGAAAAGGAAACTGTTCATCAGTCGTAAGACAATATGTAGAAGCCACTGCGACCCTCAAACTAATAAACCAGTCTGGCAGATAATAGTTCCAAGGAGGGATGTCCAGATGGTACTAGAAACCTATCAGGATGGGGATGGACATATAGAAGAAGTTAGAGGCCCTGCTTCGCACCCGCTTCTTCTGGATTGGTGTGCGTCAAACAATTGAGAATTGGTGCTAAGACTGTGGTCCCTGCAGCTTGAGATGAAGAGAGCAAGAGAGTCAAAGAGCCCCTCTGCAGCCAATAATCACAAAGCAACCACTTGAACTGGTGGCCCTGGATCATGTAAAGCTGGCTCCGAGTCGGTCTGGTTATGTCTATGCACTTTCTACCGTAGACCATTACTCCCGTTTCCTGGTAGTGCTCCCTGTGAAAGACAAGATGGCCAGAACTGCAGCCAAAGCATTTCCCGAGAGTGTGCTTACTGATCGAGGCCCAACTTTTGAAGCCGAGGTGTTCCAGGAGTTCTGCCACCTGTATGGCTGCAAGAAGATTAGGACAACTTTGTATCACCCCCAGGGCAAAGGGCTGTGCGAGAAAATGAACCAGGTGGTGCTGGACTTGCTGGAGGCTCTATTCCTGGAAGACAGAAGCCTGTGGCCGGAGAAGTTACCCGACTTGATAGACATGTACAATTACATCCCGGTGAAGTCCACCAACTCCACCCCCGCCTACCTGATGCGGGCAAGACCTGGCAGGTTGCCCATTGACTTAGAAATGGGAGTCCTGGTACCTTAGGCAGCTCACCCAGAGGTCGACTGGGACACAGAACAACAGCGGTAGTACCGCCAAATCCAAGAATGTGTAGAACGAAATTTGTCCCAGACAAGGTTGAGGTAGGAGAGGGACTACAACCACACCGCTCCAGCTACTCCCCTAGCACCTGGGGAGCAGGTTCTAAAAAGAAAGCGGAGAGGACACAAGTTGGACGACCACTGGGAGGCCGAACTGTACACTGTCCTACCGGCAGCCTTTGACAACCCTAAGGAGTGCCTCATCAGCAAAGATGAGGGAAGAACCTCTGCAACTATTTCAAGGGACCATCTGAAGGCATGCCCCAGTCAGCTGAAACATAAGGAAGACAGTCCAGGACTTCCCCAGGCCCCAGTATCGGAAGAAAAGACCATTCAAGCTGTCCTTGCAGCATTCCCTAAGACCTGGACGCGGGTGAATCAAGCTATTGCAGTCCGATGCCTGACCTTAACCCAAGTGATCCCACCAATACCAGTGGAAACATCTCGTCACGGTATTCTTGACGAGGTGTTGGGGCTCTGTTGTATTGATCAATTCCATAGCTAAATTTCTCTTTATTCTTAAATTGATGGCAGTTATGCAGATTCCATTGTCATATTTTCATTCTCACATATAGCTATTGTATTTTTCATGCCAGTATTCATACAGCAGTTTCTGCTTTACATTTATACCCCTTGTACAGTCACTGGTGTGCAGCCCTTCTCTCTACATAATATATTTACGCAATATATTTGTGTACGTAGCTTTGATGCAGGCTCGCACTCCAAGCCAGCATCTTTCCCTGCACATGACAGGTGATCTGATCAGCCGACATGTGCCTCTAATAGCGGGTGTATTGGAGAACCACCTTTGGCTGTTAATGACTTACTCCCGCTGTCAATCTCAGACTGCAGGATTTAACACATGCTGGCAGAAAGGGCATAATTCCCCACTCCTATTGGCACACTTGTGATATCATTGCGGGGCACTAATGGGTTGTCACAACAGCCAGGGGTCAGCTGATTGCCGCTATGTATTGCATGACTCTTTTTCTGTGAATGCCGGGTGCGAGGGATCATAAGAGATCATGATTTCAGCTAAACAGAGCAGTTCTGATGTACTGTTCTGTATTTTTTACTGGTTTATTGATCTCTTCACTTTCCGGCATTAACAGTAAAAGTCCCAGAAATTTCAAGCTCCCCCCTGAAGTCCCGAAAGAGGGTCAAATGACGTACAATAAACTGAATAGAACTAACTAGAAACTAAATGGCTAAACTCAATGGAAAACAACAACCTCCTGTGGTGCGACAGTAATGGCCTTAATTACAGAACAAAAGATGGTGATTATCGGAAGTTAGCTAAAATCCTTCAGGTCATTCGACCCATCTCTGGGTTCCAAAGGTAGAAATGTTAAATGACCCCTCTCTGGGACTTCTAGTGTTAAGTCACACTAAGTCTAAAAGTCAAAGTAAAGCTGAGTTCACATGTCCTGTAATAATCCGTTAGAATGGATCCTGCCGCCATCCATTGGGAATTGATTTCTTACAGATCCGTTTTTTTAATATTGCACTCTACAGAGGATGGATCTGTTAAGGGAATGCTATTTATCTGCCAATTGAAATGGATCCTGTAAGGAAAAAAAAAACAGATTAGTTACAAATGCAAGAAAAACGGATGACTAAATAGTAATCAATTAACGATTCCGCTCTCCATAGACTACAATGTTAAAAAAAAAAAACGTATCCAGCAGACATCAGTTATTTAACAAGGAACAAAAAGGTTGTGTTTGCAGAACTTTTTTGCCAACGGTCGGATTCTTGCAGGATCTGTTCTAGCAGATGATTACTGGACGTGTAAACTCGGCCTAATAATGAAAAAATAACTATACATCATTTTGTGTGTTTGTAGTACATAATAATAATTCTTCCTAGTGATGACTGTGTGTATTAGTACATGTCTCAGATTTCACAGTAGTGAATATGATTCTATGAATACTTATCCCGGTATTATTTCATTAAATGCTAAATGAATTCTGTAGCTACTTTATAAACATGTATATGTTTTATATTGCAGTTAAGCTTGTCTAAATACAGCATTAAGTGGATGGAGACAGGACAAATGCATCCTCTGCTGCATAATGTGTTAATGTGCACCCCTCTAGTGGTGACACTTTGTTATCTTTGTTTGGAGAACAAAGGCCGAGTTGCATTCCTGAGCTTTAGATTTGAAAGTTTATATTCTCAGGAAAATTGCTGTGCACCTGTAATGTTACAAAACAATGAAATAATCCCTGTGACTTCCCATTCAGCAGATAAACCAGTGGCATGGGAACCGCACCAGACACTTTTTCACAATGACTGAACCTAGAGAATAACAATACTAAGGAGGGTAGGGCCGGCTATTATTCACTCCTATAACTCATTTTATTAGAGTTGTCAAATTATGTTGATGAGGAAAATGATGTTAAGCATGTTTGACAGCGTGTTAAGATTCACCTCCGTCGTCTGCAATAATTAAATCAAATCAAATGGTCAAAGGAAAATGTTAATGAAGCAATCACTGTTACATTTGTCAGTAATCATCTTTTGTTTCAAAGCAGAATGATATTTTTGTTTTAAAGTCTGCTGCTAATAATAATTCACTGCCAATAAGGAGTACATAGAGTTAAAATGGACAGGTGGATTGGAGTTAAAAGTATGTATATAGTAGATGTGTGAGGTCCATCCAGACTACAGAGGTAATGTAATGTAATCACTCACGTAACCAAATTTCTACCATGACTACTGTACACCAGTCACTGATGTTCAGTCTTTAATAATTACAAGGTGGAATTCTCCATATGTCAGTGATAAATTATAATCTTAACTATGGTGTCGCCTATTTATTAAGAGTCCACGTCTTCATAACTTTGGTGCATGTTCGGGCTGTCTCTAATTGGCAAAATGAAATATATGCCAACAGCCATATATAAATCATAAACATTTTCTTTATATATATACAGTACAGACCAAAAGTTTGGACACACCTCCTCATTCAAAGAGTTTTCTTTATTTTCAGGACTCTAAAAATTGTAGATTCACATTGAAGGCATTAAAACTATGAATTAAAACGTGGAATGAAATACTTAAAAAAGTGTGAATCAACTGAAAATATGCTTTATATTCTAGGTTCTTTAAAGTAGCCACCTTTTGCTTTCATTACTACTTTGCACACTCTTGGCATTCTCTTGATGAGCTTCAAGAGGTAGTCACTGGAAATGGTTTTAAAACAGTCTTGAAGGAGTTCCCAGAGATGCTTAGCACTTGTTGGCCCTTTTGCCTTTACTCTGCGGTCAAGCTCACCCCAAACCATCTCGATTGGGTTTAGGTCTGGTGACTGTGGAGACCAGATCATCTGGTGTAGCAGCCCATCACTCTCCTTCTTAGTCAAATAGCCCTTACACAGCCTGGAGGTGTATTTGGGGTCAATGTCCTGTTGAAAAATAAATGATGGTCCAACTAAATGCAAACCGGATGGAATAGCATGCCGCTGCAAGATGCTGTGGTAGGCATGCTGGTTCTGTATGCCTTCAATTTTGAATAAATCCCCAACAGTGTCAGCAGCAAAGCACCCCCACACCATCACACCTCCTCCTCCATGCTTCACGGTGGGAACGGGCATGTAGAGTCCATCCGTTCACCTTTTCTACAAAGACACGGTGGTTGGATCCAAAGATCTCAAATTTGGATTCATCAGACCAAAGCACAGATTTCCACTGGTTTAATGTCCATTCCTTGAGTTCTTTAGCCCAAACAAGTCTCTTCTGCTTGTTCCTTGTCTTTAGCAGTGGTTTCCTAGCAGCTATTTTACCATGGCCTGCTGCACAAAGTCTCCTCTTAATAGTTGTTCTAGAGGTGAGAAGGTGTGTCCAAACACATATATATGTTATAAATATATATATATATATATATATATATATATATATATATATATATATATATATATATATATATATATATATATATATACACATTTAAAATCCATGTTGGACAGAATAAAATTCAACCATGTTTCAGGCAAACGCCCTTGTTCACTTAATCAGAATCACAGATTCAGTGAACAAGGGCATTTGTCTGAAACATGGTTGAATTTTATTCTGTCCAACATGGATTTTAAATGGATTAAATAAAGGATTTGCATTTTATTCGAAATATCCGGATTTCTTTTTTTCGACATGACGTTTTCCCCGTTGGGCCACGGCTGTGCAACCGGATTCCAACATTATAGTACCAGGGTGGAAATATTAGAGCGATACTGGTGAGCATAAACTTTCTTTTATAGTCAAACTGTTATTGGCTTATTACTTTTCTATGTCCATGTTCTGTGGTTAAATAAAATTTTTAAAAAAAACACAGATAAACTGTCAATCGGTAAAAGTTTAACAATCAGCAATCGTATTGTGCTGTTAAGTGGTCCATGTAAATGGACCTTAGATCGCTTTCCACAGACGTTTGGTGACATAATCAGAGAGTAAGGTCAAAGATTTTACCAAGACATAAACAATGAATGCCAGATACCAAGGAAGATAGGATGCACACATGATGGCAGACTATTTTTGGAGTCTCATTCGGGATTGTCCTGTCACATGCCACTCTTGGAAGTTTTTTAAAAAAACTTTGTGTGTGAAATAACTGCAAAGTTTTAATTATAAATCTTTGACTTTGGTATGAAATAAGTAAGATTGTCATGTAAAAAAAAATTCAAAAGTTTGTTCAAAAAAATGATAGCTCCTTTGTCACTATTTTCTGTGACCCGTAGTGTTCTTATTTTTTTAGATCTAGAGCTCAGTGATGGCTTATTTTTTCCGTCATGAGTTGACATTTTTAATTACATAATTCTTGCATAGATGCAACATTTTTATTACGTGTTATTGCATTTTAAAGAAATGTTGTGGTGACCAATAAAAATTAATTTTTCCATATTTTTAAAACTTTTCTTTAACATTTTTTATTGATTTTAGTAGTCCCCTTATGGGACTTTATCACTGAACAGTCTGATCGCCTGTGCATTTCTGCTGATCAGAGCAGCATCACTCTGATCAGATGAAATATAGCATACTAGTGAGTGCCAGTGCTCTGTTGGCTCTCACAGGAAATACGTCATGATAGCATCAGGGGTAATCAGCTGACCCTACACTACCATGACAACACTATGGCGCCCCGTCATGATGTAGGAGGGTGACTGGACCTCTGTAAGCCTCTCTGAAGACCTGCAGTGTTATGATATATGATTTACTTTTCTGGTTTTGTATTGATGTATTTATTGGTGTTATTTGTGTGAAACTATCTGTACACTGTAATGGGTATGTCATAGTCCCACTGGTTACCACAAGATGGCGCTGAGCTCCCCTAGTTAGAGGCAGGAGTGTCAGGCACAAAGTGATTGTGGTGGGGTTGCTAGAGCAGGAAAGATAGCCCGGCCCATGGTTACAAGGAAAGGATTGAGGAGGAAAGGAGGGACAGTAAGTGAGAGCAGGCAGAAGAGATATGGAAGGAATGCAATAGTAGAGACAGAGCGGTTCCTGGAAGCAAGTGAGGAGCGCTCCTGCGGACAAGGGACAGACGTGATGTGAACGGTATATGGAATCTGTGGGGGCCAAGCCTTTGGGGCAGCCACCATGGGCATGGATCGTAAGTACTCCTGGAGTGGGAATCACTCTAGTTAAATGTCCAAATCCGCAGTGAGAAGGAAGCTGGTGGAACTCTGTGACTGCCAGAATGAAGAACCTGATATTGAAATGTGTGTCCTGAAAAAAAGTTGTGCCTCCCTTATGGAGAAGAAGTTGTAACTGCAGTTGTGATCTGTAGTAAAGTTCAAGCATTGGAAGAAAACACTGTGTCTGTCATTGATTTATGGAAGCAACAACTCCTGAGAGTGGGTTCCCCAACGCCCACATGCTGCACCATATCCACTTTTCATGTAGTGGGCCGACCGGAGACATGACTACAACCCCCAGCCTCAGCTGAACCCCAAGCCGACGTTACGATACTGAAGCAACATCTCAAGACATCAGCTAGGATCTTAAAGCTTGGGCGGAAGTAGGTGTGTCAAATGGACAATGACCTGAAGCATACTGCCAAATTGGTTACAAAGTGGCTTAAGGATAACAACGCCAATGTTTTGGAGTGGCCACCACAAAGCCCTGATCTCAGTTCTATTGAAAATTTATGGACAAACCTGAAAAGGCCTGTGCAAGCAAGGCGACTTACAAACATGGCTCAGTTACACCAGTTCTGTCTGCAGGAATGGGCCCAAATTCCTACCATTTATTGTGAGAAGCTTGTAGAAGGATATCCAAAACTTTTGACCCAAGTCATACAGTTTAAGGGCAACAGCAGAAAATACTAATGAAATGGATGGAAACTTTTGATTTTGCAAAAAGTAATAAAAATGCCATAAAACATTCTCTGTCTCTCATTATTCTGGAATTTGGCAAATATAATTTTGATTCCTAATTGACCTAAAACAGGAAAGGTTTATTGTGATTTCATGTTAGATAGTGAGAAAAACATGCAGATGTGTCTTTATAGATATCGGATGGAAACTTCTGGTTTCAACTGTAGCTTAATTATGGAAAAAAAACAAATAAATAGAAAATGAAAATGAAATAATAGTTATTGTGAAAGAATATATTAAATAAGGAATAATGAAAAAAAAGATAAAAAGTGATGAGCCAAAAATTATGATAATATAAATTGTTAATTCTGTACATGTGTGTGTGTACATATCACATATTTACAAAGTGGGTGAAGAACATAAAATATAGAAAATATTGGATTAGTATAGAGTGATATATGGCATATGTTATGTTTCTCAAAAACAAGAGCAGATGAGGGACCCCTGGTGCCATTTTTTAAATCAACAGGTATAACATTTGAGGCAAATAAATGTTAGTTAGTTTAATATTTTATTCAGAGAGTAAAATCCCAAAGGATTCCTTCACATGAAATTAGAGATGATAGAATCTTTTAAAATTCGAACTCACCAGATTTGGCAAATTTTCCCCAAAAGTTACATTCGCAGCAAACAAAAAGTTAAATTTGCAGCAGGCCACAGTGTAGATGTGGATTGTATGTTTTATGGTTTGGGGTTTGGTTTGGGGTTTTTGCCCCTGGTGCATCTTCGTCTCCTGCTGTATTGTCGGCTGGCTCTCCTGCGCCACCTGTCCGCCGCTCCAGGTGCTCGACTGCTAGGTGTCAGGTGTCCAGGTTATTTGTGCGTTCAGAGACTAAGGGGTACTTTGCACGCTGTGACATCGCAAGCCGATGCTGCAATGTCGAGCGCGATAGTCCCCGCCCCCGTCACAGCAGCGATATCTTGTGATTGCTGCCGTAGCGAACATTATCGCTACGGCATCTTCACATGCACTTACCTGCCCTGTGACGTCGCTCTGGCCGGCGACACGCCTCCTTCCTAAGGGGGCGGGTCGTGCAGCATCACAGCGATGTTACACGGCAGGCGGCCAATAGAAGCTGAGGGGCGGAGATGAACGGGACGTAAACATCCCGCCCACCTCCTTCCTTCTGCAGAGCCGGCGTTAGACGCGGTGACACAGGTAGGAGATATTCCTCGCTCCTGCGGCGATGTGTGCTGCCGCAGGAACGAGGAACAATATCGTACCTGTCACTGCTGCCAAATGATGGAAATGTCGGAAATGTCGGACCTTACACCGATGATACGATAACGACGCTTTTGCGTTCGTTAATCGTATCCAAAAGGATTTACACACTACGATATCGACTGCGACGCCGGATGTGCGACACTTTCGATTTGACCCCACCGATATCGCACCTGCGATGTCGTAGTGTGCAAAGCCCGCCTAAGTCCCTGTTTTGCCCTACCGTGCGCAGGTTCCCACTGCCTCTCCAGGCTCTAAATGCGGGATTCACGCTACATGCGCATGACATCACTAGTGACGCGGCGGCCCTGATTTGCTGTTGCTGACGTCACCGGTGATGCAGCGGCTGCTTATTGGCCGTTGATGACGTCATTGGTGACACGGCAGCTGCTGATTATTCGTCAATGATGTCATTGGTGACATTGTGGTCCCGCATTGGCCGCTGCCGGTGCCATTGTCATCTGGTGCTTGGCCTGGGGCAGGGCTTAGTCTTTAAAAGATCCTGGATGACGCACGTGGCTGCGCGTGCATAATTTTGGCTTTGGAGCTAGCAGGGCAGTGCAGCCATATTGCCGCCACAAGCGCCATTACAGCTCTGTAGTGACTGAAACAGTGCTGTGTGTTATACCGGAAGTGGTCGGCAGGGTTAGGCATTCGGTGCTCGTCACGCCAAGATAATGTAATGAGGCACGGTAGGGTGAGTCACCCCACTTCCCCTCCACCAATCCAGTCCTTCTGTGGCAGCTCAGTGCTGTTAACTCTGCTGCGCCTACTGTCCTGGTGTGCTCCCTACGTGCACGGACAGTCATCCTCAGGACTCCCTGTGCTGCTAACAGGAGTCTTCCTGTACTCGGTGTGTGTGTGTGTGCTGCTAACATCGCAGATTCTGTTTTTTATTTTCTGTTTTATCTGAAGATGTGCCTTCCAGCGGCCTGTCCATTTCTGGCTTTACCATCTGCTCAGAGGACCTTGGGAGACGTTGTAGCTGTTATTAATTTTAGCTCCAGCCGTCCTCCCGCGTAACAGTATGGTTCTCAAATTGGACTTGTAAAACAGGTGTGTAAAAATAGACATGTATAGTAGAGATGAGAGGATTAATCCGCAAATGATCGAGTTTAACTTTGCTGATATTTTCCATTTCACACAAATCTAAATTTCCCCACACTTCTGAAGCTTTAGAGAATGGATCAACATCATTATGCTTTGCTGCACTGGCCTACCAATAATGATAGTGTACAGATTACTTTGTACAATGGTGGTCAGTCCCTTGGTCATCAGTGACTTATCCAAGACCAGAGGTTCCCAGTGGAACACAGTTTGTTTGGCAGAGTTGTTTTCCATCTCCAGAATAACTGTGTAAGGCCTCAGTTCCACATGTGCAGAGCATCCGATGTGAGAATATCGGAAGTGATATGCTAATGACCCTTTGCTGTGAGTGTAAGCCGAGGGTCATGTGACTGGGATCGTATCACAGCTGTGGAGAAGGGGGGCACTTTCTCCCTCTCCTCCACTGCCTGTCTCTGCGTACATCATACTGCACTCAGATGACATGCTAGTGCAGTGCAATGTTTCACATGCACCCATAGACGTGTATAGGTGTGTGTGAGCCGAGACTCGCTGCCAAACGCAACATGCTGCGATTCATTTCTCAAGCCAACATGGCCTGAGAAATAAATCACAGATGGACACTGCCTCATAGTTTTGCACTGGTGCAAGTTTAATCTGATGTTTTATCAGATTGAACTCGTCTGTGCAAAACACAAGTGGAACCTAGGCCTAAGTGTTAGGGGCACTTTTCACACTACGACATCGCAAGCCGATGCTTGCGATGCCGAGCGCGATAGTCCCCGCCCCCATCGCAGCTGCGATATCATGTTGATAGCTGCCGTAGTGAACATTATCGGTACGGCAGCTTCACATGCACTCACCTGCCCTGCGACGTTGCTCTGCCCGGCGAACCGCCTCCTTATTAAGTCACACGGCAGGCGGCCAATAGAAGTGGAGGGGCAGAGCTGAGCGGGACGTAAACATCCCGCCCACCTCCGTCCTTCCGCATAGCCGGCGTGAGCCGCAGGACGCAGGTAAGGTGATGTTCCTCGCTCCTGCGGCTTCACACACAGTGATGTGTGCTGCCGCAGGAACGAGGAACAACATCGTAACATCGGTCCTTCCGAAATTATGGAAATGACCGACGCTACACCGATGATACGATTTGGACGTTTTTGCGCTCCTTAATCGTATCAAAAAGGATTTACACACTACGATATCGACTGCGACACCAGATGTGCGTCACTTTCGATTTGACCCCACCGACATCGCAGCTGCGATGTCGTAGTGTGCAAAGTGCCCCTTACTCTTAGGTAGAGTAAAAGCTCCTATGATCAGCAGGGTTCTCTCTTCAAATGACTTCTCCCCCTTATGTAGATACTGTGTAATTACAAGTGTTCCAGTATTGAGATATTTATTTTTTAAGCTGGCTAATTTAAACTTCAAAACATTCTCTCATCTCTAATGTGTAATTAAATGTCCACATTTGAAGAAAAAAAAAAAATCAATAAAATTCTACCCCCTTTTCAAAAATGGCAAAATATATCTTAGGAAATGTTCGAAAAGCAAGCACCTGCAACAAGGCACTGTATGATTGTGACATGTGTGATGTGAAATTAACAGACAAAAACTAAGAGAGAAATAAAATGAGCATATGCCCCACAGTAAGTAAGTAAAAAGTAATACTTATAAATACTTATAATATTTAAAAAGTAGTACTTATAAAGAACCTAAGGTACTTAGTTTTTTTGATAAAAAAAACGTAAAAGCCATCCCACATTGATAAAGTATACCCCAATCGGGACAGTCCTATCCTTTAGGCCTGTTTCACACGTCAGTGAAAAACACAGACGTTTTCCACTGATGTGTAAAAAACGCATATGTCCCTCCGTGTGCCATGATTCATGACACACATGGGTTGTCCATGTGCAATCCGTTATCCGTGCTCCATGATACGTGATTGCACATGGAGATAAACTCACCTGTCCCTGCTCCTGCTGTCCATAGTGCTGAACTCTCCGGCTCTGCTATGTTTCCGGCCGGCGCTGACCTCCGCTGCAGCTACTTCCAGGTCGGCTGTGGCTGCATACATGAATATGCAGCCAGTAATGAAGAAGCTCTAAAGCAGAGGCAGCAGAGGCCGGAGACAAGAAGATGGAGAAGGTGAGTTAAAAATGTTTTTTATTTTCAATGTTCATGTTTTTCTGGTATGTGTTTCATGGATCACACCATAGTGTGGTCCGTGGGACATCAGTGATGCCAGAAAAAAATGGACATGTCTCTGTGCGGCAATCACAGACACGCATGTACGCCGCACAGAGACACGGTCAGTGAAAAATCACTGATGTGTGAAGACCCATTGATTTTAATGGGTCCGCGTATGTCCGTAATTCTGGTACATATAAAGACTAGCACATACTGTATGTACCAGAATCACTGACGTGTGAAACAAGCCTTAGCATTAAACCTCACCTTTTGTAAACTATCCTAAATATAGATGGGCAGAGAAGGATGGGACCAGACTGTTCAGACATCTGACCATGGGAAGCCATATATGAAATTCCTAGCTCAGAAAGGTAACAAATATGCATAAAAAATATTTGCAAGACACACCATGAGATATTCAGTCACAGTTAAATGTCTCGATTATAAGGAATTTTATTTTTATTTTTTTAGATCAATTATTCCTCCAATCACAAAAATGATTTTACAAGAAATGTATAAACTCTGTCGCTGTATCTCTAGCTGACATTTATATCAGATTTTTTTTTCGGTAAAAAACATTGGGCTGGTTAGCTTCTGCCTTTTACTCATTAAGAATGAAAAAAAATATGTAATTCAAACTTGGCAGATCAGATGACAACTACAACATATCACTGATAAATCACACAGAGTCGGGCACTGCTGCTGGCACCTCTCACATCTCTCCTCCTATCAACTGAAGCTCTATATTATTCCTGAATTATTACTCTCATCTTATTCACTGCTGCAGTCATCCAACAAATCTGGAGTGTTGTTGACCAGTGTTTTAGGCCTGGGCTCTTATATACTATATACTATTCTAGAATGCTGTATATAAGGGCTCACTGGTGGTGGCCGCAGGTTACAGTCACCAAATCTGGTGACAGGCTCCCTTTAACTTACTACCTCTATTGCTGAGTTGTATTCTCTGATGTCTTCTCATTCTATAATCACCCTTAAATGGCTGCTGCCTTCCCTTTCTCAGCTTTTATCCTGGCTATGATTGTCCTTCTTGATTGGCTGCTCTATACCATTTGATTTGATAGCTACAAAACCTTATGTAGAAATCTGTACAGCTGTGCTTGATGTCATATCAGCTTTCTGAGACGGATGCAATATTCTGCAAAGTGTAAAATCATGGCGGGCCTTTTTGTTTGGCTAATTGGTGCGAATCATAGCACATATTGTTTGAATTTGCCGAGATCTTAGAATATCATAAAATTCTACTCGCATTGAATTGATTCAATAATCTCTAGTTGTAAATTTTCTTTGCAAATTTTAAAATATATATATTCTTTTCTTAAAAAATAATAAAAAGGAACTTTACTTAGGGAATAGACAGACTAAGAATTAAATATAGGAAAATGTAGAGAGCCAGCTTTTCACTGCCAAACATACGAAGTCCAAAATCACAGGAACAAATTGATGTAATGACAAGATGCAGTAACACTCAGTTTGAGCTATAAAATACTCAGATTGAGCCAAGAACATCTCTCATATGTCATGTTCATAGTTCCTCTCTCCTTCCTGTGGTCTTCTCGAGGATCCCAGTAAATTTCACTGCCTGATGATATACACTGCATTGTTTGACTGGTTCCACACATTTCCAAGCTATTAAATATAAAGGATTTTGCAATCTAAAACTAAACAAGGAACAAATCATGCACACTTTGTGGACAATGTGAGGGGAGAGCGCGGTTAAGAATTCTTAACATTCAAAACTTACAAACTTACACAACTTTAAGGTGCAGAAGATATCTTATAAAGCTAAGCATTGGCTTCATGCTGGAGTAAGTGGATTTTAAATATCAATTTCTCCTATTCCTGAAATTTACAACATTCGATGCAGACTTTACATCTGTACATATCCCTTACCCTATAAATCATGGAGAATAATGGAATTTTTCATGTTTATTACAGTAGAACTCTGTTTACCTGGCCTGGTTGGGATTTCATACAATTCAAACAGGTTGTACCATGTGAAATGTTTATCTTCGACCTACAGGACTGGTGATAATTATACAGGGTTGAGACCTACAATGGTCAGACATAAATCCTCATTGCTGTGAATAAGTAAATATTGGTCCTTTGTATCCAAACCAATTTAATTGTAAGATTTTAGGGAAATCTGTTAGCAGCTTTTTGCTACCTCATCTGACAGCAACACAATGTAGACAAGGAGATTGTGAATCCAACAGTGTGTCACATAAATTACTGGGTAGGGCTGAGCGGATCCGGACTGTAAAAGTCTGGATCCACGCGGCTGCGCGCTGAGAATACCAGCCCACAGCTGGCTTTATATTGGCTGAGGTGAACATTGGGGGAACCGCACGTCGTAACAAAAAAAAAATGCAAATTTGGTGCTGAAATTTGGTGCAGACTATTTCAGCACCAAATGTGCACCTACTGGCACAAATCCATGGCAAAAAGCTGAGGCAAAAAAACATGGCAAAAACTGTGGTAAAAAAATGCATTAAAAACCACAGGTTTTTGTCCAGGAGGTGTACTTTGGGTGCAGGAATTTGGTGTACAAATTTCAGCACTAAATGTGCATCTACTGGCACAAAACCGCGTGAAAAACCGCTACAAAAACCGAGGCAAAAAAATGCGTAAAAAACTTTTTTTTTTTTGCCAGGAGGTGTATAATGGGTGCAAGAATATGGTGTAAAAATTTCAGCACCAAATGTGCACCTACTGGCACAAAACCGTGGCAAAAAGCCGTGGCACAAAAAAGCGGCAAAAACCATGACAAAAACTGCAGAAAAAAATGCATTAAAAAATGCGTTTTGTTTTTTTTTCCCAGGAGGTGTACAAGGGGTGCAGGAAGATGGTGTAAAACTTTCAGCACCAAATTTGCATCCCTTGGCCAAAAAATGAAAAAAAAATGTTTTTTCTGCCAGGAGGTGGAAACTTAGTGCTGAAATCTGGTGCAGACGATTTCAGCACCAAATTTGCACCTCCTGGCACAAAACCATGGCATAAAGCCTCGGCAAAAAACCACAGCATAAAATGCGTCAAAAAAGGAGGTGCAATGGGTGCAGGAATATAGTGTACAAATTTCAGCAAATCTGCATCTCTTGGCCAAAAAAAATGCGATTTTCTGCTAGGAGATGCAAGTCTGTGAACTCAGTGACCTTCACCTGAGGTCAGGTTACCTGCAATTACAGGTGAAGGACCGTGGGAACCTCCATCTGTGACCGCAAATGACCTGAGTGACGTCATCGCCTATTGCGCAGCTCATTCATTCTCGAGCTCACAGCGAGTGGTCTTGTTCAATGGCCACTTGCTGTTATATTCAGATGTAGCAGAGTTGAATATCTGTGGGACCTCGTGTGTATTACGTCGGACCTGAAGAGGTCTTTAGGGTTAATAAAGTAGTGAAAGAGGGTGTGTTTTTTTTGTATGTTATTCGAAATAAAGGATTTTTTCGGTGTCTGTGTTTATTTACTATGACTTACAGGTGCTATTACTAACCTAGGGTTTAGAAGCAGCTGTGCGCTGTTATTAACACCTGCTATTACCCCGATTGCCACCTAACCAGGCCAGTTCGGGAAGAGCCGGTAAAACACCAGGATTGTCACATGTAATGGATGCGGCAATACCGGGCAGCTGTGGGCTTTATCTTGGCTGGGTATCATAATTGGGGGGGAAGGGGGCGAATGTCGTTTTTTTGTTTTAATTATTTAAGTTATAAATAAAAAAAAGCTGCATGTTTCTCTTAGGCAGGAATCACACTTGCGAGGGACTCGTGCGAGTCTCTCATCGCATCACTCAGTATAGCCGCACACTCTTCTGACAGGAATGGGTCGGCAGTAGAGATGAGCGAACCGGTCCCGGTTCAGCTCAAGGCCGGTTCGCCGAACGGGGGTCCCGTTCGAGTTCGGTTCGTCGAACGTTCGACGAACCGAACTCGAACGTATAGGCTATAATGGGAGGCAATCACAAACACATAAAAATGCATTATAAATGTACACAAACAGTTAATAAACATTGCCATAACACTTACCGGTCCTCGCGATCCCTTCTGCACTCTGTCTCCTGCCGCTATTCCATCCGATGATCGCTGAATCCTCCCGGTGACCTGCACTGCCAGCAGAGATGCAGGACCTATCGTGACGTCAAAATAGCCATGTGACCAGTCACGTGGCTATTATCTCATTGGCTACAGACTGGTCACATGACTATGACACATCATGTAGGACCTGCGAGTGCATTTCTCCGGTACACGGTGCACATATGTGTATCGCAGTGTACCGGCGACATGCTCTAGCACACGGTCGACTCCCCGTTCCGTTAGGGACCGGCTGACACAGCCGGTCATTAACGGAGATCACCGTTGCCATAGCAACGCAGTTAGCGGTGACGTCACCGCTAACCGCGGCTCCGAGAGCACCGTTGCTATGGTAACGCGTCTGTCAGCGTTACCGCTGTTACCGCTGACAGCCGGCACTGATCACTTACGGAGTGAAGGCTGCACGCTGCTTCCCGATTGTAGTGAGGATTGTAGTGAGGATGAGGTTCCCCAGCCCATGATGGGCTGGTGAATCTCATCCTCACTACAATCGTCACTACTACTACACTAGAAAGAAAGAAGACAGAAGAGCAGGATCGTGGAAGGCTGACAGGGGATAATAAAGATGGAGTCTCTAATGTGTCTGTGTATTTATTTCTATTAAAGTATTTTTTCTCTGTGTGGTGTCTTTTTTTTAACCCTTTATTGGAGATTCTTAATGGCCGGGTCAAACGTGCCTGACATTAAGAATCTCTGGCTTAATACTGGCTAGTAAAACAAAGCCAGTATTAACTCATGATTACCCAACAAGCCACCTGGCTCCAGGGCTGTTGGAAGAGTTGGATACAGCGCCAGATGATGGCGCTTCTATGAGAGCGCCATTTTCTGGGACGGCTGCAGACTGAAATCCGCAGTAGAGGCGCCCAGAAACCTCGGGCTAACCTGTGCTGCGGATTCCAATCCCCAGCTGCCTAGTTGTACCCGGCTGGACACAAAAATGGGGCGAAGCCCATGTCATTTGTTTTTTAATTATTTCATGAAATAAGTGAAATAATTAAAAAAAAAACGGGCTTCCCTATATTTTTGGTTCCCAGCCAGGTACAAATAGGCAACTGGGGGTTGGAGGCAGGCCGTGGCTGCCAGCTGTACCTGGCTATCATACAAAAATATGGCGAAGCCCACGTCATTTTTTTGGTGGGCAAAAAAATTCTGCATACAGTCCTGGATGGAGTATGCTGAGCCTTGTAGTTCTGCAGCTGCTGTCTGCTCTTCTCCATACAGACAGACAGCAGCTGCAGAACTACAAGGCTCAGCATACTCCATCCAGGACTGTATGCAGAAGTTTTTTGCCCCCTGAAAAAATTATGTGGGCTTCGCCATATTTTTGTATGCTAGCCAGGTACAGCAGGCAGGTACGGCTGCCCCCAACCCCCAGTTGCCTATTTGTACCCGGCTGGGAACCAAAAATAAAGGGAAGCCCTTTTTTATTATTTCATGAATTTCATGAAATAATTAGAAAACAAATGACGTAGGCTTCGCCCCATTTTTGTGTCCAGCCAGGTACAACTAGGCAGCTGGGGATTGGAATCCGCACCACAGGTTGGCCTGAGCTTTCTGGGCCCCACTGCTGCGAATTGCAGTCTGCAGCCGCCTCAGAAAATGGCATTTTCATAGAAGCGCCATCTTCTGGCGCTATATCCAACTCTTCCAGCACCTGCCTGCTATACCTGGCTAGCATACAAAAATATGGCGAAGCTCACGTCCTTTTTTTGTAGTTTTTTGGCAAAAAAAATAAAAAATGCTTCCCTGGATTTTCCATTGCCAGTGAAGGTAACACCAAGCAGTGGGGGTTAGCAGCCAGTAGCTGCTTGGATTACCCTTAGCTAGCAATACAAAAAATGCAGCGGGAGCCCATATATATTTTTTTTAATTATTTATTTAAATAACTAAAAATAAAATGGGCTTCCCTGTATTTTGATTGCTGGACATCACAGTGCTGTAAAAATAAATCTTTAAAAAAATGACGTAGCGCTCCGCGGTATTTTTGATTCTCAGCGCAGATAAAGCAGACAGCTATGGGTTGCCACCCCCATCTGCCTGCCGTTACCTTGGTTGGCAATCAAAATACAGGGAAGCCCATTAATTTTTTCTATTTAAAAAATAGTTAAAAAAAAAAAATGACGTTGGGTCCCCCCATTTTTGATAGCCAGCTAGAGTAAAGCAGATGGCTGTAGCCTGAAAACCACAGCTGGCAGCTTTACCGTGGTTGGGGATCCAATGTGGAGGTCCCCTCAGGCTTTTTTTTATAATTATTTTATAAATATTAATAATTACACAATAAAAGTAGGGTCCCCCCCAAATTGGATCACCAGCCAAGGTAAAGCGGACAGCTGTGGTCTGGTATTCTCAGGGTGGGAAGGTCCATAGTTATTGGGCCTTCACAGCCTAAAAATAGCAGGCCGCAGGCACCCCAGACGTGGCGCATCCACTAGATGCGCCAATCCTGGCGCTTCACCCCAGCTCATCCCGTGCCCTGGTGCAGTGGCAAACGGGGTAATAAATCGGGTTGATACTAGCTGTAAAGTCACCTGAGATCAAGCCCAGCAGTTTGTGATGTCATGGCGTCTATTAGATACCCAACATCATAAACTGTCAGTACTAACAAAAACAAAAAATCGACAAAAGAAATTTATTTGAAAAAACAGTCCCCAAAACATTTCCTCTTTCACCAATTTATTGTAAGAAAAAAAATAAAGGGGTCCCACGACGACTCTGGACCGTCTAGAATATGGGGGGGAGACACTCAGGGAACGTATCCCCCATTTTCTAGGAGTGCGGACCCTTCATGTGAGGAGTGTGGGTGCAATGAATCTGCACTCACTCTCCCCGGGTCCACAGCAGCAGAGTCCATGTCGTAATGGTTGCTACCAAAGCTGCAATGCCCTGCTCATGAGGTAAGGGCATGCCTAATCAGGAGAACTACTGTAGAGGAAGCTCTGCTCACTGGTATATAGGTGCTCAGAGGTAATAATAGATAAAATTAGTGAGTAACCTCGGAACTCTATATCTCCCAGACTAAGTCAGTAAGTCACAATGGATAGTAATGCAAAATCACTCTTTATTGGTCCGTATTAAGAAATTTTTTTTTTTCATAAGCATATATGTTTTTGTCCAAAACAAGTTACAAATGACGTTTCGGCCTGAGCCTTCGTCAGATTGGACTTATCTGCATGTAATCATGAAAAATGACAATAATCAGTATCATATAAGAGTGAGAGAACAATAACATAAACTCAAACAATGTAGAGGTACAATTGGGATGCAGCAAAAAAATTGCAACACAGCAAGAAATGAAACACATGATACAAATGTCATAATACAGTACAAGGACAATATAGTAATGACAAATATGGGGTCAGAGTAGACTTAGACAGCTCTGGTACGAAAGAGATGTCAATCATAAAGTAACATGTGCAGTAGGTGTAGAGCTACAGTATGCATGGCAGAGCTAATGGGTAGACCGACCATAGAAAAAGAATGGAGAAAAAGTGGAGAAAAAATGGAGAAGAAGTGGAGAAAAAGTGGAGAAAAAGTGGAGAAAAAGTGGAGAAAAAGTGGAGAAAAAAATGGAGAAAAAGTGGAGAAAAAGTGGAGAAAAAAATGGAGAAAAAGTGGAGAAAAAGTGGAGAATAAGTGGAGAAAAAGTGGAGAAAAAGTGGAGAAAAAAATGGAGAAACAGTGGAGAAAAAGTGGAGAAAAAGTGGAGAAAAAAATGGAGAAACAGTGGAGAAAAAGTGGAGAATAAATGGAGAAAAAGTGGAGAAAAAGTGGAGAATAAATGGAGAAAAAGTGGAGAAAAAAAATGGAGAAAAAGTGGAGAATAAGTGGAGAAAAAGTGGAGAAAAAGTGGAGAAAAAGTGGAGAAAAAGTGGAGAAAAAAATGGAGAAAAAATGGAGAAAAAGTGGAGAAAAAAGTGGAGAAAAAGTGGAGAAAAAGTGGAGAAAAAAATGGAGAAAAAGTGGAGAAAAAGTGGAGAATAAATGGAGAAAAAGTGGAGAAAAAAATGGAGAAAAAGTGGAGAAAAAGTGGCGAAAAAGTTGAGAAAAAGTGGAGAAAAAGTGGAGAATAAGTGGAGAAAAAGTGGAGAATAAGTGGAGAATAAGTGGAGAAAAAGTGGAGAAAAAGTGGAGAAAAAGTGGAGAAAAAAATGGAGAAAAAGTGGAGAAAAAGTGGAGAATAAGTGGAGAATAAGTGGAGAAAAAGTGGAGAAAAAGTGGAGAATAAGTGGAGAAAAAAGTGGGGAAAAAGTGGAGAAAAAGTGGAGAAAAAGTGGAGAAAAAACTGGAGAAAAAGTGGAGAAAAAGTGGAGAATAAATGGAGAAAAAGTGGAGAAAAAAATGGAGAAAAAGTGGAGAAAAAGTGGAGAAAAAGTGGAGAAAAAGTGGAGAAAAAGTGGAGAAAAAGTGGAGAAAAAAATGGAGAAAAAGTGGAGAAAAAGTGAAGAATAAATGGAGAATAAGTGCAGAAAAAGTGGAGAAAAAGTGGAGAAACAGTGGAGAAAAAGTGGAGAAAAAGTGGAGAAATAAATGGAGAAAAAGTGGAGAAAAAGTGGAGAATAAATGGAGAAAAAGTGGAGAAAAAAATGGAGAAAAAGTGGAGAAAAAGTGGAGAAAAAGTTGAGAAAAAGTGGAGAATAAATGGAGAAAAAATGGAGAAAAAGTGGAGAATAAGTGGAGAAAAAAATGGAGAAAAAGTGGAGAAAAAGTGGAGAAAAAAATGGAGAAAAAGTGGAGAAAAAATGGAGAAAAAGTGGAGAAAAAATGGAGAGAAAGTGGAGAAAAAATGGAGAAAAAGTTTAGCACCCTTTGGTGCCTTTCATGTGGCACTAAGGGGTGCTTAGCTTTGTATTTAGCCAAAAAAATGAAAAAAAAAATGACGTAGGGTTCCCCCTAGTTTTGTAGCCAGCTAGGGTAAAGCAGACGGCTGCAGCCTGCAGACCACAGCTGGCAACCTCACATTGGCTGGTAATCCAAAACTGAGGGCACCCCACGCTGTTATTTTAAATTAAATAAATAATTAAAAAAAAAAAACACGTAGGGGTCCCCCAAAATTGGATTACCAGCCAAGGTAAAGCAGACAGCTGGGGCCTGATATTCTCAGACTAGGGAGGTCCATGGTTATTGGACTCTCCCCAGCCTAAAAATAGCAGGCCGCAGCCGCCCCAGAAGTGGCGCATCCATTAGATGCGCCAATCCTGGTGCTTCGCTCCAGCTCATCCCGCGCCCTGGTGCGGTGGCAAACGGGGTAATATATGGGGTTAATACCAGATGTGTAATGTCACCTGGCATCAAGCCCTGGGGTTGGTGAGGTCAGGCGTCTATCAGATACCCGACATCACCAACCCAGTCAGTAATAAAAAAAAATAGACGACAACCACATTTTTATTTGAAAAAACACTCCCCAAAACATTCCCTCTTTAACCAATTTATTAGAATGAAAAACAAATCCAGGTCTGGTGTAATCCAAGGGGTTGCCATGACGATCCACACTGTCCCAGTCAATGAAGAGCAGGATGTTCCCCATTGGCTGGGAGAGCAATGCAGTGACCTGAGCTAACATCAATGGGTCAGCCCAGGTCACTGCAGGGGATGACAAGTGCTGCTGTCAGCAAGCTACATTACCTGCGCTGATCTCCAGCACACTGACAGCCCCTGTCACTGAGTTCAATGACCGCCGCCTTCACAGCCAAATATCGCGAGAGGCCCGTGACGTCACCGCTAGTCAGTCTCGGGTCAGAAGCGAGAGGTGATGTGACAAGCGGCGGCCATGGAGGACAGTGACAGCGCTGAGGTCGGGATGGCGGGACTTCATCACCGTAGGTAAGCCGAGCGGGACCATGTGTGTGTGTGTGTGTGTGTGTGTGTGTGTGTATGTATGTGTACATGCCCCGGGCAGGAGGGGGCGGAGCGAACTGAGCGGGGAAGTGTGGGCTTCCTGCACGTAACTAAGATAAACATCGGGTTACTAACCAAAGCGCTTTGCTTGGATACCCGATGTTTATCTTGGTTACCAGCTTGTGGCAGGCTGCCAGCGATGGCTCCTGCACACTGTAGCTGTAAAAAGCCCTGCTTTTTGCTGCTAGAACCGTTCTCGAACGTATCTAGAACTATCGAGCTTTTGCAAAAAGCTCGAGTTCTAGTTCGATCTCGAACAGCCCCTAAAATCACTCGAGCTTAGAACTGGAGAACCACGAACCGCGCTCAACTCTAGTCGGCAGCATGTGTTTCTATGTACCTGCACGCTCCTGTAAGGAAAGTGTGCAGCTGCCGGGTGATGTGATGTGAGTCCCTCGCACGTGTGTCTTTGGGCTCTGAATACACAGCACAGATAAAGCCCGCAGCTGCTGTCGTGGGCTTTATCTGGGCTGCCATCAGAATATGGGGGAACCCTGAGCCGATTGTTTTATTTATGTATTTATTTATTTATTTTTATACCACCATACTGACCTGCAGACATGTGCTTTCCCCACCCAGCGGCCGTTCTCGCGCCTCTGATTGGTTACAATCAGTTGACACGCTGCCACTCAGGGTGGAGGCGTATTTAACGGCAACCAATTACACGTGCCGGTTGGTGGGCAAAGCAGTGAATAGTCAATTGTTGGCTCCGGAACGGAAAGTGTGACCCGGAAGGAGTATGCCGCCATGACACAGCCTTGGTGAGTACACTGCGTGCGCTCCTGCCCCCTATCCTTTCCACCAACGTTTTTAATCTCCAGATTCTGGTCCTCATAGGGGTACTGGATTCTGTTTTTCTTCTTTAAATTTTGCAGGGACCCGCAGGTCCCGTTTTTTTGCGAGTCCGAGCAGCTCTATTACTGGGTGCAGCCATTCTGAAACAATCAAACAATTAAGATTCAGGAACACAGCAGAGCTCATAGAGCTATCCCACCCACACCAGGCTCTCTATAGAGATTGTGCATTGACTGTGGGGTGTCAATCACGGAGCAGGCAATGTGCTGGACTGCCATGCACATGAGTTTCTAGTCCTGTAATGGTAATCAAAGGGTAATAAACCTTTAGTTTACGTAAACAACAGCACACACACTGATAAGAGAAGCACAGTTGTTTTTGTTTTTTTAACTCTAAGGTACTGTCACACATAACGAGATCACTAGCGAGATCGCAGATGAGTCACCGTTTTGGTGACGCAGTAGCGATCCCGTTAGCGATCTTGTTATGTGTGACACCTACCAGCGATCAGGCCCCTGCTGTGAGATCGCTAGTCGTTGCTGAATGGTTCAGGTCATTTTCTTCAAAGGCGATGTCCTGCTGGGCAGGACACATCGCTGTGTTTGAAACTGTGTGACAGGGTCACAGTGACTGCTGAGATCGTTATACAGGTCTTGTTCCTGCATCGCTGGTGAGATCTGACTGTGTGACATCTCACCTGCGACCTCCCAGCGACTTACCTGCGATCCCTATCAGGTCGCATCGTTTTCGGGATCACTGGTAAGTCGTTGTGTGTGACTGGGCCTTTAGGCTAGGGACACACAGGGATAACTGGGAATCCCTCGCATGACACTCGGCTCACACTGGTAGTACAGCAGAGCCGAGTGTCATGCGAGTCTTCGTGCGACTGAGGTCTAATCGTGCGAGCGGACCTCAGCTGTGGGGGGCAGACTGGCACTGAGGAGGGGCGGGCCGGTGCTGCGGAGGGGCGGGCCGGCACCAAGGAGGAGAGTGAGGGATTTATCTCCCTCTCTTCTCCGTAGCCAGCTATTGCCATTCTCGCCCTGTACTTGTGGCTTCCGTTTTATGGCCATAAATGCCAACTAAAACCTCATATTTTTTGTACAGGATACAGCCAGACCCCTTTCTGTTAGGTCTTGCATATTAGAGTTTCTGTCCCTGCATGATACACAGGTGGGGTACGGCTTGGCAGCCCGCCTGATCTAATAGTATGGGCGTCACCTAATAGGCTGCGGGCTTGTGACTGTGTTATCTGCATGTGTGAACAGTGCTCTATGCAAGCCATCAATGTGCAGTTTTATCATCCAGCAATCGCCCCCTCCATTCCATGGAAGTGTGCGTGTGATTTGCTCCTCCTGCACCTGTGATGCCTCCACTTAGTGGGGGTTTAGCTGTATCCTGGTAGAGTATTAGTTTTTGGCCTGGGCGATGTACACACTGCACCCCATCTTTGCTGTAAGTAAAACTTAATTTTTGGAGGATATTTATTCCTCTTTTTGTTGCTACTTTTATATTTAGTGTAGGGACCTACAAGCATGAAGTTCCTATGACCAGGGTTGTAGGCTTCCGTTTTATGGCCATAAATACCAACTAAAACCTCATATTTTTTTGTACAGGATACAGCCAGGCCCCTTTCTGTTAGGTCTTGCATATTAGAGTTTCTGTCCCTGTATGATACACAGGTGAAGTACGGCTTGGCAGCCCGCCTGATCTCATAGTATGGGCGTCGTAGAATAGGTTGCGAGCTTGTGACTGTGTTATCTGCATGTGTGAACAGCGCTCTATGCAAGCCATCAGTGTGCAGTTTTATCATCCAGCAATCGCCGCCTCCATGTTTTGGAAGTGTGTGAGTGATTTGCTCCTCCTGCACCTGTGATGCCTCCACTTAGTGGGGGTTTAGCTGTACCCTGGTAGAGTATTAGTTTTTGGCCTGGGCAATGAACATACTGCAGCCCATCTTTGCTGTAAGTAATACTTAATTTTTGGAGGATATTTATTCCTCTTTTTGTTGCTATTTTTATATTAGCCTAAATCCTTCCATAGTAATTCTATTCATATCACCTGAAAACAAGTAATTTAATGCAAAATTTACTTTCTTCATAAACATATGGATGTAGAAACTGACATTTACTGTTACTTAAAAGAATCATAACCCTATGCTATCCCACCACTGAGTGAAACTAAACATGTAATAACGGCTACAATTAGAAAAAATGATATGTAGGAAACAATGTTTTGTTCTTTGATTCAATAAGTATATGGGGTTCACCAAACATGTGATACCATCTGCAACTATTACTTTAGCATAGCAATCAAAGTTTTCAATCTAACCATACAGGTGGAGGTTTTTTTAGCAAATTGAATATGAACTATACCTCTTGGTTCAGTTTATACTTTATAGAATGCAAATATGGCCTGCAATACGTCGGCAGGACCACCCAGACATTAAACCTCTGGTCCAATATTATAAGAGCTTTCATGAAGCATGGTTTATCCTGGCATTGCACATTGGTATATAATGAGAAATCCACAGGTATCTCCATCATACTAATTAAATCAATATCCCTTGAACTCCTGAACCCTATCAAAACTTTGAAAACTAATGAAATATATTGGATATACAGGATCAGAACACTTAAGGCCCAGTCACACACAACGACTTACCAGAGATCCCAAAAACGATGCAACCTGATAGGGATCGCTGGTAAGTCGCTGGGAGGTCGCTGGTGAGATGTCACACAGCCAGACCTTACCAACGATGCAGGAACTATACAGGTCGCAGTAGCGACCTGTATAACGATCTCAGCAGTCACTGTGACCCTGTCATACAGTGTCAAACACAGCGATGTGTCCTGCCCAACAGGACGTCGCCTTTGAAGAAAATGGCTTGGACCATTCGGAAACGACTAGAGATCTCACAGCAGGGGCCTGATCGCTGGTAGATGTCACACATAACAAGATCGCTAACGGGATCGCTACTGCGTCACAGAAATCGTGACTCAGCAGCGATCTCGTTATGTGTGACGGTATCTTTACACCCTATGGACTCAATGAAATTACTGAGATTTTTATCTAATCATATGCACTCAGTATTTTATCTCTGTACGGTAACTTCATAGGACCACACATTCCATATCTTATGTGTTTTATTACAACTTTGATCATTATTTTCATATATATTTGTATTAATATTCCATTTTTTAGCTTCATATATTCCAATATCTTTTCGCACAAGTAATCTGGCATCCAATGTATCTATTCTTGATAGTTCCTCTTTTAATTTTGCTTGATTTTAATATATTTATTGCTTGTTATTGTTTTATTATTCATGTCCATGATTTTGTATTTATGCAGTTTTTATTCCCATTTGTTTTATCCTCCCCTTTTCATCTTACTTTGTGACTTCTCAGGTAAATTATCACTTTCTCCTCCTATTCATTGCATGCTACAATTTTTTCCTTAGTCCGAGTTGATCTTAGGAGAAACTCTCACATCTGCTGTCTCATTGACTAATATTGGTCCGAGTGCAATGCGAATTTTTCTCACATTGCGCTCCTCCATTTTAATTGCCAGTGTGAGAGAACCCTAATCATTCTACTTATTTCTCTTCTGAATGCTTTGTCCTTTATTTAACTATTTATTTATGTGTAGTTTCATTTTTTTACTTTGCTGCTTATAACTCATCTCCTTAGCTGGTTCATTTGTTAAATGTTCTCTTTTTGGCTCTTAAAGGGAATCTGTCAACAGGTTTTTTCTATCTCATCAGAAAGCAGCAAAATGTAGGCAAAGGGATCCTGAATCCAATAATGTATCACTTAGATTACCGGGTGCAGCGGTTCTGATGCAATCAAATATTTTAGATTTAGCAGACTCCATACAGCTGCACCCGCCCACATCAGGCTCTCTATGTATATTTCTATAAACAGAAGCTGCTAATCACAGAGTAGGGCAGTGTTGCACTCTAGCTCACACACTCCTCAGTCCAACTAATGATAAAGCTACTGAAGCTTAAACCAATATTAACCCTTACAGCATGCTGTCTTCAGATTACATAGCACAAACCTGCTGACAGATTCTATTTAAACACAGCCCCTCCTGGGTTTAAATCTCATTGCTCCTTCCTACTCTATCATGTATATCTATATTTCACTGTTGGCTGCCTTTCCCTCATATCTTTATGTGACTCCGTTGTTAAATGTTCTCACACTGACTTCTATGGGTTATAACTCCATTTTTCCTGCACTCAACACTCATTCATCTATTTACATTTTGCTATCAAAATTGGTTTCTTCTTTTTTTTTTTTTTTTACCTTTATTGATTTCTCAACTAGTCAGAGGTGTAGGTCTCCTTTGTAATAGGGTCATAGATGAATCTACCTGGCAAACCACTAAGTGTACGCAAAAAAACCCCAACAAAAACAAAACCCAATAGAAAAAAATATGTTCCTTTATAAACAGATATGGAGATGAGAAGTACGCAGGATGAAACGTGTGTCGAGATACTCAGTTCACCCCTCTCTCTTGTGTCCCCTGTTTATCTCAAGTAGTCTTATTATCGACCAACGGTAAAGAATAGCTCCGGCACACTTTTTTGACGAGTAAAGAGAAAAAAAAATGTTGATGCTTAAATATATTTATTCATGCATAGGTCAAAAGATGATTCAAATCTCATCCAACGTTTCGACCATATACATGCGGTCTTTATCGAGGATAGGAGTATCTGAGGATAGGAGTATCCCCGATAAAGACCGCATGTATACGGTCGAAACATTGGATGAGATTTGAATCATCTTTTGACCTATGCACGAATAAATATATTTAAGCATAAAAAAAAAAATTTCTCTTTACTCATCAAAAAAGTGTGCCGGAGCTGTTCTTTACTGTTGTATGGATTATTTTTTCTCCAAGCACCTAAATTTACACACAGTGAGCCAGGTATAACCATTTTTATTTATTTATTATCGACCAAGGCATCTGTTTGTTCACATCATATATATTTTCTTCTGTAGCTTTACTATTTATGCTAATTAGTGCACTATTGGCTCTTGCCTCCTTAAGTGCTATCTGGATTCTATACTTTGACTTGAATCCTCATTTTAGGACATTTATCAAGCAATCATTTATGAGGTATAAAACACACTTTTCTGTGCTCCTGCCCATCTCAAACCACAAGCAGTTCTGGATGCATATTTTATTATATGCTAATGAGCACAGGGACCAGTCGTAAGGGCGTTAGTTCCTCCCTCTCACCATGTTACTATGCCCGCAGAGGTGTACTAACATGCCATTCAATGCAGCATCACCAGTGGTAACGCGTGTACCTGTGTTCACTGTCTCTGCTGATCAGAAGTCCCGGCACTTCCGGTCATGCGCACTAGACCTATCTGAAGTCGGGACGTGTACACTTGGCTTCATACTGCGCATGTCCAGAAGTGTCGGGACTTCTGATCAGCGGTCATAGCGGACACACGTATGCAGATCAGCGCTGGTGATGCTGCACTGAATAGCATGATAGCATGCCCCTGTGGGTGTACTACCATGATAAGAGGGTGGAATGAGAGCAGGAACTAACGCCCTTGTGACTAGTCCCTGCACTCATTAGCATATCATAAAGGATATTTAGAAATACTTTTTCTAAACATCTCTTTATGTATGCTACTAGATACAGGGACAATTGGGCAAGAATTAGCAATTTGCACCCAGAACTGCTCATGGTTCTGGGTGCATATTGCACCTGAGAGGGTCCCTTTAAGATATTTCCCCTATAAACTAGGAATTTGACATTTTCACATTGTTAAAATGTTATTTAAATTATGTAGTGTTGTAAATGAGAGGAGCAAAGGAACAATTATATCTTCCTGAGAAAAACGCATCCATCAAGAATACCCCAAAGCATAAGCTTCAAGAAGACACACATGCAATGAGACTATAGAGAACGGCACTAAATGGACTTATTGGTCTACAATGAAAAGCAAACAAAAAAATGTATTTTTATACCCCCAAAATAGAATACATTTAATAAATAATACAAATAACAAATATAAGAATCACTTACGGCTTACTCTTCTATGGTCTTTTTTGGTTTATCACATAGATATGACAATATCCCATTAAAGATGGTTCTAACTGTTAAGACCAACCTTCATCACAAGAGCTAACTGAATGCATTAGTCCAAACTAAAGAGGCCAGTTGTGTTTTTATAAAAACATTTTATATATTTAGTCAAAATATAAAATCAAGATTGGTAGAAACAGACAAACTAGATGGCAAGAAGAAACACATGAGCCACCAGGCTGTTTCTATCACTTGTGCCTACACAGGCTTAGGATCAGAGCTCTCTATCACCATCTTACACCATGCACATGTGGGGGGAGTAGGGAGAAGCCCACCCCCTGCAGATGCAGATAGTCCATGTATATTGTGTAAAAAGTGTAAATGTATTATGTGTATGTAATTGTGTGCAACCACCAGCAGGTGGCAGTGGGGTAACACAGCTGTCCTGGCACCTGGGTGAGCAGGCAAATAGTTAAGGAAGAGGAGGAGAGTAGCATGTATAAAAGGGAAAGACAGGAAGCAGACAGGAGGAGAGGGACCTGAGAGATGTTCGAGTGAAGATGTCCCAAAGAAAAATCTCTGACCCTATGGGTCACCCCCACGGCTGCAGCATGCGGGATATGGTATGTATGGCGGATCCGCGTCCCCACAGAGAGGGGTTTAGTCGGACAGTCGGGTGTCTAGCATCGGTGCCTGCTGGCGGTGACAGAAGGAGTCCCTCACTCACGGATAAGGTCATTGCTCTGCCCGGGAGGTGGGGATATGTATGGATCACCTGGCACAAAGGGTAGACCTCTGCTTGGATGCAGACCCCTGTGCAAAGATGAAGTGGAGTGAAGGAAAAGAATTGCTTCGATGGTGGACGGTGCCCAGCTGCCAGAGGACCGATGGCTGCAACTGTGTCGGGTGTATAGGAGAAGAAATCCCTTTATGAATAAGGGTACCGGAAAGATGCGGACCGAGGACTGTAACAAGATCCCAGGAATAAAGTTGAAATGTTTATTTAAGAAGCAACTTTGCTTGAACTTTATTGCCTGATGAGATGGAGTGAATGTGCAACGCCTGAGACTGTAATGGAGTCCTCCTGTGTGTGGTGCGGTGACGGGGAGGTGAGAGGTTACAACAGCAGATTGGGCTGTGACCTGTTGTTCCCCTGCTGCCACAACGACTACACACTGCCTGCCCTGTGCCCTCAACTACACACATTTAAATTGTGTTAATTTCCTTTGGGCACTTAACTCCTTTCTGTGCTGCAGCAGTCTCAGCTGTCAGCCATTTGATTATTTTTGGCCTTATATAATCCCTCTGCTTCCTGGAGAGGTTGCTAGATATTCAACTTAGTTGGTGCTAGTGCGAGATGGTGAAACAGCTCCCATTGTTCATGGCCAGAAATATGTATGTAATATGTTAAAGATGTGTATGGCAAGCCCCTGTATCACGTCACAAGCATGGTTGAGACATATATATTTGTGTCATATAAATGTGAACATTGTATTTATTGTATGTAACTTTACCACCTGCTTGCTGTCTGTAATGATGTTATAATATATATAATACTTTATAAGGAACAACAATATCATTATTCGACCCAAGAGGCCACTGCTTTTCAGCACAGATGAAGGACTGCAATAGGGAGCTCAGATGGGGGTGGAGTTACAAACTGTTATAAAATGTACATCACAGGAAGTAAAGTGGCAGCCATCTTGGGAAATTTGGCAGTTAGCAGTGAATGAACTCAGAGGCAGAGGACGTGCAGAAGAGGGAAGAAATAATATTTGCAAGTAGAAATTTATCATCTTGACCAGAGCTGTGACTGAGTGGATCTGACTGTGACTGTATCCGAATCCTTACCAGATGGGAGAAGATTGCTGATAGGTCGCTGTCGTGGAGTTGATAGGAAGTTGTCTAAAAGCAAAGCCAAAGATACAAACAGTATTGCTTATGTATTGGAGTGGCCTCTCATCTGACTGTGTACATCAGACATATTGTCCAGCCGACCCGAGTCGGTGAGATAACTAAAGCCCATTGCGCCATCGCTGTGGGTAACCATACACGCACCTCACACCAATTTGGCGCCAGAATATTTGAGACTGAGTCAGGGCCTGTAGATAGTTTAGCTAGGCTTAATAACCCTGTCAGGCTGCAGTTACTGCACAATCAGGGGATTGGGATCACCGTTTCCATGACTATGTCATCTAACTCTTCGCCATTGAGGATTCTGTGCGGACCACAATAACCTCACTTACACCTAGGTATTGCTAAAGCCTATCATGAACTTTAGGCCATATTTGAGCTCATGCAGGAGGGAGCTGGTGTTGAACATTATAAGTACATGTCATGTGTTTAAGTTATTACACACCCTTTCTGGCTAAGCAGCGGCTGTATTTTAGAATTTGTTCGGTCATTCTAGGAGTCACTGAGGAAGGACCCTCCATCAAAGTTCACTGTATTTATATTGGGGCTAGGGAATATTTAGTTGAGATTTTGAGTGAAATTTTGTTAAGTTTGTAAACTGTTGTGCTGTACCACAGGCGGCTCGTATAACACACCCATTCAATTCTTTCAGACTAAAAGGTTATTAATAGGTAGTTGGTGGTTGGATTATCCAATAATGCATGTAGGTAACGCATAGTGTACATATTGTAGTTGACACAAATTGTAAGTCACCACGCTGTAGCACAAGGGTCACAGCTTCTTCGCTGAGTGTCTGTGAAAGTTCCCTGAGTGTTTTCCCCTGTTTTGATTAAGTTCATAACTAAATTGAAGTAAAGAACTTTTGCTGGTTGATTTAGTTTTGGAGCCGTCTATTTCCTGTTCATGACTTCGCTGTAGCCAAAAGAGCATACACAGGTACATGGCTTACACTAACCTAGGAGCAGAGTGGACAGGTCTGTTGCTGTCTGCTGAGATCTGTTGCTAAATGCTGTGATTGTTGTAAGTCATTTTTCTTCCCTCCTTTTCTTTGTACCCTACATGTGCACCTGTGGTTATTCCCTGAAGCAGGTTTTAGGTGTCAGTGAGTTTTTATTTACCCCTGTCTTTGTTCTGTGTAGGTGGGTGTTTGGACTACATCAGGGTCATTAGTGTGGGTCTGGGTGGTGGGGACACTGTCGTTAGGACCTGGATAGGCGACAGGGTCACGCTGGAGGCTCGACCCTGACTATCACAAAGTATACCGTCGTAATAAGGGACAGCACAGGGTGTTAAGTCATAGGGTCAGTTTAGGAACCCTGTTCTACCTCATTCCCTATATTTTCCCTTTACAGTTTCTCACCTACATGGTCCTTTATCCAAAACTTATCATCACCATGTATCTCAGAAATGAATCTCCTGGTGGTTCATATGTGTTCATTCTTACTATATAGTTTGTGCCATGTGTCTACCAATCTTGATTTTATAGTTTGATTAAATAAAGGAAATGTTTTTATGAAGATATGAGTGCTGCCTTTTGTTTGGACAGCTTATATTGTTGGAGAGTTTTTGCTGGGCACCGACACTTATTGAAAGTAGTGTTAGTGTGGTGCCACTGAATATATCAGGGTGCCACAGGGAACTGCGTCCTTTCACCTAGGGTGCAGGTCCTACCCCCATATGGTTCCAGGTTCCCAACAATCGGCGTCACTACCATCAGCACCACAAATCCCAACCACACCTCACATCATATCTGTCAGACACACCAGTGGGTTGGTCTAGCTGGAACAGGGCCACTCACCTAGGGGTCAGTCAGACTGGTGGGAGGGAGGAAGGGGAAGTCTAGAGAGAGCCCTCAGAGTGAGAGGAGCTGGGGAGTGGTAGCTCCCGGGGAGCTAGACCGAGGTTGGGCCGCAGATGGTGGTCCGGAACCCGAGGAGTCGGGCACCAGTAGCAGTGACATTGGAAAAGGATGTGACGGAAATGGTCTAGGAGGACTGTCGGCACCAGCAAGCCCAAAAGAACAGACCGGTACCGAGCACGACGGGGTAGAGGAGCCTAGGTCAGGAGCCGATTCAACGTCCTAGCAATTAACCTGCAGAGGAAGGGGACCTTCAGGGACTTTCACACAGAGCTCAGAGATTGGGGGCATCAGCACAACGCGGGGGACAGGGTTTCCCAGCCAAAAAGCAGCTCACTGAAGTCCCAAGTGCCAGCCCTCAAGAGCACAGCTACACAACACATAGTGAGCGGGGTCCTAACAGCTTCAAGCCAAGGGGCCACAAATAGACAACTAAATTGTGCATGGAGGCAGGCTCCAAATTACCAAGTGTTACCGGTGGGAGTGAATACCTGGACGGGCTCCCCGCAGTGGCTGTGATACACAGAGACTTTGGTTTACCTACAGTGTGTGTGTCTACTTTATAAACCTTTATAAACAAGACGTGTGGGAGGGCACCAAGGATAAGAAAAAAATATATAGATGGGATCAAAAAGCCACTAGCACATTTTAAGCGAACAAATTGGTAGGACAGAAGAAAAAGAAAATGTGCAAAAAAGTGGGATCACCAAATATAACAATGCAATAACATTTTATTATATGAAAAAGACATTCAAAAACACAGATGTAGGATAAAAACAATTAAAAAAGCCAAAGCTTATACACATGTTTGGTGCCAATGGTATATGCCACCAAAATACACCCCACCCTCTCAACAAGCCACAAAACCAGAAGATAATATGCCAGGGCAAATATACAGAATAGCCAAGCCCAAAATTGTTCAATCTGTAACAGGCAGTAAGTATAACATAGTTACATAGTTACATAGTTACTTAGGTTGAAAAAAGACCTAGGTCCATCTAGTTCAACCTTCCTCCACCAGTTCTACATTTATAACAATGTTATAAACCTTTATAAACCTCATCCAATACCACGACTACCACAGTGAGTACCTTGATCCCTGCACACTGTGCTCCCAAATAATCACCAACAATCCCCTGAGCCCAGGGCCTTTTCTACCTGTGGAGGGACTAACATCAGGCTGCTTAACTCCATCTGCCCTGGTACTCCTGGGAGCAACTGCGGTACTCCCATTACCGCAACCCACAGGTGGCGTCACAAACTTCTCCCTTGTAAATATCCCCTTTTACGGATCAAAGTGTTCACCAAGCCGGGTCCAGACGACCCCCCGGATCTGAGCAGCCTGACTAACACCGGGGGCAGTACATTAGGATAAGCTCACTGATATTCAGCTATATTTTTTATTTTCATTGACCAAACAGAAGGCCAGTCGATTACATGGCTAGGAAAATAGCAAGTAGAAATGTTTTATTTATATTGATTTATGATAAAAGTAGATGACAATTAGTATAATGACTACTGTAGTTTTTATGCAGATTTACAATTCATGAGCACTGTGGGATAACAACCTGTGTTGAAGCTATATGGGTGGTCATATTGGTTCTCATCCAGTTGTTACAAAATCAAAAATAACTAAAAAAATAAATAAATAAGAAATTCTACAAAATTGACAGAAGAGGCCTTCATGAATATCAGTATGTACCAGTACTTTATGTTTATCAAAAAGACCATTGACAGGTTTTCACTCACTTCATGGTTTTCTGATGTTTTTTATTTGGGACCATGAATCCAGTCCTTGTAGCGCTGTGTTTGTTAGTTATTGCAGAACTTGTAGACCCGTGATTTGATTATTTGTCCCTGTGGTAGAGAAACGTTTCCTTTGTGGTTAATCACTTCCTGGTCAAACCATACAACTTGTCTGAAACTTGCAATTATTCTCGTCTGTTAACGAAGCAAGGTGTCTCCTTACATAAATAAGACTTCACTATGTCTTCACTAAAGATGCTGTTTATTTGTGCTCTCTGAATGTAATATTTGCTGAAATGCAAATAGGTTGTAAGTTGCAAACATTAAGATGATGATATGAAGAGTACAGTGTCCTAAAGAATCTCAGTCTCATATACAGTCATCCATTGACGGTGTCAGAAGTGTATCAAACTGTTTATCAGCAACTCAATCTAAAAAACTGTGTTCTCTAGTCAAATCTCCTTCCCTATTCCAATCTTGCTTAAAATGGATGTTTTATTGTCTTTATGATACAACTGTCTTAAGCTGTCCAACGTATACCCAGTAAGGGGTCAGGCTAATAAAAGCTCATGTAGCATGTACATTTATAGACATCCATGTAAAACATGGGCCGGACAGGTCCACCAGAACAAATGCAGCTTTTAACATGTACAAGTGCACCTCAATCAATTAGCCTATCAACAAAAATGTCATTTATTTCAGTAATTCAATTCAAAAAGGGAAAGGCATATTATATAGAGTCATTACACACAGAGTGATCTATTTCAAGTGTTTATTTCTGTTAATGTTGATGATTATGGCTTCCAGCCAATGAAAACCCAAAAGTCATTATCTCAAAAAATTAGAATAATTACCAGAAAACACCTGCAAAGGCTTTCTAACCATTTAAAATGTTCCCTTAGTCTGGTTTAGTAGGCTACACAATCATGGGGAAGACTGCTGACTTACAGATGTCCAGAAGGCAGTCATTGAGGGTAAGCTACAAAAGGTCATTGCTAAAGAAGCTGCTGTATCCAAGCATATTAATGGAAAGATGAGTGGAAGGAAAAAGTGTGGTAGAAAAAGGTGCACAAGCAACCGGGATAACCACAGCCTTGATAGGATTGTTAAGAAAAGGTCATTCAAAATTTTAGGGGAGATTCACAAGGAGTGGACTGCTGCTGGAGTCAGTGCTTCACGAGCCACCACACACAGACATATCCAGGACATGGGCTACAACTGTTGCACTCTTTGTGTCAAGCCACTTATGACAAATAGACAACGCCAGAAGTGGGCCTGAGCCAAGGAGAAAAATAACTGGATTGTTTCTCACTGATCTAAGGTGCTGTTTTAAGAAGAAAGTAAATTTTGCATTTCATTTGGAAATCAAGGTCCCAGAGTCTGGAGGAAGAGTAAAGAGGCCACAATCCAAGCTGCTTGAGGTCTAGTGTGAAGTTTCCACAATCAGTGATGGTTTGGGGAGCCATGTCATCTGCTGGTGTAGGTCCACTGTGTTTTATCAAGACAAAAATCAGCGCAGCCATCTACCAGGAAATTTAGAGCACTTCATGCTTCCCTCTGCCGGCAAGCTTTTTGGAGATGGAAGTTTCATTTTCCAGCAGGTTTTGGCACTGTCAAAATTACCAATACCTGATTTATTAACCACAGTATCACTGTGCTTAATTGGCCAGCAAACTCGCCTGACCTAAACCCCATAGAGAATCTATGGGGTACTGTCAATAGGAAGATGAGAGACACCAGACCAAACAATGCAGATGAGCTGAAAGATGCTATCAAAGCAACCTGGGCTTCCATAACACCTTAGCAGTGCCACAGGCTGATCGCCTCCATGTCATGCTGCATTGATGCAGTAATTCATGTAAAAGGAGTCCCGACCAAGTGTTGAGTAAATTTACTATACAGACTTTTCAATAGGACAACATTTCAGAAATTAAAACCATTTTTACAGTTGGTCTTATGTAATATTCAAATTTTCTAACAAAATGACTGTTGGGTTTTAATTGGCTGTAAGCCAAAATCATTAACATTAACAGAAATAAACACGTGAAATAGATCACTCTGTTTGTAATGACCCTATATAATGTTTTTGTTTCCCTTTTGTATTGAATTACTGAAATAAATTAGCTTTTTGATGATATTCTAATTTATGGAGATGAACTTGAATCTTAGGTTGTCTTAGATAGGGATATGGGGTGGGAGTGCAGAATTGGAGTCTCAGATCTCTTTACTTGCAGGTTCTGGACAGATCCTGTATTGCCCTTCCCTGTCATTCCTGTACAGAATTAAAAGGGTTGTTCATAGAATAACAATGACAATTTACTGACTGAGGGAAGTAATTGAGGGATCAGGGATTGTGTAGGCACAATTTTAGGTTTCAAAATGATGCCAGGAAGTAGAGACTAGTAGGGACTAGCATTGGAAGGAGAGATATGGTAAATCAGTGAGGGTCAGGATCACTTCTTTTTTTTAACCAGTTAGGACCCTTTTAACGCCCCTTCACAAGACCATTAAGTGGGGAACTTTGAATGGAGGAATATTTAAGCATGTGTAGTGTTGCTCTATTCAATGTGTGGTGCCCTTGAGGCTTCAGTCACCACAGAGGGACTGCACCTCAGCCAGAGGTGTGGCATTCCATCCTGGGTAAGGAGGAGGTCAACACCAGTTCACACAAAAGCACAACAACCAGGCTCAGAAACACCTCATCCGACATGGCAGAAGGCATGACTATACCCGAAGCTAGGCTGGGGGGGGTGGATTTGTAGAAGTGGGAACACAACAGTACAAGTGGGAACACAGTGTGAAGTGTGGAGTTGAGAAGTTGGAGTCTGAGCAGCAGTGAGGAGCTAAGACCCGTGGCCTGGAGCAGGTACCGCTTGGCCCGGGCCCAGACAGAAGGGGTCCTAGAGACCACGGGAGCTAACCTCTCATGGCCTTGTTCCATATATAATCTACTGGTGGAAGGAATAGGCTGCAACACGTGGACTGGTCCCTAGGCTAGGGATGTATAACCTACGGGCTTCGTTAGCAAAACCAGGGGCTGAGTTGTCTGCATTCACCAAAGCTACTACCGCCACAAATTCACTGGATGGTGACCCTTAAGGACCAAAGGGATAGAGCTTCACACCACCCCACAGGGTTCACGGGCCCTGATACAGGATTCAGTGAGCGAAGGCGCAACACAGGAGGGATAAGCAAGCGAAGGAGTAATCCACGAAAGAGTACACTTTAGAAAAGTGCAACGGATTTGATCTCCAAACTACCCAGAATCGGCTGGAGCCCGTCACGGTGAATCTCGGCACATCAAAAGTGGTTCCTGGCGTATATGTAATTGGCTACAGTAAGTAAAAATCTTGAGACTGCACCCCTGTGTCGCTCCGTTATTCGCCTGCGTCCGCCATCATACACTACTACTACCCCCACCATCCGCCCTGGGGCCCAGCTCTACCTGTGGAGAGCTACACCATCTAAGCTGCATCACCATCTGCCCCGGGGAGCCCCATCCCGCAGCGGCAGCACCTAACTTGCCGTATAGCACAGGTGACATCACGAATTACCATCTCCATTATACATTCATCCCCCTTTTGATTGACACCGTTGGGGTCACGGAACCGGGCCACGCCACCGCGGCGACCACAGAGCCAGAACCACCGCCCGGTAATGAGTAATCCCCACGGCCCCGATGCAGGCGTGTCAAATGTCTAGAGCAGTGTTTCCCAAATTCCAATCCTCATGGGGCCCAACAAGTAATGTTTTCAGGACTTCCTTACTATTGAACAGGTTATGCAATCATTATCAAGGCATCACCTGTGCTATACTAAGGAAATCCTGAAAACATGACCTGTTGTTGGGAGTCATGAGACCTGGAGTTTGGAAAACACTGGCCTAGAGGAATGATGGAGACATCCATATATAGTAATCCACTGTTTGCATTAATCAAATAGATAATGGTTGGAGCGCATGGTGCCTGCCTTCCCCTTTTTCTCAATGTGATCTTTCAGTGTGGAGGAATGAGGGCTTGAGATGTCCCATTTCTGGGGCCCCAGTAAACAAACATTTATCACTTATGTTTATTATGAAATATCATTTTAATTAAATTTGTTCCCCAACTATATATAATGTAACATAAATTGTTTTTTTTTCTAAACCCTGAGCTCCAAGGCAGCGATATGCATGGACTTTTCCTATGGTATTTTAGTAACAAGATATTCTTTCTTACGGACAATCCAGGAATAAATGCCGTGTAACCTTTTCACATTTTTGCACTCATTTCTAACAACTTATTGTAACAACTAATTCCTAACAATTAATTGATAACTGATTCATAATAACAATTAGTGATGAGCGAGTATGCTTGTTACTACTCGGTACTCGCACGAGTATCACTGTACTCAGGCTACTCGGCGGGGACCGAGTAATCTCGCGATACTCGTGCTGTACTCGTGGTCTTCATTTCTGCATGTTGGCGCTCTTTTGAGAGCCAGCCCTCATGCAGGGATTGGCTGGCAGACCACTGCAATGCCACAGCCCTGTTAGTTGTGGAATTGCAGTGATTGGCCGGCCTGCACAGCGTGACCGAGCCTTTATACCGGCGGGCGCGCTGTGCTCTGCTCACAGCCATCCAGACAGTCAGTGCAGGGAGAGTGTTGCTGCTTCAGGGAAAGGTTTGCGGCCCTTTATAGTTAGTTCCGGAGCAGGGCTGCAAACAGTGTGACCAGAAGTCCTTCTCAGGACATACAATAAGTTGTATACAGGCAGGCAGGGTATAGCCAGGTCGGAGTACAGTAGCAGAGTCCTTCTCAGGACTATTGTTGCTATATACAGGCAGGGTATAGCCAGGTCGGAATACAGGCTAGTGACCAGAAGAGTCCTTGTCAGGACTATTGTAGCAGTATACAGGCAGGCAGGCAGGCAGGCAGGGTATATAGCCATTCCTAGTGGTGACCGTATACCAGCCTTCATCATATCTGGGGCTGGTGTACACAGTCTAAAACAGTCCAGATAGTGTCAGACTTCTCATTAATTGTCGCTCCTAAAAACCTGTTAGGTTCTTATTGCGTCCGTGCTTGCATTTAAAAACCGCACGTGTGTGTCTGTCGGTGGCAGCGTACAGGTGCACTTGTGTGCGTTTTTCACAAACTATTATATAACGCACAAGTGAATAATACACGTCAGTCAGCAGTGGCTGATAGTGTCAGACTTCTCAGTAATTGTCGCTCCTAAAAAGCTGTTAGGTTCTTAGAGCGTCCGTGCTTGCATTTAAAAACCGCACGTGTGTGCCTGTCGGTGGCAGCGTACAGGTGCACTTGTGTGCGTTTTTCACAAACTATTATATAACGCACAAGTCTAGTGAATAATACACGTCAGTCAGCAGTGGCTGATAGTGTCAGACTTCTCAGTAATTGTCGCTCCTAAAAAGCTGTTAGGTTCTTAGTGCGTCCGTGCTTGCATTTAAAAACCGCACGTGTGTGCCTGTCAGTGGCAGCGTACAGGTGCACTTGTGTGCGTTTTTCACAAACTATTATATAACGCACAAGTCTAGTGAATAATACACGTCAGTCAGGAGTGGCTGATAGTGTCAGACTTCTCAGAAATTGTCGCTCCTAAAAAGCTGTTAGGTTCTTAGTGCGTCCGTGCTTGCATTTAAAAACCGCACGTGTGTGCCTGTCGGTGGCAGCGTACAGGTGCACTTGTGTGCGTTTTTCACAAACTATTATATAACGCACAAGTCTAGTGAATAATACACGTCAGTCAGCAGTGGCTGATAGTGTCAGACTTCTCAGTAATTGTCGCTTCTAAAAAGCTGTTAGGTTCTTAGTGCGTCCGTGCTTGCATTTAAAAACCGCACGTGTGTGCCTGTCGGTGGCAGCGTCAGGCTCCATATTGTCCCTGGATAGAGACGTGCATGATGGCCTGTAAACCTGAAGTGCCCATTGTAAGGCAGTGGGTCTATTGTAGTATAGCCCTTAGGCAGGGCAGCCAAAAATGTGGAGGCTCCACATTGTCCCTGGATAGAGATGTGCATGAGGGCCTCAAAACATTGTTACCATTGCAAAGGAGCGGGTCTCCTGTCATTGTAATGCCCATTCTGAAAGAATGGGCGAAAAAATTTACCACTGGGGGTATACCTAAAACAACGGCCTAACTATTGTAACGGTCATCATGATGGCGCATGAGGAGAAGGAGGAGCAGTCCAGCGATTAGCCAAAGTCCAGAAGTGTGTTACCATGGTTGAGTGGAGGTACATGGCAAATTCCCGTTACAAACTTTAAATTCCGCTGTCATTTGCTGGTGGTGTGGTGAAGTCTGGCCCAATCCAACCCTTGTTCATCTTGATCAGAGTCAGCCTGTCAGCATTTACAGTTGACAGGCGGGTGCGTTTATCTGTAATGATTCCACCTGCAGCACTAAAAACACGCTCTGACAAAACGCTAGCGGCAGGGCAGGCCAGGACTTCCAAAGCGTAGAGAGCCAATTCATGCCACGTGTCTGTCCAGCTTGGATACCCATTAATTGTAAGGCACAGAGGAATGTCGGAGTACAGTTGTTTGATCTGCAAGGTACTCCTTGAGCATCTGGGCAAACTTAGGATTTCTTGTGGCACTACCCCTCACCTCAGGGGCTGTGGTATGTGAGGGGCTGAGAAAACTGTCCCACATCTTAAAGACTGTTCCCCTACCTCTGGCGGATTGGACTTGTGCCCCTCTCGGCTGTACGCCTTGGTTGTCCACTGATTCCTGAGCTATGCCGCTAGCGTTTTGTGAGGGGAATGCTTTGCCTACTTCCGTGACTATGGCCTTCTGGAACTGCTGCATTTTGCCTGACCTCTCCGCCTCGGGAATAAGAGACATAAAGTTCTCCTTTTAGCGTGGGTCTAACAGTGTTACCAACCAGTAATGATTGTCAGCCAAGATGTTCTTAACGCGAGGGTCACGAGACAGGCAGCTTACCATAAAGTCAGCCATGTGTGCCAGACTCTTAACAGCCATCACTTCAGTATCCTGACCAACACGATGACTGAACATGCTGTCCTCCTCCTCCTCCTCATCATCTACCCTGTCCTCTGGCCAGCCACGCTGAACCGAGGATATGACTGCATGTCATATCCTCAATTTGGCCAGAGAGTTGCTCCATGTCTTCATCCTCCTCCTCGTCATAGTCCTCCACTGCACGTTGTGATGAGACGAGGCTGGGCTGTGTGTTTTCACCCACACCCACTACTGTTTCTTGCTCAAACTCATCGCGCTCCGCCTGCAATGCATCATGGTTGTTTTTTGAGCAGAGACCATTTTAGAAGGCAGAGAAGCGGTATGGTGACGCTAATAATGTCGTCATCGCCGCTCACCATCTTGGTGGAGTCCTCAAAGTTTTGGCGGATGGTACATAGGTTGGACATCCATCTCCACTCCTCAGGTGTTATGTGTGGAGTTTGACCCATTTCCCGACGGCTTAGGTGATGCAGGTACTCAACAACTGCCCTCTTCTGCTCACATATCCTGACCAACATGTGCAGAGTTGAATTCCAACGCGTGGGGACATCACACACCAGTCTGTGAGCCGGAAGATGCAAACGGCGCTGAAAGCCGGCAAGGCCGGCTGAAGCAGTAGGTGACTTTCGAAAATGTGCAGACAGGCGGCGAACTTTTACCAGCAGATCAGACAGCTCTGGGTATGACTTTAGAAACCGCTGAACCACGAGGTTGAGCACATGGGCCACGCATGGAACATGTGTCAGCTGGCCTCGCCTCAAAGCCGCCACCAGGTTACGGCCATTGTCACACACGACCTTTCCTGGCTTTAGGTTCAGAGTTGTGAGCCAGTGATCTGCCTGCTGTTTCAGAGCTGTCCACACCTCTTCTGCATTGTGGGGTTTGTCACCTATGCAGATTAGCTTCAGCACTGCCTGTTGCCGCTTCGCCGAGGCAGTGCTGCAGTGCTTCTGTGTCGCCCTGGACAAGCCAGGGGCCACAGAGCACAACACTTAAACACCCCACACTCCCTGCAGGCATATCATAGTCAAAACACAAAATCCTTGTTGCCTTCCCCAGGGGCTGTTGTCCACACCAGGGTGTGGAGCCAGGCGGTTGGTCTCCACCCACCAAGGAGGAGGGAAAACACAGGCAGTGAGAGTTAAGCTAAGGAAGTGGAAGGAGGAAAGTAGTAGAGAGGAGAAAAGTGACAGCAAAGAGCCTGAAGTTGGTCCGGGTGTGTGGCCCGGACAGGACAGCAAGGTTGGCAGGATGTGGTGACCGTCTGCAGTGGAGGCCGATTGGAGTCTGCCGTAAGGACCGTGGACGGGTGGTGACCCGGCCGTACCGGACCGGTATACAAAGAGAAGCCAGCACCATTGGCAGAGGACTTTCGGATCCCGGCAAGGCTTGGTGTCGCCGTGAATTTGCCAAATCCGTTAGTGAAGGGGACCTCAGGGTTTCCAAACAGCCAAGTCCCGATAGAAGGCAACCGTCCAACCGTGAAGGGGAGACACCGCCACCGCCACCGCCAAGGGCAACCGTCTCCCAGGGCCAGCGCCTGTGGGCAAAAGGGGCTCCTCCGGCCCATATCCAGGTCGGGGAGCGGGTTACCGGTGGGAAACCATCACTACCAACACTTAACTTAGGTGCAGGGAGAGACAGTCATCACTAATCTGCAGGGAGGAACAACCGCAGCCGTCCGAGGGACCCGTCCATCCAGCCACTTGTTTTACCGTGAACTGTGTCATCATCATTGGGCTGAGTGAGTACCTCCGTGCCGTGCGGCACAGCGCTGCCCCTGCGACCCTGCACCTCATCAGGCCCCGCAACCCGCCTGTCATCCATCTCTACCCCATCACCGGGCCCCGGAACAACCAACCCCCCTACCCACGGAGGGGAGAAATAACAACAAAGCTGCTCCCTGTCACAGGCTCCCGGGATCCCCGTCCAGAGCAGCGGTGGTGTCCACACAATCACCACAACCGTGGGTGGCGTCACGGACAATATCCCCAAAACCCAAACCACCCCTTTTCACTCACGGGCGAGTAGCGCCACTCGAGTCCCCGGGATCCGGCCATCGCTCGAGCCAACGAACAGCAGCAGCCGTAGAGCAGCGGCAGCCGGACCCGAGCAGTGGGAGAGCGCACCGTCCCCTCCTCCGCCCGCGACACTTCTCCAGCTTGGGACTGGTGTGGAAGGTAAAGTGGATGAGGATGCGCAGGAGGAGGAGGAGGCTGAGGAGCATGACATTCCGGAGCTGTAGAGTGTGGGTGAAACCCTGACTGAGGTAGGGCCTGCAAAACTTGGTGTGTGAAGGACGTGTTCCGTCCCTCGCTCAGACTGGGTCCCAGCTTCCACAATATTAACCCAGTGTGACGTCAACGAGATGTAGCGGCCTTGCCCACATGCACTTGTCCACGTGTCTGTGGTTAGGTGGACTTTGGCTGAAACAGCGTTGTTCAGGGCACGTGTGATGTTTTGTGACACGTGGTTATGCAATGCGGGGACGGCACACCGGGAGAAATAGTGGCGGCTGGGGACCGAGTAACGTGGGACAGCTGCCACCATCAGGTCGCGGAATGCTTCTGTCTCAACCAGCCTAAAAGGCAACATTTCCAGCGCAAGCAGTCGCGAAAAGTTAGCATTTAGAAGTGTGGCATGTGGGGCGTTGGCAGTGTATTTGCACCTGCGTTCAAAGGTTTGCTGAATGGATAACTGAACGCTGCGCTGGGACAAGGACGTGCTTGATGATGGTGTTATTTCTGCGTGGGTAACTGCAGGTGCAGGGCCGGAGGAGGCTTGTTCGCAGGCAGCATGGACAGGGGATTGGCTCGCATGCACAACCAGCGAAGACGTAGCAGTGACATCAGCAAGCACTGCTCCTCGACTCTGTTGTACTTCCCACAAAGTCGGGTGCTTGGCTGACATGTGCCTGATCATGCTGGTGGTGGTCAGGCTGCTAGTTTTGGTACCCCTGCTGATGCTGGCATGGCAGGTGTTGCAAATGGCCTTTTTAGAATCATCTGGAGCCAACTTAAAAAACTGCCAGACTCGGGAAGACCTAACATTTGTACAGGCACCTTGTGTCGTGTTGTTCCGGGGAACAGTTGCCTGACGTCTGCCTGGGGCCACCACTCTGCTTCTTACTGCCTGTTGGGATGCTACGCCTCCCTCCCCCTGTGCACTGCTGTCCTCGCTCTGCATATCCTCCTGCCAGGTTGGGTCAGTTACTGGATCATCCACCACGTCGTCTTCCTCTTCCGCACCCTGCTCCTCCTCCTGACTTCCTGACAATTGTGTCTCATCATCGTCCACCCCTTGTTGAGACACGTTGCCAACTTCGTGAGAACGTGGCTACTCAAATATTTGGGCATCTGTACATACAATCTCGTCATGGCCCACTTCAACAGGAGCTGGCGAGAGGCCAGAATGTGTGAATGGAAACGTGAACGAACAGCTCTTCCGAGTGTCCAAGTGTGGGATCAGTAATGTCCGTGGACATGTACTCGGCCTGGTGGTAGGAAGGAGGATCAGGTTCTGAAATGTGCGGTGCAGTATCACGGCTACTGACACTTGACCGTGTGGAAGACAGAGTGTTTGTGGTGGTGCCAATCTGACTGGAAGCATTATCCGCTATCCAACTAACAACCTGTTGACACTGGTCTCGGTTCAAGAGCGGTGTACTGCTGCGGTCCCCAAGAATTTGGGACAGCACGTGCGAGCGAGTAGATGTGGCCCTTTGTTGTGGCGAAATTAGAGCTTGCACACGACCTCGGTCTCTGCCTGCACCACCATCACGTCCACTTCCTTGTTCGTTGACAACGCCATTGCGCATTTTGCAATGCTGTGCTGATGTGTATTCACTAGACTTGTGTGTTATATCCAAGTTTTTGCAAAACGCACACAAGTGCAGCGGAAAGCTGCCACCAACAGGCACACACGTGCGGTTTTTAAATGCAAGCACGGAGGCACTAAGAACCTAACAGGTCTCTATCCAGGGACAACGTGGAGCCTCCCAATTTTTGGCTGCCCTGCCTAAGGGCTATACTACAATAGACCCACTTCCTTCCAATGGGCACTTCAGGTTTACAGGCCCTCATGCACGTCTCTATCCAGGGACAACGTGGAGCCTCCCAATTTTTGGCTGCCCTGCCTAAGGGCTATACTACAATAGACCCACTTCCTTCCAATGGGCACTTCAGGTTTACAGGCCCTCATGCACGTCTCTATCCAGGGACAACGTGGAGCCTCCCAATTTTTGGCTGCCCTGCCTAAGGGCTATACTACAATAGACCCACTTCCTTCCAATGGGCACTTCAGGTTTACAGGCCCTCATGCACGTCTCTATCCAGGGACAACGTGGAGCCTCCCAATTTTTGGCTGCCCTGCCTAAGGGCTATACTACAATAGACCCACTTCCTTCCAATAGGCACTTCAGGTTTACAGGCCCTCATGCACGTCTCTATCCAGGGACAACGTGGAGCCTCCCAATTTTTGGCTGCCCTGCCTAAGGGCTATACTACAATAGACCCACTTCCTTCCAATGGGCACTTCAGGTTTACAGGCCCTCATGCACGTCTCTATCCAGGGACAACGTGGAGCCTCCCAATTTTTGGCTGCCCTGCCTAAGGGCTATACTACAATAGACCCACTTCCTTCCAATGGGCACTTCAGGTTTACAGGCCCTCATGCACGTCTCTATCCAGGGACAATGTGGAGCCTCCCAATTTTTGGCTGCCCTGCCAAAGGGCTATACTACAATAGACCCACTTCCTTCCAATAGGCACTTCAGGTTTACAGGCCCTCATGCACGTCTGTATGCAGGGTCATTGGTGAACCTCACAATTTTGGACTGCCCTGGCAAAGGAAAATACTACAAAGACTCAGTTCCTCAAAATGGGCACATTAGACTCAGAGGCCTTTATGTACGTCTCTTCTCAGGGACATCGGAGTGCCACACAATGTTTTACGTAAAATCTTTCATGTATTGATCTCAAAAAGTAACATACATTAGCTCTATCTCACTATTGGGTATGTGCCCTTAACATTTCCGCCATGAAAATTCATTTTGGTGTCATTTTGGAAGGTTTTCTGGTGAGTCCGTAAAAATGGCGTAAAACGCGGACAAAATTGTTCACAGCTGTGACTTTTGAGTGATAAATGCTTCAAGGGGTCTTCCCCATGCTGTTGCCATGTCATTTGAGCACTCTTCTGAGACTTTTGTGCCATTTTTAGGGTTTCTACATGCTGCCGGTGGTCATTTCACAAAAATACTCGGGTCTCCCATAGGATAACATTGGGCTCGGTGCTCGGGCCGAGTACACGGGTATCTTGGGATGCTCGGCCCGAGCCTCGAGCACCCGAGCTTTTTAGTACTCGATCATCACTAATAACAATTTCATTTTCATTTGATGAATCATCTGTTTTTTTTTAATTTGCGAATTAATCATTTCTCAGATGAGCAGAGCACTTTAGACATGTTGGTAATGTTGGTATAGACATAACTTTTTAGGATCGGTCTTCTGTTTACAAATCAATCTTTTTTCTCTTGGAGATATTCCATATACGGTACTTGTTTCATTTGTGGCTTACTTTTTAGACTTTATTGAAGGTTAAAGGGTTTGTTCCCTCTCAGAAGAAAAGTCTGCAGTCACTCCTTCCTTGTGACTGCATAATGGCGCATTGTGACAGTCTGTATTCCCTATGCCCGTGGTTGGTGACATGCCGACTAGTATCCTTCACTTCTTTCTATCCTCTTCTTATGAGAGAAGACAGGTGAGATTAGTAACCACAAGTATGCAAATCACATAGATGTGGTGATGTACTGCCCACTCAAATAGGTAATGCAGGGGAATCCTAATAGTGTGAGCACTGCACACTGCCATGATGTGGCAATCTGTAGTCACTTAGAATTACTCCAGACTTTTATTCTGAGACAGAGCAGCCCATTTAAATGGGTTGTCCACTACTAGGACAACCCCTTTTGAGTCTACATGTGTCCTCCAGGTAAAATAAAAAAGCCTAAACTCACCTACGCAGCCGGCATGGTTCCAGCGGTGCCGGGGCTCACATCACGTTCCAATCAGCTCTGGCTTCTGTTTTTCTGCCTTTGGACACAGAACCAATGAACAGGAAGTGAGGGGCAGCCACAGCACTTACTTCCTGTTAATTAACTCATTTGTCTGAAGGCGGGAAGAAAGGATTCAGCACTGATTGGACATGGGGCTTGTGTAAAGTCACAACATCATGTGAGCCTCAACACCACAAACCCCATCACCGCTGGAACCGTGCTGGCCATAGAGGTGAGCATAGGCTTTTTTTATTTTTCCTGGGGGAAACATGGAATCAGAAGGGGCTTTCCTAGTAGTGAACAACCCCTTTAAGCACCACAATATGATTCCTTCATTTTAGTTAATCACTGTGATTGATTTACATGTTTGTTTTTTTTCTTCTTTTTTTGTATTCTCTTATATATTCTTTATTTTTATCAATTCTGGGTGTGCACACTTCTTTAATATGCATCTTTTTGTGAGTGTTCATACCTTCCAAGAAAACCGAGCTTTTATGCCAAGTAATTTAGTTCCCGCTTTAGTAAAGTCATAATCTGCAGCACGTAGTGAACTGAATCTTCTGCTCTGAAAATTGAGAACAATTGACCATTTATGGGCACTTGTAACATGATTTAAATAAAAATATTTGTGCATTTTCTTAATATTGTTACCTGGATGTAAAAAAATAAAAAATAAAAAAAAATCAGGAAAGAGCTCCAGAGGATTAGAAATTGCTGAACAACAAAAGAGTAAAAGGTTAAGAAGCTGCTGTCACTCTGCATTATGTCATGAAAACGCTATTTTTGAGGGACTTAGCACATCTCACTAGGCAGCTCGCTTCCAGCACAGATCAGGAACAGTTTACAGGTTAAACACTTGTTTCCTCTTGTTTATTTTAGAAAAGTCATTCCCCCGGCCCTGCCAGGCATTTCTGAATCACCTCCCTTATCTCTGGCATCTTTTCGCTGCATGTATTATTAATGAGAACTGAATATTGAGACCTGAGGAAAAGTAAATGCTAAAAATAGACAAATAAACAATGTGTTCCATTAACATTAAGTCTACGCTTAATATACTCTCAGGTACAGTATATCCCAATTGGTGAGATGAGTACAACAGTAATTCTGAAAGTTTCACAAGATTTGGATTAATGGTCAACTGAAATTAAATAATTTTATTGATGCCAAATAAAAATACCATGTTTGGCATTTATGATTTAATGGAGGTGGCTCCGTTTTAGGATTCTCATTTTTTTTAACCATGGTTTTGTCCCCCCAGTTACAGCGGGCTCTGGCAGCGAGCCCACGGTAATCCCCACACATGTCTGCTGATCCGAGCAGCAGACATGTGTGGCTAACAGGCTGATCAGAGATGCACCCACACCTGCTAACCAGTGAGATTGCACTGTCAATATCTGACAGCACGATTTAAATGGTTGCGGGGAGGATCGCGCCGTTCCACGCCACCATCGGCGGCCCCGTGTCATGATGACAGGGCGCCATGATGTTGCAATGGTAACGTGGGGTCAATTGATGACCTCATTTCTTATGAGAGCTGACTCACATTCTTAGAAACACTGCAATCGGAGATAGGGGGGTAGAAGCGGAGCGCTCACGGTGTACTCACTGATCCTCCATCATGGCGGCAAGTTATTTCCAGGTCACGCTTTCTTTTCTGGAGCCGACAATTAATACTTATTGAATATTCACTGCTTTTCATGCCCACTGGCGCATGTAATTGGTTGCAGTGTCAGCGTGACAGCTGACTGCAACCAATCAGAGATGCCAGGACGGCCGGTGGGTGGAAAAAGCAGTGCAGTTGTCTGGGGGTGAGTATCGTGGTATAAAAATGAATGAATAAATAAAACAATTAGCACCGGGTCTCCGTAATCTGATACCAGCACAGATAAATCCAAGGGCTGCAGCCCCCAGCTGTCGGGCTTTATCATGGCTGTGTATCAAAATAAGGGCGGAGTCACACTTGCACGAGTCTCGCATCACATCACCCGGCAGCCGCACACTCTCCTGACAGGAGTGTGCATCTGCATGTAGTTCTATGCAACTGCACCCTCATGTCCGGAGAGTGTGCGGCTGCAAGTGATTCAAGAAAGACTCATGCGAGTTATACGGTTCTAGTGAGCGCACCATAAGGCCGGAGTCTCACTTGCGCGAGTCTCGCATTGCATCACCTGGCATGGCTTGACGCTCTCCAGACACGAGTGTGCAAATGCATTGAACAACATGCAGCCAACCCTCTCCTGTCAGGAGAGTATGGAGCTGTGCTGGGTGATACGATGCTAGACTCGCGCACATCCCTTGCAAGTGTGACTCCTGCCTAAGAGGAACCGTATGCGGCTTTTTTTTAATAAATAATTAAACAAAACAACATGCAGTCCCCAGATTTTTATATCCAGCCAAGGTAAAGCCAGCTGGGGGCTGGTATTTTCAGGCTGGAGAGACCCAGCCTAAAAATATCAGCCTCCAGCCGCCTAGAATTGCAGCATCCATTAGATGTGACAAGTCCCGCAATTTACCGACTCTTCCCGAATGCCCTGATGTCATGGCAATCGGGGTAATAAGGGGTTAATAACAGCGCACAGCTGCTACTAAACCCTAGATTAATGATGGAACAGACACCTATGACACCCACATCATTATTCTCATTAATCTGTAAATGAAAGTAAACAAACACAAACACCAAAAAAGTCCTTTATTTGGAATAAAATACCAAAAATGCCCTCTTTCACCACTTTATTAACCCCAACATACCCTGCAGGTCCAAAGTAATCCACATGAGGTCCCACGATGATTCAGGTCTGCTACATCTGAATATCACAGCGAGTGACCATACAGCAGTATGGCTGCCCGCTATGAGTGCAGAATGAATGAGCTGTGATGAGTGGTGACTGTATGAAGGGAGACGCGTCACACAAGCTAACTGCAACCAAATTACAGAGGCCAGGCCGGCGGGTGGATGGGGAAAGCCATGCATCTAAAATGAGCGGCCCAGGGAGGCGAAAGGAGCAGTGTACAGCAGCGCGGGAGCAGTATAAAGCCGGGCCGGAGCCTCGGTAAGTATGAAGCGCTCGCTTTGTTCTTATTTTCTTTATTTTCTTTATTTTTATTTTATTTTTTTTTTATTTTCTCGAGATCCGGATTAAACAGCCAGAGTCCCAGTCCCGAGCCCAGGTCCACCACTCGGGCAACTTTGGAACTGCGCAAATCTGGACTTTTTCAGTCCGGGTCCACCAAGCCCTACCTAAAATACAATTAATTTTTTTCTACATATCAATTTTTACCATGAATTTTCACTTCAAATTTCTCTTTTAATATCATGAATGAAAGTCATTGTGAATCTGTGCATGTGTAACGGGGGTCCCGGGGTAGGCAGAGGTAGTATCCTTGTTCTCAGGGGCTACCAGGCCGCAACCCAGCTGCTCAGTAACACCTTGCCTCCCAGTTGTTGCATTAATAAAAGGATGACTTCTATACAGTCCACTCTTTACTCCACTTTCATACTGAGTCAGTAAACGGCACACAGTGATATACTTTTCAACCATCGAAACTTTACTACTGTTCTCAGCAACAAGTACAGCATTCATCTTCTCCATTGCAGCTATAGCATCAATCTTCTCCTGAACTATCCGGGCACCGTTTGTTGTCCCATACAAGTTCCCTCTAGAGTCCATCTCACAATACAATTTAGTAACCGACCGCTTTCCTGGCACCTGGGCTCCTGACGACACCACTAGGCCCCTCATCCTCCGGGTTGACATGGCACTGCCCAAACCAACTACGATAGTCCTAAGGTCCGTCCCACCCACAGGGATTTGCTTGCGCTCACACTGGTCCCATTTGACAGTCCTCCTACATTAGTGCTCCCACGTCTTTTACAAGAGGATTCCTGGAGGAGGTCCAAGGTACATACCCAAGCTAAATAATGCGTTTTAGGCTATGTGTACACATAGCTTTTTTGTGTGTTTCTTTTCTGCACACAAAAATGAATCTTTTGGCAGGAAAAAAGCAGTACATTTTTTATTGCATTTTCGCTTTTTTTCATTTGCGTTTTTCCTGCTTTTTTTGTGCGTTTTTTTTTAGTCATGGCGATGCAGTCATAAAGTACCCTAGGGGGACTAGTAAAATCAGGAGGGAGGAGTTGGAATCAGAAGAAGGAGCTAGAGGAAGAGGGAGGAGCTAGAGGCTGAGCACCGCCCCTACTCCCTCTTCTATCTAAATAGAATCTCATCTGTAACAGCTGCCATCTCCTATCTCAGTAATGTGAATGTCTTCACTCTATACAGATTTTATGCCAGAATTGAGAATTTTGATAATGACTGATTAATTCTGCCAGAGAAAGAAGAAACTTTGGTTGATAAGATATTTCACAAAGTTGTTTATTTTCATATGTACTATTGGTTCATGAAATAAACATTTAAACGATGGTTAGGTGTTACGTTTTAAAAGGGCTAATATTAAGAAATGGAACTCATAGTTTATTATGTAATTTCTTCTGAGTGCACCAATACCCTACATGTAATCAACACCTTTTCAGTCAGAGTGGAAAGCTCAGAAGGGTAGGAGAGCCATATTATGGAGCAGATTGTGCCATTTCACATTGGCAGAGCCCCTCAGGTGCCAGAACAGCAGAACCCACCAAGTGACCCCATTTTACAAACTACATCTCTCAATAAATTAATCTGCAAATATCATCTTGACACCACAGGTGTGTCATAGAATTTAATACCATCATAGTATCATAGTATCATAGTTTTTAAGGTTGAAGGGAGACTCTAAGTCCATCTAGTTCAACCCGTAGCCTAACATGTTGATCCAGAGGAAGGCAAAAAAAAAAAAAAAACAAAAAAAAAAACCCCAATGTGACAAACAAGTTCCAATGGGGAAAAAATTTCCTTCCTGACTCCACATCCGGCAATCAGACTAGTTCCCTGGATCAACACCCTGTCATAAAATCTAATATACATAACTGGTAATACTCAATTTTTCAAGAAAGGCATCCAGGTTCTGCTTAAATGTTAGTAGTGAATCACTCATTACAACATCATGCGGTAGAGAGTTCCATAGTCTCACTGCTCGTACAGTAAAGAATCCTCGTCTGTGATTATGATTAAACCTTCTTTCCTCAAGACGTAGCGGATGCCCCCGTGTTCCAGTCGCAGGCCTAGGTGTAAAAAGATCTTTGGAAAGGTCTCTGTACTGTCCCCTCATATATTTATACATTGTGATTAGATCCCCCCTAAGCCTTCGTTTTTCCAGACTAAATAACCCCAAGTTTAATAACCTGTCTTGGTATTGCAGCCCACCCATTCCTCTAATAATCTTGGTCGCTCTTCTCTGCACCCTCTCCAGTTCAGCTATGTCCTTCTTATATATCGGTGACCAGAAATGTACACAGTATTCTAAGTGCGGTCGCACTAGTGACTTGTACAGAGGTAGAACTATATTTTTTTCATGAACACTTATACCTCTTTTAATACATCCCATTATTTTATTAGCCCTAGCAGCAGCTGCCTGACACTGTCCACTAAAGTGAAGTTTACCATCCACCCATACAGCCAAGTCTTTTTCTGTGCCTGTTTTACCCAGTGTTCTACAATTAAGTACATAATCATACATTTTATTTCCTCTACCCAAGTGCATGACCTTACATTTATCTACATTGGGCAGTTATTTAAAAAAAATGACATTTTTCCCACAAAAATATTGTATTAACCCTAGATTTTACATTTTTACACAGAAAAGTGGTTAAAAATCTCACCAAAACTTGTCACAACTTCTGCCAAATGTGGCAATACCCACGTTTGGCTGTACAGTACTGCTTAGCCACACTCAGGTTCGAAGGATCGGTATTCGACTCTTGGAGCACAGATTTTACTAAAATAGTTTTCATACTCCATTTACTGTATAAAGCCCCTAAGTACCAGAAGAGCAGAATCCAACCAAGTGACTCCATTTTGGAAATTACACTCCTGTGGAAATGTATATACAGGTGTAGTGACTAGTGATGAGCGAGTACTAAAAAGCTCGGGTGCTCGAGGCTCGGGCCGAGCATCCCAAGATACTCGTGTACTCGGCCCGAGCACCGAGCCCAATGTTATCCTATGGGAGACCCGAGTATTTTTATGAAATGACCCCCGGCAGCATGTAGAAACCCTAAAAATGTCACAAAAGTCTCAGAAGAGTGCTCAAATGACATGGCAACAGCATGGGGAAGACCCCTTGAAGCATTTATCACTCAAAAGTCACAGCTGTGAACAATTTTGTCTGAGTTTTACGCCATTTTTACGGACTCACCAGAAAACCTTCCAAAATGACACCAAAATGAATTTTCATGGCGGAAATGTTAAGGGCACATACCCAATAGTGAGATAGAGCTGGTGTATGTTACTTTTTGAGATTAATACATGAAAGATTTTACGTAAAACATTGTGGGGCACTCCGATGTCCAAAACGCACGTTTTGTGCTTTTTACTAGCGATGTCAGTCATTTTTTTTTTCATTTTATCTCCTGTCGGTCGGTCTCGCTCTGTCGGTCTCTCTCTGTCTTGTCTGTCCCCCTCTCACAGTCTGTCGGTCATTCTCCCCCCTCTCTCTTACTTACCGTTCCCCGATCACTGCCGCGGCGCTGCACAGCTGTTCACTAAACTCCGGTGGCTTTTCCTCTTTTGAAAAAGCCGGAGATTAAACAATCTCGTATTCCCTGCTTTTCTGCTTTTCGGCGCCTATGATTGGTTGCAGTGAGACACGCCCCCACGCTGAGTGACAGGTGTCTTACTGCACCCAAACACAGCAGCCGATGTGTGTGTGTATACTGTGCAGTGAAATAAATAATTAAATAATTATAAAAAACGGCGTGCGGTCCCCCCAATTTTAATACCAGCCAGATAAAGCCATACGGCTGAAGGCTGGTATTCTCAGGATGGGGAGCTCCACGTTATGGGGAGCCCCCCAGCCTAACAATATCAGTCAGCAGCCGCCCAGAATTGCCGCATACATTAGATGCGACAGTTCTGGGACTGTACCCGGCTCTTCCCGATTTACCCTAGTGCGTTGGCAAATCGGGGTAATAAGGAGTTAATGGCAGCCCATAGCTGCCACTAAATCCTAGATTAATCATGTCAGGCGTCTCCCCGAGATTCCTTCCATGATTAATCTGTAAATTACAGTTAAAAAACACACACACACGAAAAATCCTTTATTAGAAATAAAAAACACTAACAAAGTCCCTCATCACCAATTTATTAACCCCGACAAACCCTCCATGTCCGGCGTAATCCACGGACCTCCTGCGTCGCGTCCAGCTGTGCTGCATGAAGGTGACAGGAGCTGCAGAATACACCGCCGCTCCGGTCAGCTTCACACAGCAACTGAGGTGAGTATAGCGATCAGCTGAGCTGTCACTGAGGTTACCTGGATCCAGCGGTGGATGCAGCGGTGGCCGCGGGTAACCTCAGTGACAGCTCAGCTGATCGCACTACTCACCGCCGCTCCGGTCAGCTCCATGCAGCAATTGAGGTGAGTATAGCGATCAGCTGCTGTCACTGAGGTTAATCGCGGCACCGCTGGATCCAGCGGTGGCCGTGAGTTACCTGACTGACAGCAGCTGATCGCGCTACTCACCTCAGTTGCTGTGTGAAGCTGACCGGAGCGGCGGTGTATTCTGCAGCTCCTGTCACCTGAATGTAGCAGAGCTGGATGCGACGCTGGAGGACTGTGGAGTACGCCGGACATGGAGGGTTTGTCGGGGTTAATAAATTGGTGATGAGGGACTTTGTTAGTGTTTTTTATTTCTAATAAAGGATTTTTCGGGTGTGTGTGTTTTTTAACTGTAATTTACAGATTAATCATTGAAGGAATCTCGGGGAGACGCCTGACATGATTAATCTAGGATTTAGTGGCAGCTATGGGCTGCCATTAACTCCTTATTACCCCGATTTGCCAACGCACTAGGGTAAATCGGGAAGAGCCGGGTACAGTCCCAGAACTGTCGCATCTAATGTATGCGGCAATTCTGGGCGGCTGCTGACTGATATTGTTAGGGTTGGGGGCTCCCCATAACGTGGGGCTCCCCATCCTGAGAATACCAGCCTTCAGCTGTATGGCTTTATCTGGCTGGTATTAAAATTGGGGGGACCGCACGCCGTTTTTTTAAATTATTTATTTATTTATTTTACTGCACAGTATAGACACGCCCACCGGCTGCTGTGATTGGGTGCAGTGAGACACCTGTCACTCAGCGTGGGCGCATGTCTCACTGCAACCAATCATAGGCGCCTGTGGGCGTGGAAAGCATGGAATATGAGATGGCTGTGTGCAGAGCACAGCGCGCCCGCCGGTATAAAGGCTCGGTCACGCTGTGCAGGCCGGCCAATCACTGCAATTCCACAACTAACAGGGCTGTGGCATTGCAGTGGTCTGCCAGCCAATCCCTGCATGAGGGCTGGCTCTCAAAAGAGCGCCAACATGCAGGGATGAAGACCACGAGTACAGCACGAGTATCGCGAAATTACTCGGTCCCCGCCGAGTAGCCCGAGTACAGTGATACTCGTGCGAGTACCGAGTAGTAACAAGCATACTCGCTCATCACTAGTAGTGACGATTTTGACTCTTTGCGTGTTTTCCAGAAGCAACTATGGATGTTACTGAGTGAAAATTGCAAATTTGCTTTTATCGTGGCTAGTACATTGTAGTGCCCGCACATTGAGTCAAGCTCGTGCTTCTGGAAATGCACACCACATAAATTAAGCAAGCTCTACAATCACTGCAGTAATGCCAAACATTTGTATGCTAAATATGGCTTAGTTACATTGTGGAGCTCAAAAGTGAGGGGGAATTTTAATTGGGAGCACAGAATTAGCTGGTTATCTTTAGGGAGACCCATGGCGCTTTTCCAGACCCTTTATTATACCAGTAATATGAAAAACCCATCCATTAATAGATAATATACCTGAGTGGTGTCTTGTTTTTTTTGCTGATTGGGTTGAAGCTTTTATTGGGAACATTTGACGTATAATTTGGATCACATTTATCCTGTGTTCTACTTTGAACTTACATCAGGGTTTCCATCTATATCTCTAACTTACATGATTCAGATGAAACCTCTGAGGGATCCATTAACTATAATGAGGCAGCAGAGATACTTTGGACTCCTTTTGGACTCTATGCAGTGTTGTCCTTTTCATAAGTCTGCAAAACTGTGGTCGGCAGCACTTTCGTGCAATCCTAAAAAGACTAACACCGCTGGATCATAGGACAGATAGACTCCTAAATGATCCCTTTTGCCTCATTATAGTGAATTTTCTGTTGAGGGTTTTGTCTGAATCACATATTTCAGAGACATGGAAGCGCCGGTGTAAGCGCTTAGCATAAAATGTAGAATAAATGTGAGCCGAACCTTACTGCAATCTTTGGGAAAAAATAAGAATAAAAAATAACCTTTTCCCAAAAACAGTTATTAAAACATGCTTGCTCTGGGATAAAGCATCCACTAAGACGTAGAAACGCTAGTGACAGAGCGAAATGGACATTGTCTCTTTATGTATCCCACTTTATCACAGAGCAAACATGTTTTAACAAGTGTTTTTGGAATAAATAGCATCTACATTGCTCTTGAAGATGCAATGGTCTGAAATATGCAAAGGCCATGTGATTTAAAGAAGTACTTCAATTATTTTTTGTATTCCCTTAACTTGTGTAAATGTTGGTGTAATGTAGTGTGTGTTAATATTAGAGTTGAACGCGGTTCGCGGTTCGAGGTTCTCCAGTTCGTGGTTCGAGTGATTTTGGGGGCTGTTCTAGATAGAACTAGAACTCGAGCTTTTTGCTAAAGCTCGATAGTTCTAGATTAGTGATGAGCGAGTACTAAAAAGCTCGGGTGCTCGAGGCTCGGGCCGAGCCTCCCAAGATACTCGTGTACTCGGCCCGAGCACCGAGCCCAATGTTATCCTATGGGAGACCCGAGTATTTTTGTGAAATGACCACCGGCAGCATGTAGAAACCATAAAACTGTAAATTAAATAAAAAAACGTACGTGTGTGTGTAAGCGTGCATATAAATATACACGCGGAGTGGAGTGCGGGAGGGGCCGTAGCCGAGCGGGGAAGTGTCGGGCTAAAGGCACTGTCATTCTGTGAGGGCCGGCCAATCACTGCAATTCCACAACAGGGCTGTGGCATTGCATTGGTCTGCCAGCCAATCCCTGCATAAGGGCTGGCTCTAAAAAGAGCGCCAACATGAAGACCACGAGTACAGCACGAGGATCGCGAGATTACTCGGTCCCCGCCGAGTAGCCCGAGTACAGTGATACTCGTGCGAGTACCGAGTAGTAACAAGCATACTCGCTCATCTCTATTCTAGATACGTTCGAGAACGATTCTAGCAGCAAAAAGCAGGGCTTTTTACAGCTACAGTGTGCAGGAGCCATCGCTGGCAGCCTGCCAGAAGCTGGTAACCAAGATAAACATCGGGTATCCAAGCAAAGCGCTTTGGTTAGTAACCCGATGTTTATCCTAGTTACGTGCAGGAAGCCCACACTTCCCCGCTCAGCTCGCTCCGCCCCCTCCTACACGCGGCATGTACGTGTACACACACACACTCACACACACACTCTGCACACTGCACTCTGCACACATGGTCCCGCTCGGCTTACCTGCGGTGATGAAATCCCGCCATCCCGACCTCAGCGCTGTCACTGTCCTCCATGGCCGCTTGTCACATCACCTTCTCTCGCTTCCGACCCGAGACTGACTAGCGGTGACGTCACGGGCCTCTCACGATACTTGGCTGTGAAGGCGGTGGTCATTGAACTCAGTGACAGGTGCTGTCAGTGTGCAGGAGATCAGCGCAGGTAATGTACCTCACTGACAGCAGCACTTGTCATGCCCTGCAGTGACCTGGGCTGACCCATTGATGTTAGCTCAGGTCACTGCACTGCTCTCCCAGCCAATGGGGAACATTCTGCTCTTCATTGACTGGGACAGTGTGGATCGTCATGGCAACCCCTTGGATTACACCAGTCCTGGATTTGTTTTTCTTTCTAATAAATTGGTTAAAGAGGGAATGTTTTGGGGAGTGTTTTTTCAAATAAAAATGTGTTTGTCGTCTATTTTTTTTTATTACTGACTGGGTTGGTGATGTCGGGTATCTGATAGACGCCTGACCTCACCAACCCCAGGGCTTGATGCCAGTTGACATTACACATCTGGTATTAACCCTATATATTACCCCGTTTGCCACCGCACCAGGGCGCGGGATGAGCTGGGGCGAAGCACCAGGATTGGCACATCTAATGGATGTGCCACTTCTGGGGCGGCTGCAGCCTGCTATTTTTAGGCTGGAGAGAGTCCAATAACCATGGACCTCCCTAGTCTGAGAATATCAGACCCCAGCTGTCTGCTTTACCTTGGCTGGTGATCCAATTTTGGGGGGACCCCTACGTGGTTTTTTTTTTAAATTATTTATATAATTTAAAATAACAGCGTGGCGTGCCCTCAGTTTTGGATTACCAGCCAAGGTGAGGTTGCCAGCTGTGGTCTGCAGGCTGCAGCCGTCTGCTTTACCCTAGCTGGCTACAAAAATAGGGGGAACCCTACGTCATTTTTTTTTTCATTTTTTTGGCTAAATACAAAGCTAAGCACCCCTTAGTGCCACATGAAAGGCACCAAAGGGTGCAAAATTACAAAATGCAGGAGAGTGGGACATTATGTGTCTTTCTGCCATTATAATGACAGAAAAGACTGATATGAAGTGCACAAGCACAAGAAAATCACCAGAGCGCTCTACGCTGTGAAAAGCAGTAGAAAATGGCAAGGGAGTGAACATGTGACCGCCTCATGTAGGTTGAAGCTATGGATCCTGGGTAAATTTATGCATTTACCCTCCTTCAGTTTTTTTGCAGTACACAAAAAAAACGGAAGGCACACGGATGACAAACAGATGACATACGGACCATCTACGGAATGGAAACGGATGCCACACGGATGCACCCGTGAAAAAAAACGGACTGTTTTTTGCAGACCGCAAAAATGGATCGGATGTGTTAATATAGCCTTATTCTGATCTGCCGTTTATAAACAGCAGGCAGAAATAAGTGAATAGCGCCCCCCAGCATCAGAAAATCTCCGGGGTTTCAGGGCTAGCTGAGACCCTGGAGATCATGATTCAGGACGGTTTTTCCGGTCCCCGCTCACGTTATCACAGGTATACACCTTACACCGATGATCACGTTACAGTAAATGACAGCGCCGGTAAAAAATTATTTATCTCCCATCTGGCATGAACAAACATGATAAATCTCCTCCTCGGTCCCCTCCGGTGTCGCCAAAGTGCCCCCCCTGATGCCCTCCCAGAAATCCAAGATGACCGCGCGCACAGCAGCGCGCCGGCCGCATTCACCCTACTCCTCTGATTTCTGTCGCATGTGCCATGACACATGCGACAGAAAACTCCTCCCCAGGCCCTGCCAGGTCACCCCCTATAACCCCACCGGTGTTCCCCGGTGTCCCACGGTACCTGTGCAGCGTTGATCCCCCGCGGCCCTCTCCTTCACAATAGACGCTGCCGCATGCACAGAGTGGCTGTCAGCTCAGCTTCCTGTGTTCAGACACAGTGAGTGGTGGTTATGCATCTGTAAGCTAAATGGGCGGCACGGTGGCTCAGTAGTTAGCACTGCAGTCTTGCAGCGCTGAGGTCCTGGGTTCAATTCTCACCAAGGACACCATCTGCAAGGAGTTTGTATATTCTCCCCGTGTTTGCGTGGGTTTCCTCCGGGTACTCCGGTTTCCTCCCACACTCCAAAGACATACAGCGCTATGGAATTAATAACGCTATATAAATGAATAAATTATTATTATTACACCAATGCCCTGCCCATGAGGTAAGAAACATAATTGATCAGGAGAGCTATACTACATTTCCAAATGGAGGGATTTGCTTTTATAGTTGCCCTGCTGAATGACTACCAAACATGAGAGTCCGTTATACGCCACAAGAAAACACATCTAAATAGCGAGCTCTGTTGTTAAGTATTCATTCAGCTGGATAACTGGACTTAAAGGGGTATTCCATCTCCAAGATCCTATCCCCAATATATAGTAGGTGGAATAGCAATAATATCAGCAAATACCAATATTTAGAAATGTAGAATAGTTCTCCTGATTAGGCATGCCCTTACCTCATGAGCAGGGCATTGCAGCTTTGGTAGCAACCATTACGACATGGACTCTGCTGCTGTGGACCCGGGGAGAGTGAGTGCAGATTCATTGCACCCACACTCCTCACATGAAGGGTCTGCACTCCTAGAAAATGGGGGATACGTTCCCTGAGTGTCTCCCCCCCATTTTCTAGACGGTCCAGAGTCGTCGTGGGACCCATTTATTTTTTTTCTTACAATAAATTGGTGAAAGAGGGAATGTTTTGGGGACTGTTTTTTCAAATAAATTTCTTTTGTCGATTTTTTTTTTGTTAGTACTGACAGTTTATGATGTTGGGTATCTAATAGACACCATGACATCACAAACTGCTGGGCTTGATCTCAGGTGACCTTACAGCTAGTATCAACTCGATTTATTACCGCGTTTGCCACTGCACCAGGGCACGGGATGAGCTGGGGTGAAGCGCCAGGATTGGCGCATCTAGTGGATGCGCCACGTCTGGGGTGCCTGCGGCCTGCTATTTTTAGGCTGTGAAGGCCCAATAACTATGGATCTTCCCACCCTGAGAATACCAGACCACAGCTGTCCGCTTTACCTTGGCTGGTGATCCAATTTGGGGGGGACCCTACTTTTTTTGTGTAATTATTAATATTTATAAAATAATTATAAATTATAAAAAAAGAGCCAGGGGGGACCTCCACATTGGATCCCCAACCACGGTAAAGCTGCCAGCTGTGGTTTTCAGGCTACAGCCATCTGCTTTACCCTAGCTGGCTATCAAAAATGGGGGGACCCAACGTCATTTTTTTTTTAACTATTTTTTAAATAGAAAAAATTAATGGGCCTCCCTGTATTTTGATTGCCAACCAAGGTAACGCCAGGCAGATGGGGGTGGCAACCCATAGCTGTCTGCTTTATCTGCGCTGAGAATCAAAAATACCGCGGAGCGCTACGTCATTTTTTTTAAAGATTTATTTTTACAGCACTGTGATGTCCAGCAATCAAAATACAGGGAAGCCCATTTTGTTTTTAGTTATTTAAATAAATAATTAAAAAAAATATATATGGGCTCCCACTGCATTTTTTGTATTGCTAGCTAAGGGTAATCCAAGCAGCTACTGGCTGCTAACCCCCACTGCTTGGTATTACCTTCACTGGCAATGGAAAATCCAGGGAAGCATTTTTTATTTTTTTTGTCAAAAAACTATAAAAAAAGGACGTGAGCTTCGCCATATTTTTGTATGCTAGCCAGGTATAGCAGGCAGGTGCTGGAAGAGTTGGATACAGCGCCAGAAGATGGCGCTTCTATGAAAGTGCCATTTTCTGAGGCGGCTGCAGACTGCAATTTGCAGCAGTGGAGCCCAGAAAGCTCAGGCCAACCTGTGCTGCGGATTCCAATCCCCAGCTGCCTAGTTGTACCTGCTGGACACAAAAATGGGGCGAAGCCTACGTCATTTGTTTTCTAATTATTTCATGAAATTCATGAAATAATAAAAATGGGCTTCCCTTTATTTTTGGTTCCCAGCCGGGTACAGATAGGCAGCTGGGGGTTGGGGGCAGCCGTACCTGTCTGCTGTTCCTGGCTAGCATACAAAAATATGGCGAAGCCCACATAATTTTTTCAGGGGGCAAAAAACTTCTGCATACAGTCCTGGATGGAGTATGCTGAGCCTTGTAGTTCTGCAGCTGCTGTCTGTCTGTATGGAGAAGAGCAGACAGCAGCTGCAGAACTACAAGGCTCAGCATACTCCATCCAGGACTGTATGCAGAAGTTTTTTGCCCACCAAAAAAATGACGTGGGCTTCGCCATATTTTTGTATGCTAGCCAGGTACAGCAGGCAGCCACGGGCTGCCTCCAACCCCCAGTTGCCTATTTGTACCCGGCTGGGAACCAAAAATATAGGGAAGCCCGGTTTTTTTAATTATTTCACTTATTTCATGAAATAATTAAAAAACAAATGACGTGAGCTTCGCCCCATTTTTGTGTCCAGCCGGGTACAACTAGGCAGCTGGGGATTGGAATCCGCAGCACAGGTTAGCCCGAGGTTTCTGGGCGCCTCTGCTGCAAATTGCATTCCGTAGCCGCCCCAAAAAATGGCGCTTTCATAGAAGCGCCATCATCTGGCGCTGTATCCAACTCTTCCAACAGCCCTGAAGCCGGGTGGCTTGTTGGGTAATAATGAGTTAATACTAGCTTTGTTTTACTAGCTAGTATTAAGCCGGAGATTCTTAATGTCAAACACGTTTGACCCGGCCATTAAGAATCTCCAATAAAGGGTTAAAACAAAGACACCACACAGAGAAAAAATACTTTAATAGAAATAAATACACAGACACATTAGAGACTCCATCTTTATTACCCCCTGTCAGCCCTCCATGATCCATGGTCTTTTGTCTTTCTCGTTCAACAAATGCAGCTCTGCTCCTTCACTGCTGCATGGGGGAAGACGCTGCTTCCCGTGCAGCCTTCACTCCGTGAAGGCTGCACGGAAAGCAGCGTGCAGCCTTCACTCCGTGAGTGATCAGTGCTGCTGGCTGTCAGCGGTAACAGCGGTAACGCTGACAGACGCGTTACCATAGCAACGGTGCTCCCGGAGCCGCGGTTAGCGGTGACGTCACCGCTAACTACGTTGCTATGGCAACGGTGATCTCCATTAATGACCGGCTGTGTCACCTGGTCCCTAACGGAACGGGGAGTCGACCATGTGCTACAGCATGTCGCCGGTACACGGCGATACACAAATGTGCACCGTGTACCGGAGAGATGCACTCGCAGGTCCTACATGACGCGTCATAGTCATGTGACCAGTCTGTAGCCAATGAGATAATAGCCACGTGACTGGTCACATGACTATTTTGACGTCACGATAGGTCCTGCATCACTGCTCGCAGTGCCGGTCACCGGGAGGATTTAGCGATCATCGGATGCAATAGCGGCAGGAGACAGAGTGCAGGAGGGATCGCGGGGACCGATAAGTGTTATGGCAATGTTTATTAACTGTATGTGTACATTTATAATGCGTTTTTATGTGTTTGTGATTGCATCCCATTATAGCCTATTGGTTCGAGTTCAGTTCGTCGAACGTTTGACGAACCGAACTCGAATGAGACCTCCGTCGGCGAACCGAACTCGAGCCGAACCACGGCCAGTTCGCTTATCTCTAGTTAATATACTCACTGATTACCATGTTCTCCAGTGTCCACCATCATTTAGGTCTCCTCTCACATGACAGCGATTCCAACTCTCTGAATCACACTGTGCTCTTTGTGTAAACCAAAATTCACTTTTGCAATATAGCTATGGACATCATTTTGACACTTGATAGACTTTATTTATAAATGTTACTTTGGGCTCACACATAGACCCCAGTGGGAGCTGATAATCGAAACAGTTGTAGAAGACCAGAACGACAGTGGAAAATGGGGAAGATGGGGATCACTTACTATATAAACACACTTACACTACATAACCCTAACTTTTAGCAGCAGGGACACATTTATAAGATTATATCAGCACAGGAACATTTTTTAAGCACATCAAATTATTTTTCCAACATCTAGTGATTAAATTCAACTTTGTTTGTTGGAAATCCCTTTAAATAACATTTCAGACCTGGTGTCTCTTGATTCCTCTGACCTAAACTGTGAGCTCACCCATGCTGCAATCAGTGGCAGGTTTTACCCTGCAGCATTGGAGGAGCAAAATGGCATTGAAGATGAATGGATTCATCACTCTGGCCAGCTTCACAGCACCACTCACTCCTGTATAGGAATGGGCTTTTATATGCTGCATTTCTTGCCCAGTAGACTCCCAACAATTGTACTAGGACATACATTTTGCAACTCATGAGTACCAGGGAGCCAATCTTCCCTTTTAACTGTTCAACTTTCCGGACAGCTCCTTGCTATTTCAGCTACCAATATATGTTATTCCTGATTGGCTCCCCCTCTGAGTTTTCCTAATTGGCTCCCACTGTGATTTCTTGATTGGACATCCCCTTAAAGCCTGGCCTTGCACTTCCTTCCTTGTGAGATTACTGAGGTCCCTTCCTTTAGTCAAGCAACACCTGCTTGAACTACCCCTAGTGGTTGTAATAATGAAAATTATTTTCATCTTGAGACAAGAGAAGACTTTTATTAGCAAACAAATTGCAAAGTGGTTTATTTTTACAAGCAGTTTGCAAATGTATCCATTTTGGATGATGACTCAACCTTTTTGAGGACAGTGTCATAACAAAGCTCCCTCCCATTGTTTAATCAATTAAAGTTGTAGCCTACCCTATATCTGTTACAGAAGGATGAGTGACATAATTTTAAAGTTTGGTTTGACACCAAGTCACCCAGAATATTGCCTTCCCCCATACACTTCAATATATCTAAAGTAGTTTGT